>NC_090447.1:660632488-660935518 GCF_031143425.1 Pleurodeles waltl
AAAATTACAGATTCATCAACTTTGTTAGCACACCAAGGCTGCCCTGTCGTCAGTCTCATAAAACTTCTGCAGTGCCACAGCTGGACTATCCCTATGTGTGTTCTCAAGTCCTCTTTGGCTTTTGTTCAATCCTGCTTTGAAGGATACTTTGTTAATGCAGGGAATGGCCCCACAGACTCATGACTGGACCTGCCCGTAACTGTGACAACATGGACCCCAATAATGACACAGGGTACACATGGCCACTTACTTGAACTGGACACCTTTGTGCAATTAACCACTGGAAATATGTGAACACATGCTGCTTGGTCTGCTGGACCTCCACTGCCACAATAGAAACATAGGTCATTAATATGACTCAAACTGTGGAGTGACATTACATTTTTGGATTAGTTTTGGGGCTCTGTGTCACAAACACTGTATATACAAAGCATTTTCAAATGCCTGACTCATGGGTAGTATCCAAACAAGTGACCAGGAAGTGGTATCCAACATTCCAATACATGTGATGGCTTAGTCTTGTGACATTGCCATAATCAACCATCCTCTATCTATCCTGTGCATGGTTTGTCATGGGAGATGCTTTTGTCCCAAAATTCAGGGAAGTTCACACAGCATTTGTTGCTACGTGTATGACAAACACATTTCCTGACTCATTTCCACAGTGAATATCATCTGATGGTTATTCACATTTAAAACACATGCATACATGAAAACACGTCTTGTGATGTTCACACAGAGGGCCAACTAAAATTGAAATAGCCAATTCACAGACATTGACACACAGGCAATGAGTTACTGTGTTAAGTTGCGTAGCCTTACTATCCTCTATTGATGCACAACCTGCTCAAACTGGGTAATACCAATTTATATTCCCAAAGCTTAGGTATCTATTGCATCAGTGAAGAGTGCAAATCCGGTAGAACAACTAGAGGATCAGAGTCCGCAGTAGTGTGATCTGCCACATGTGCCTAAACACTGGAATGCACAATGTAGGTGCCTATCTCTGTATAGTTAGTTACAGCTGTACTGTACTATAGATATTTGAGAAATAACCCAAACTCAGTAAAAGACATACATTTTGACACATTTGCGTAAAAAAAGACACATATGCGTAAACAAACGCCACATATGCGTAGAAAAATAACACTCACAGCCATGGTACATCCATTGGCCCAGAGCGGTAATTCCTGCACATGAAATTGGTTACCAATGCACAATATTTGGAGCTATGGATGCGGGGTAACTTTTAAGCATGTGCATTAAAAAAATGATGCCTTGACTGTAAGCGTCATAATATTTTGACGCATCATAATAAAAACGCACCACATTTGAGGCAGGAAGTGATATTAGAGGATATCCTGTTTACAGCATTGGTACAGTGGGTGCACTTTCACTTTGCATTCTGTGATTTTTCTTGACTGTGTGGCTGTGTTTAGAGATTTTGTCTGTCTCACTTGTGATTTTGTCTCCTGTGTGCCATCCAATTTGTCATCTGTGTTATTTGTAAGTGTCTCAGTTGTTCATTGTAAGTGTTTATTTGTCTTTTTTGGTGTCTAATTTTGTCTTTGTACTGTTTGGAGTCTGTTGTGGGTATTGTTAGTTTGGGGATAGTTGGGCTGTTTTAGGGTTGCTTTTATCACGTTTTCCTCCCTCCTTTCCCATCCTCTGTACCCTTTCATTTTTGTATTATTTCAGTCATGTTGTGTAGGCCACGTCTGGGGAGAATGGGTAAGGAGGAGCTGGGGGGATTCATTTGGCTGGTGTGCCACTTTCTCCACTTGATGAACGAAGCAGGTGGCAGGGTGATACAGGGGTATCACACAGAGGCGAGGAGGCTCCGGTGGTCAAAGGTCTTGTACCATCTGTGACACGTCTACAACACACCGCGCAACGACCACCAACTAAAGCACCGCTGGGCTGACCGTGTTGCCAGAGAGCAAGACCTGCTGGACAACCTGGGTATTGTGATTGGTGGCCCTGTTGGTGAGTACAATTCAGAGTAATGTGCACATTTAAATGCTCTATAGTGACAGTAGCAGATTTGTTGATATTCTGCAGGCAATGTTTTTGGACATGTGGAATCCAAGTTAAACATACAGTGGCCCTCAGTTATACAATAATTGCTACACATTACCGTAATTTGTTGACGCAACAGCTGCACTAAGTTACAAAACACAACTGGAGCTTGTAAATTAGTGCTGCCTTCACGTCAATAGATGATGCAAATGCGGCTCTAACATATGTTTTAGCCATGGTCTGTGAGTGTACCAGGAAAGAGATGTTTTTCACCAGATATTTCCAAGAATTAAGGTGTTCCCCAATTATTTCGAATACATGTCTGAACTGTATTCTGGCCCATATGTACCAATTTCTTTCTAACCTCAGGTTATATCTTAGGCTGATAGTTTGACTTGGTTGTGCCACAATTAAATTAGGAACGTATGCCAAAATAATGGACATGGGTTCATATATAAATGTTTGGTGCTACTTTCCATAGCTGTAGCATATAAAATGAAGCAAATGATACAAATTGAGTGATAACAACTATCCATGGCCTTCTATTCATTGTACCTGTGTGTTTTAAATTGGTCTTGGGCACAATAGCTGGAACAGAGCTAATGCATTTCCCATCTGTGTTACTCTATAGTGTGAAAAAGTAGCCTCTTTCTAGCCTTGTTACCCCCACTTTTGGCCTGTTTGTGAGTATATGTCAGGGTGTTTTCACTGTTTCACTGGGATCCTGCTAGCCAGGGCCCAGTGCTCATAGTGAAAACCCTATGTTTTCAGTATGTTTGTTATGTGTCACTGGGACCCTGCTAGCCAGGACCCCAGTGCTCATAAGTTTGTGACCTATATGTATGTGTTCCCTGTGTGATGCCTAACTGTCTCACTGAGGCTCTGCTAACCAGAACCTCAGTGGTTATGCTCTCTCTTTACAAATTGTCACTAACAGGCTAGTGACCAATTTCACCAATTCACATTGGCATAATGGAACACCCTTATAATTCCCTAGTATATGGTACTGAGGTACCCAGGGTATTGGGGTTCCAGGAGATCCCTATGGGCTGCAGCATTTCTTTTGCCACCCATAGGGAGCTTTGACAATTCTTACACAGGCCTGCCATTGCAGCCTGAGTGAAATAACGTCCACGTTATTTCACAGCCATTTACCACTGCACTTAAGTAACTTATAAGTCACCTACATGTCTAACCTTTACCTGGAAAAGGTTGGGTGCTAAGTTACTTTGTGTGTGGGCACCCTGGCACTAGCCAAGGTGCCCCCACATCGTTCAGGGCAAATTCCCCGGACTTTGTGTGTGCGGAGACACCATTACACGCGTGCACTGGACATAGGTCACTACCTATGTACAGTGTCACAATGGTAACTTTGAACATGGCCATGTAACATGTCTAAGATCATGGAATTGTCACCCCAATGCCATTCTGGCATTGGGGAGACAATTCCATGATCCCCCGAGTCTCTAGCACAGACCCGGGTACTGCCAAACTACCTTTCCCTGGGTTTCACTGCAGCTGCTGCTGCTGCCAACCCCTCAGACAGGTTTCTGCCCTCCTGGGGTCCAGCCAGGCTTGGCCCAGGAAGGCAGAACAAACGACTTCCTCAGAGAGAGGGTGTTACACCCTCTCCCTTTGGAAAAAGGTGTCAGGGCTGGGGAGGAGTAACCTCCCCCAGCCTCTGGAAATGCATTGATGGGCACAGATGGTGCCCATCTCTGCATAAGCCAGTCTACACGGTTCAGGGATCCCCCAGCCCTGCTCTGGCGCACAACTGGACAAAGGAAAGGGGAGTGACCACTCCCCTGACCTGCACCTCCCAGGGGAGGTGCCCAGAGCTCCTCCAGTGTGCTCCAGACCTCTGCCATCTTGGAAACAGAGGTGCTGCTGGCACACTGGACTGCTCTCAATGGCCAGTGCCAACAGGTGACGTCAGAGACCCCTTCTGATAGGCTCTTACCTATGTTGCTAGCCTATCCTCCTTCCTAGGTAGCCAAACCTCCTTTTCTGGCTATTTAGGGTCTCTGCTTTGGGGAATTCTTTAGATAACGAATGCAAGAGCTCATCAGAGTTCCTCTGCATCTCTCTCTTCACCTTCTGCCAAGGAATCGACCGCTGACTGCTCAGGACGCCTGCAAAACCGCAACAAAGTAGCAAAGACGACTACTGCAACCTTGTATCGCTGATGCTGTCGCCTTCTCGACTGTTTTCCTGGTGGTGCATGCTGTGGGGGTAGTATGCCTCCTCTCTGCACTGAAAGCTCTGAAGAAATCTCCCGTGGGTCGACGGAATCTTCCCCCTGCAACCGCAGGCACCAAAAGAACTGCATCACCGGTCCTCTGGGTCCCCTCTCAGCATGACGAGCGTGGTCCCTGGAACTCAGCAACTCTGTCCAAGTGACTCCCACAGTCCAGTGACTCTTCATTCCAAGTTTGGTGGAGGTAAGTCCTTGCCTCACCACGCTAGACTGCATTGCTGGGTACTGCGTGATTTGCAGCTGCTCCGGCTCCTGTGCACTCTTCCAAGATTTCCTTTGTGCACAGCCAAGCCTGGGTCCCCGACACTCTAATCTGCAGTGCACAACCTTCTGAGTTGTCCTCCGGCGTCGTGGGATCTTCTTTTGTGACTTCGGGTGAGCTCCGGTTCACTCTTCTTCGTAGTGCCTGTTCCGGCACTTCTGCGGGTGCTGCCTGCTTCTGTGAGGGCTTCTTATCTTGCTGGGTGCCCCCTCTGTCTCCTCACGCAATTGGCGAGATCCTGGTCCCTCCTGGGCCACAGCAGCATCCAAAAACCCTGACTGCTACCCTTGCAGCTAGCAAGGCTTGTTTGCGGTCTTTCTGCGTGGGAACACCTCTGCAAGCTTCTTCACGACGTGGGACATCCATCCTCCAAAGGGGAAGTTCCTAGTCCTCTTCGTTCTTGCAGAATCTACAGCTTCTACCATCCGGTGGCAGCTTCTTTGCATCCTCAGCTGGCATTTCGTGGGCATCTGCCCAATCTCGACTTTGTCGCGACTCTTGGACTTGGTCCCCTTGTTCCACAGGTACTCTCGTCCGGAAATCTACCTTTGTTGCATTGCTGGTGTTGGTCTTCCTTGCAGAATTCCCCTATCACGACTTCTGTGCTCTCTGGGGAACATAGGTGCACTTTACACCTACTTTTCAGGGTCTTGGGGTGGGCTATTTTTCTAACCCTTACATTTTTTATTACAGTCCCAGCGACCCTTTACAAGCTCACATAAGTTTGGGGTCCATTCGTGGTTCGCATTCCACTTCTAGAGTATATGGTTTGTGTTGCCCCTGTACCTATGTGCTCCTATTGCAATCTATTGTGACTATACATTGCTTGCATTACTTCCTTTTGCTATTACTGCATATTTTTGGTATTGTGTACATATATCTTGTGTATATTTGCTATCCTCATACTGAGGGTACTCACTGAGATACTTTTGGCATATTGTCATAAAAATAAAGTACCTTTATTTTTAGTATATCCGTGTATTGTGTTTTCTTATGATATTGTGCATATGACACCAGTGGTATAGTAGGAGCTTTGCATGTCTCCTAGTTCAGCCTAAGCTGCTCTGCTAAGCTACCTTTTCTATCAGCCTAAGCTGCTAGAACACCTCTTGTACACTAATAAGGGATAACTGGTCCTGGTACAGAGTGTAAGTACCCCTTGGTACCCACTACAAGCCAGGCCAGCCTCCTACATATAGCCATGCACCTCTCATAAGTTATGGGATCATCATAGGATACCTGACATTGGGGAATGCATGGTCACAATGTATTATGTGCATTATGTTGTGCAAGGGACCCCTGACCAATTCCATCATACATATAAAGTTCCTTAATACTTTGCTAGTTTTGTTTGGTATACCCCTGCTGATATAGTGCAGCATATGTACAATAACTAACTTCTCATTATGGAGGCTATCACAGACATGGGTGTAAGCTAAGACCAGAAGACCAGCATTCCTGTGACCGCTGCCTTTCCAGAGGTACATACAAATTGAAACTTACATCATCATGATTGACACAGTGGTACATTTGCTAAACCATGTTTTCATAATGTGACAGTGTCAGTTTGCTGTATACCCGCTGATCTCCCAACTTGGCAAATGTAAGATGATGAATGTGGCTAACTGTGATTTCCAAAACCCATTATGGGTACACAGGGCAATGAGTGACACATTTCAGGTGCAATGACTATATCTTAGTGACTGGGATTGCAGTGCTCCAAGAATGTGGCTTTGCATGTCTCTCATTACTACAAATGATGAGTACACTCCATAAATGAGTCTGCAACCAATTGATGGAGCATGTTTGTCACCACATGATAATTAGGGCCACTGCAAGTGTGCAGATATGTGTGTATCACTCACTGGAGTGACAGGGTCTATACATGTTTGCAGTGTTATGTACATCGGAGTATCATCATGCCTGAGAGGCTGGTTTTCAGATTTAATGTTACACACAGTAATGTTATTTTAAAGTGTTGTACAGTGCACAGACATTGAGCTCATCTCACCCTTCTATGCTTTACAGGTGGACCTGCCCCTTACACAATCGGAGAAGTGGCTTGATTTGAGGACCCAGATATATCCAGTAAGTGTTGATATTTCAGTTCGGTGTTGTCTTTGTAGCTGTTGTGTGATTGACTGCTGTGTGTTGGACACATAGCAAGGTATGATGTTCTGGCACATGATCTGATATGTAACTTGACTGGAGTTTCACTTTTTTTTTTTCCATCTTTGAGGTGGACAATCAGTAGCATATAGTCATATTTTGGGATTGTAGTGCAGCCCTGTAGGCATGGCTATGTGAAGAGGGTGACATTTGTTTTTGAAATTTTTATAAAGAAAACTTAGCAGAGGGCCATATTCATGATTTAGTCATCAAGTCCGACCCTGAATCTCACAGAATAGGGATGCCAAAGTATTACCCACAGACTAGAACCTCCCTGTTCACTAATGAACATGTTCAACTGCATGTTTGACTTCCTAGCAGGATGTAGCTCAACATGTTGTGCTACGTGTATGTAGCACTTGAGTATAATGTCAAAGGTGTGCATGCAGCTCATGGCCAGATGTGTGCTTGCATCTATCTGCTTGTTGTAGGACAGGTATTAGTGGTATCAAATGATGTTGACAATTGTCTGCATTTACAAACATGAGTGTGGATGAGATTGTCCAAGGTTTGGGTCTATCCTAGCTGGACATCCTCCTTACCTGTGGTGGACTGCCTAAACCCATGTACAGCTGTCCAAAGCTTCCTGGGTGTCCTTGATGTTTGAAAGTATGAGTTGGTTGTCCATCCCCCTGAGGCACAGGCTTAGGGTTATGAAATGTGTACCTAGGTGTGATGATCCAAGTTTAGTACACAGACATGTAAATATGTGAATCACTTGTCCAAACTTAGGATACCCACTCAGGATTAGCAACTGCATACCATCCTGGAAATTCCATCTACAAATCACAGATCTTGTGGTCCCAGAAGATAGTCATTAGTTGGCCTGCCATGTGGAGGACTTGCAGCATTTTTTATGTGACTAATGGCTAAGCAATGATGCATAGGTCATTTAAGAATGTACACATCTTTTAGAGCATTGCTGTGCTGTTAGATAGGACATGTGTAGGCTGCGTTGGTATGTTCTTCCTCAGGGAGAATCTGTGATCTGTATGGTGATATGGCCTGTTTCAGCTACATTAGATGTATTGTCTGATTATCATCAGTAGCTATATCACACAATGGAGTACCTACTGTTTGGCTTTATCTTTTTTAACAGCAGCCAATATGGATGCCAGCCAGATCCGTGAGTTTCAGCGGCGGGCGATGCGTTACCGCCACATTCTGGATGTGGATTCTGGGTTCTGCCACATGGCACGGCGTTATCTCCATGAAAGAGCCTCAGGGGTGTGGAGGGCATTTGCCCAAGGGGGCCCTTCGGTGACCACAATAGCCACCAGCACCACCAGTACGACCCAGGTGGCACAAGGATGACAGCCACCACTGCAGGACCATCGACTTCCTCAGCTCCAGGACCACTGACAGCAGCACCTGCACCTGCCCCTCCAAGCATGGCACCACCAACCGGACAAACCCAAACAACTGGCACTCAGACTACCCCTGCTGCAGTTATTGACCCTGGTGATTTTAGAGCAATGCAACGTAACATGCAACGTATGTTGTGGAGACTGGACAGGCTGCAGCAGGAGGTGTCACAAATCAATAAGAGGGTGCGTGCCATAAAGAAGACCCTGCGGAGGGCGAACTTGTGACTATAATTCCCTCTGCCATGATTCCCTCCCCTTCCTCCTTTTCCTGGTTCTTTTAATTACTGGGTTTAGGGGGATTAGTGTTAGGTTAGAATAGGCTGTTCGTTTAGTTAGTAGTAGTGGGTTGGGGTTGGGGGTATGATATTTTTACATGTTATTTTGTGTGTGTGTGGGTGGGTGGGGGATGATGTTGGGGTTTTTGTGTTAAAAAAAATAAAAAACAAATTAAACAAAAATAGAAAAAAAAGAAAACATTCAAAAAAATATATATTTGTTTAGTATAAGATAATATGTGTTTAGGTTAGTATATGTTGTCCCGTCTTATAAGGGGGGTGGGGGGGTTGATGTTTAGAGTGTTTAGTTAAATGTGACAAGTAAGTTTACCTTAGGTTAGTTAGGGCCAGTTGTGGGTAATGTGTAGTTAGGATAGGTTAGGTTAGTTAAGGTGTTTCCCCTGGTTTTAGTATCCTTTTTAACAGTTAAATAAATATTTAGATACTCCTTTACATTATATGTCATATGCTTGGGGATCAGGGCCTTGGCATGGGTGAACAGTGTCTATTTAGTATTTGCATTTGTGTCCTATCCTGCATCCAAATCCCAATAGAGCTGTCACATTAGCAGATACACCAAAGCTACTTCGCTAGGAATCTGCCATCCATTGCACCCACCACTCAAGGTTACTATGGATCCCAATGTGTTGTTAATTTTGGATGTATGTTTTCAATCTGACATACTTTGGGAGCAGATTTAGTACTGAGGAGACTGGGTTACGTCTGCCTGCAGCCTGATGTTCAAGTGAACCCTGATAAGGTGAGTGATGGTATAATTCCATGTAGTAAAGTATACATAACTCACATCTATAATTTGTTACATTGTACAGCCAGGTTACTTATTTGTACGTACACTCATACACATCCATTCCTGCTGTTTGGTGTGTGAGGAACAAATTGTGACAAATGTCACATACGTAAAGATTGTCTGGAAGAATAATTTGAAGGCAATATTTTTCTGCTTAGACATCCCTTGAAGAAGACTTATTCTGACCAACACAGCATTTTACTTTATAGTTTCTAGTTACCTCAGAATTAACCCTCAGGAAGGGTAGATGATGGTACAATCCAGACCACAGTGCATGGTTATCAGTCCACAATCTTTCAGGGCAGTTTTATTGACATTCTATGGGCATTGACATGAGGCAAACATCACTAATCTCCCTCACGGTTGATGTGTCACATTACACAGAGACAAAGTGGTTGTGTAAGTGCTATTTATTTTAAAGTGCTGCAGTGCTATTTTACATAGTCTGGGATTGTGAGTCCATTAGTGTGACACTTTCTTTTGTGATCCTACACAAGTGCAAGGGGACATGTCGTTGGACATGCTGGGGTGAAGTGTCATGCAGTGCAGAGGGGCATGAATTGCCAATGAGGTAGTGAGAGGCAATCACAGGGCAGAGTGACAAGTTAAACAGTGGGCTGGAGAACAGTGCTTGTGAGCACCTGTTGCAAGACTGGCATGTTAAAAAGCACAGGACCTTGGTTATAAGTGGCCATGTGGCATGGACTTGTGTTACCACATACTCTTACGGGTAAAGGTGATCTGTTCCATGTCTTCATCTTCTGATGTGCGTATCGTCTCCTCTGCCCTTGGTGGTGGTGTGTTTGAAGGGTCAACACACACTTCAGTGTTTGAAGACGTGGAGTCAGAAATCCCGGTAGCTGCCAACTGTGGGGCTATTAAGGGCAGTACTGCAGCAAGGAGGAGCTGCTGGTTCTTCAGGATAGCAGCTACATCACTGTGGTAGGCAGCCAGGTCGGCCCTGAGGGGGTCAACATTGCATTTGTGCATGCGTTGAAAGGTTTGTTGTTGGAGGTGTTGTGTCAACTCCCTTACTGCTGTGCTGATTTCCTTCACACTTTGTTGCAGTTCTTATAGAAGATAGAAGTTTGCCCTTGCATGGCTGCTGCCTGTTCTGCAGTTGTCATCATGCACGAACGCACCCCCTCTAGGCTGGCTGCCATATTTTGCATCCCCACCCGCACCTCCTTGGCCAGCTCCTGCCGTACTCCAACTAAAGTTCTCTCAAAGCTGGTGCCAGTGTCGTCAGAGTCCGTAGCTGGGTTGGAGCTGGCAGGTCATACAAATGGGGTGGTGGGTGGGTCCTTTGTGATGGCTGCTGTATCCGTGCTCCTCTTTGCGACTGAAGGTGGGGTCTGGAGGGTTCTGAGGACATCTTGGAGGGTCTGCTGGGTGATGTTTGTCAGCTCGTCATCCATGTCATCAGGGAAGTCCAGGACTGGCATATCCCCAGGAGAACAGGGAACAGGGTCAAGACTGATTTGCATATGGCTGGGTCCAAACTGGAATGGCATGGGCAGCAAAAAAACGATGGATTTAGGCCCAGATCACTGTACTGGGGGTGAATGTTTGACAATGTTCAGCATTCCGTCCATCACTTGTTGTTTTTTGCTTTGTCGCCCTAAGTGGGAAGGGTATGCCCAGACGTGGGTCCCGTGCTTCCCATGCCACTGGATTCAAGCTAGCCTGGCTGATGAGGGGTGAAACCCCGAAACTGGTCCCAGGATGCTTGTTTCCAGTCCAGGGAAGACCTGGCCTAGCAGTTCGGGCTGGACTCTTCACAATGGGAACAGGGTCAAGATTGATTTGCATATGGCTGGGTCCAAACTGGAATGGCATGGGCAGCAAAAAAACGATGGATTTAGGCCCAGATCACTGTACTGGGGGTGAATGTTTGACAATGTTCAGCATTCCGTCCATCACTTGTTGTTTTTTGCTTTGTCGCCCTAAGTGGGAAGGGTATGCCCAGACGTGGGTCCCGTGCTTCCCATGCCACTGGATTCAAGCTAGCCTGGCTGATGAGGGGTGAAACCCCGAAACCGGTCCCAGGATGCTTGTTTCCAGTCCAGGGAAGACCTGGCCTAGCAGTTCGGGCTGGACTGTTCCCATGGGGAACAGGGTCAAGACTGATTTGCATATGGCTGGGTCCAAACTAGAATGGCATGGGCAGCAAAAAAACGATGGATTTAGGCCCAGATCACTGTACTGGGGGTGAATGTTTGACAATGTTCAGCATTCCGTCCATCACTTGTTGTTTTTTGCTTTGTCGCCCTAAGTGGGAAGGGTATGCCCAGACGTGGGTCAAGCTAACCTGGCTGATGAGGGGTGAAACCCCGAAACCAGTCCCAGGATGCTTGTTTCCAGTCCAGGGAAGACCTGGCCTAGCAGTTCGGGCTGGACTGTTCCCATGGGGAACAGGGTCAAGACTGATTTGCATATGGCTGGGTCCAAACTGGAATGGCATGGGCAGCAAAAAAACGATGGATTTAGGCCCAGATCACTGTACTGGGGGTGAATGTTTGACAATGTTCAGCATTCCGTCCATCACTTGTTGTTTGTTGCTATATCCCCAGGAGAGCCATCGTCCTCTGTAATGAGATATGGTAAAGTTAGCATTTGTAATGTGACATGCCTGACTTCCTATTAGTTGAACATTGTGATCTTGGTTCCTGTTTATTGTTCCTGTCATTCATATTAGCATTCTCCCAGGTCTCTGCCCCACCTGCATGTCAAATGGAGTGTGGGCAGTTTGGGGCAATGTCAGTGTCACATCCTCTAGGTGTAGGTTCTGCCCAAATTGTATGTTGCCACCTTCTTGTCCTACTCAACCCTCCGTCTACTTCCATTCTCATTTTGTGGCCTTGCACTGGCTGTGGTTATTCTGATGCCACTTGCACCACACTTAACAATGTGGAACTGCCCCAGTCCCAGATATTTCACATCCAGCTATATGTTTCTGAGACCTAGCATATGCTATGTATAGCATTGTCATGGCACACTACTGATATCAGCATTGGTAGTGTGTAATGTTGATGTTGGGGAATGTGTGCTACATTGGATTGAACTGATGGTCCTAGCAGTGTTCCAGATCCTCCTTTGACTGTGCAGGTGTATTTCACTAGCCAGTTATATATGTCCTCCCCCCATGCTGTTGTCTGAGCAGTATGACGGTTGGGATGTTGCATGGCGTCATTGCAGCTATTGCGACCCAGGCACAAAGTGGACCCTGACATATGCAGCATGTGTATGACCTTATTGCTGTGTACCTCAGAATGTTTATAACAATGGCTGATGTTTGTAGCGACTATGGACATTCACATTTGACAGGTTTAGCACATTTTTATTGATTTCAGGGGATTGATAACGTTGTCATCCTGAACCCTCTATTTTGGGTGTGTTTCATCTATGGGCATGTAACTGCCATTAGCTACTTGACCTGCACACACAGCAGAGGTGGTAGGGGCAACTGTTGTCAATGTTAAATTCCACTTGCGGATATGGCCTGAGACTGTTAATTGAGCCCTAGTGCATGTAGCGACAATACCAGCTGTCATGTGGCGGCAGGCGAGTTTTACGTTGTACCCTACCCTCCTGGACTGGCTTTATCTTTCCATCATCCTTGGCATGGCAGCATACCCCAATGCTAAGGTTGTTGGTGTAGTGTAGTACTGTGCCCCAGGTTTCCTCTGAACAGCCCATGCCCCTGTGCCGTGCCCCTTTGCCCATTCCACTCCCTGAATATCATGTAGTCCATGCATTGTGTAGTAGGTATGCCCCCTCCACGGTTGCAGTTAACAATTAGGCATTTTAGTTGCCCATGTGACTTACCCTGCATCTGTGTTGTCTCCTGGTAGTCTGCGCTGTCCTGTCCTTGAATCCCTGTGCCGATCTCCACAGGGATGACGGCTGCCACCATCTCCTCCATGTGGTCAAGGGCCTCCTGCGGTGCTGGACTCCCACTTCCAGTCTGCAGTGCTGCCTTCCTGTTCCTGCCCATCTTTTCCTTCGTCCTGGCCTTGCAGTCATGTCAGCATTTCTTGCACTCGATGACTGTTCTCCGTACTTCTGCCACACTGTTTATCTTGTCAACAATTTGTTGCCAAATTGCCTCTCTCCTACTAATTGGGAATATAGAGGTGACAAAAAGTGGGTGCTGGTGTTCAGTCACCTCTTTCACCAGTATTTCGGGATCCTCTGACCTGAACTGACACTTCCTTTTCTTCTTCTCCCTCTCCTGGATCTTGTGTGGGTCCTCCTGGCTGATTCCTGGTCTTTTGTCATCTTCCTGGGGTCTCTCAACGCTACTGGGATCCATTTTGGCTCTCCTTTGCACATTTTGCAGTGTATGCACCGCTTTTTGACACAATTGCATCAAAAAAAGGCGCGTATCCAGTTTGCGACGTCGTAAACTGTCTCACAGTCATTCTTTGTTGGCGGCTCGTGCGCGCTCCCATTTGTACATTTTTTAAAACACAGATGTTCATGTAAGCAATGCAACACAATGAAACAAACGATATGGTTCAGCTGCTGTGCCCTCAAGGGCTGCCTTGTTCAAATTTTACACTTTTAAATACGCCTGTTACAGAATTGCTCAAAGTACATTGGAAAATCAACACACATTTTACATCAGAGCAATTTGCATTATTACGCAGAATATTAAACACTTACAAGTAAATATTCAAGAAGTAGAGTCTTCTGTGCAAAACTCCTGGCAAACAATGGCTTAAATAACAGATTTTGGCCCATATTTATACTTTTTGCCGCAAAACTGTGCTGACGCAGTTTTGCGTAAAAAAATTTAATGCCGCCTAACGCCATTTCTTAGCGCCGCTCGGCGTCAAAGTTATACTTTGACGCAGGGCGGCGCAAACCACTGGTGATCTGACCTCAGATCTCCACGCATCGTCAGACCTTTTTTTACCGCCGGAGGCGTTTTTTCTCATGGTTTTGATGGCGCTTTGTTTATAATAGCTGTGGGATGTTTTGGTGAGCATTTTCAATGTTTTTATGGTCGCCTAGCTTATTTTCGGACTCTTTAATTACGCTTTTACATTTTTCCTCATGAGAGCGGCCATTCTGAATAATTTTTGCTCATCATAACGATGTACTTCTCTGTTTTTTCTTTGCATATTTGATGGCTCTGCTTGCAGTTTTTTGCGCAAGCCATGTAATTTTTTTTTGCTGTCTCATCAACATATATTTGGAGTTCCTGTGTCACTCGTTTCCTTATTGAAGGCTTTTATTTTCATATGGGCAAAATAAAGAAAATAAAATCTCTGTCGCATCAGTTCTCCTCAACTGACAAACTTTCGCAGTTTTTACAATTAGACACTTCTGCTGCAGCGTCTTCTTCTTCCATGTCAAAGATGTCTTCCTCATCCTCTTCTTCATCTAAAGTTTTTCAGAATATTTCTACAACTACTCATAAGAGGGTCAAACAGGACCCACCTTTACCAGTATAATCTCCCTCACCGATCTCTCTTGAACTTGTGTTTGACTAAATACGCGCATTGCGTACTTTTATCGAAGAAACTAATTCTCGGATACAAAATCTTGATACTAAGTGTTCTCAAATGGAAGTAAGAGTCTCTGCTTTGGAGCAAAGAGTCAGTGACGTGCAGGATGAAACACATAAAATTACTAGTTCGGAGAAGGAAGTGGCAGCTTTGAAGACACTTGCGGAGGATTTGGAAAACAGAAACAGACCCAATTTCATTTTTTGCTTCATTCTTTCCACAGTTGGTGGGCCTACTATCTTCTACAGTATTGAACATCCAAAGGGCGCCCCATATTGGCCATCGTCCTCAAAATCCTCCACATCTAAACCAAGAGGCGTGATTGTTTTCTTTCTTGAATTTACTGATCTATTGAGAATTCTTAATGCTGCGAAAGCCAAAAAACAAATCTCTTGGCAGGGAAGTAAAATCTTTATCTCACAGGATGTGTCCAAAGCTACAGCAAACAGGAGGAAAGAATTTTTGGATCTTCGTCCACAGCTTTGTGACTTGGGAGCTCATTTATTCCATCTGTGTTTGTTCAAAGTGACATATCAAAATAAGACCACTTCCTATACCTCCACTGTAGCTCTTCATGATTTCCTAAGACTACACTCTACAAACCCTATGGAAACAGATGGTCCTTCTACACGTTGACTATATACGTTTCTTAATCTATTATGCCCTTGTTCATTACTATTACAATATAGTTGATGGTCCTTCATATGCAGTTTATACATTATTATACTATATTGATGTGACTAAAGGTCCTCTTTGTTAACGTATTGTTTTCTTTTCATAGGTTCCTGGTGTTCTATAATCATTATTTTTGCTCATAATTTTGTCAGTTGATGTGTTCCGTTCCCTTGCTGTGCCGTCTTCAGTCTGTGCTGTCATCACCCCTCCCCTATTGTCCATTCATCTCAGGTATGTTTTTGCAGTTGTCTTTATTGGACATGTACTGTCTCTTCTTTTTTTCTTGAATATTTTCAATCTTTTTTCTTGCTGTTTTTCCTTTACTCTTCTTTCTCTTTGTTTTTCTTGTTTTCCTTTCCCCTATACTGTATGTACTTTCAGTTATTTATGGTACAAGACTGTTCATGTATATATTTGGTTATGTGATGTAAAAATTCAGAGTTATTTCTTGGAATGTCAAAGGATTTATTAACCCAATTAAAAGGGAGAGAATTTTATCCCATTTAGCTAAATATAATCCAGACTCGGTTCTTTTACAAGAGACCCATTTGACGGATTCTGAAGCTCTGAAACTTAAAAGAAGTTGGGTGGGCAATGTTTTCACTTCTCCTTCATCTACAAAGAAAAATTGTGTAATTGTGCTCTGCCATAAAAAAATGATCAGTTACGGCTATTTCGCAAGACTCAGATTCCGATGGTAGATGGCTCTTTGTGAGGCTTAGTATTAATGGGATTATAATGACTATTGGTAATATTTATGGTCCTAAGAACTCAGATTATCTTTTCTAGCCTAATATTACTAAACAATGTTTACATTATAATGATGATTTTCTTCTTCTTGGAGGGGATTGCAATCAAATTTTTGATCCTTTCATAGCTAGGCAATCTGTAATTAAATTTTCTCCCCATAAAATGCATAAACAATTTAAGGCATTTTTCTCACAATGTAATTTAATTGATTCATGGAGAACCTACAATCCTGATAGCAGAGATTTTTCATTTTATTTTCCACCACATGGCTCCTTATCTAGACTTGATCATATTTTTGTTTCTTAATCACTATCCCAAAATCTTATTAATTCCGGAGTCAGTCCTGACCTCCTTACAGATTGATGATTATTTAAAGAATATTCCAATCCTAATAAGACACTTGTTAATGCTACTTCACTTGAAGTAGATATTTCTTCGTTAGAAATTTTTAAAGCCCTTCAATCTCTAAAAAAAATGTTAAAACTCCTGGTCCGGATGGATTCACAGTGGAATTTTTCCTACATTTTTCTGACATTTTACTTCCCAAACTTTTTCAGCTTTTTCAATTCTTCATGGGTTCTGGTCGTGCAGGGGGAACATTTCAAGAAGCTTCGATTTGCTTAATTCCAAAGGAATGTAAGGATCATACTTTCAGTAAAAATTATGGACCAATCTCTCTTCTCAATACAGATTATAAAATCTTTGCTAAATTATAAGCCTTACATCTTGATACCCTTTTACCTGCGCTGAGTGAGGAGCAAATGGGTTTTGTCAAAGTAGACTTGCTTCTGACAACTCTAGAACATTCTTCAATGTACTCAGCAAAGCTCCCGCTCCTACGTTCTCTTTAGCAGCAATTTCCATAGATGCTGAGAAAGCTTTTGATCAGTTAGACTGGTCTTTTCAATTAAAAGCTTTAGCCTGGCATGGTTTAGGGCCTCATTTCATTTCATTTATCTCTTTGCTTTATCATTCCCCAATGGCATCAATATTGGTAAATGGGAAATAACCCAGATACTTTGTATTACGTTGAGGTGTGCGTCAAGGGTGTCCGCTCTCTCCACTCCTATTTATTCTAGCTCTTGAGCCCTTTCTATCGTGTATTAGAAATAACATTAAAATTGAGGGTTTCCATTATGGCGAGAAACACTTAAAATTAAAGGCATTTGCAGATTATATACTTTTATATATCTCAACTCCTGAACTCTTGATTCCGTTTCTACTTTGGGAGATTGAAGACTTTTCTTTGATTTCAGGTTATAAGATAAATTTGGATAAAACTGAAATCCTTCCTCTAACAAAATTTTGTTTTAGATCATCGTTTGATATTACTGTCTTTCACAGGAATTCTTCCAAGATTAAATATTTAGGTATTTGGTTCACCTCATCCATTAAAAAGTCCATTGAAGTCCATTGAAGTTAATATCTCAGATGCTTTAGAGAAGGTTGATAGATCTGTTTTGTCATGGAATGCCTTATTTTTATCTTGGTGGGGTCGTCTTGACTGTATCAAAATGATGATTTCTCCTAACATTTTATATATCCTATCCATGATTCCGCTTCCTCTACCTGTTACTTTTTTTAAACAATTGGACTCCAGATTGTCTAAATTCCTCTGGAACAATAAGAAATCTAGAATTTCCCTTAGCCATCTACGTCATTGTAAACAGGAGGGAGGAGCCAATTTTCCTGATTTCAGACTATATCACAAATCCTTTTGTTTGCGTCAAGCTTCCTGTCAGGCTCTATGTTTACTCCCTTATAGTTGGATATTGAATATTCTTTTCTTCTGCCTTTTCCCCTAGTGAGGTGGTAACCTTTTCTTATAATATTTCGCTTATATCCTCCCTGCTTCTTAAACATACTTGTGCTCTTCTGCGTTCTCACTATTTACCTCCATCCGTCTTTTCTGAATTCACCTATTTGGCATAATCGTCTCATTACTATTAATAAAAAAAACTTTATTTTGGAAATACTGGAGACAAAGAAATATAGCGTGGGTCAAGGATTCATTCTCCAATGATACTCCACTTTCTTTTTCACAATTTCAACTTCTATTTCCTTGTCCCAATTAATTTATGGCTAAATATCTTCTTCTTAATATTATTCTTGATGTACTTTTTTCCTTGCCTTCCCCTCCTTCTTCTTCAGAATTACCCTTTTCTTTGTCCTCCTTTCTTACATCATATCCTAAGGCATCAAGGGGCATATTTATACTCCGTTTGCGCCGGAATTGCGTCATTTTTTTTGACGTAATTTCGATGCAAAACTAACTCCATATTTATACTTTGGCGTTAGACGCGTCTAGCGCCAAAGTCCATGGAGTTAGCGTCATTTTTTAGCGTGGACACCTACTTTGCGTTAATTATATGCAAGGTAGGCGTTCCCGTCTAAAAATCGACTCCGAGGCATGTGCGTCGGATTTATACTCCCGGGCAAAAATCACGCCTGGGAGTGGGCGGGTCAAAAAAAATGACGTACGGCCGCTTTTGCGCCGTTTTTTTGCGCCTGCAAAAGGCAGGCGTTAAGGGACCTGTGGGCTCTGAAGGAGCCCAGAGGTGCCCTCCCATGCCCCCAGGGACCCCCCCTGTCACCCTTGGCCACCCCAGGAGGACACCAAAGGCTGGAGGGACCCATCCCAGGGACATTAAGGTAAGTTCAGGTAAGTGTTTTTTTTTAATTTTTTGTGTGGCATAGGGGGGCCTGATTTGTGCCCCCCTACATGCCACTATGCCCAATGACCATGCCCAGGGGACAGAAGTCCCCTGGGCATGGCCATTGGGCAAGGGGGCATGACTCCTGTCTTTGCTAAGACAGGAGTCATTTCTATGGGGGTTGGGAGTGAAAAAAAATGGCGCAAATCGGGTTGAGGCGAAAAAATTGCCTCAACCTGACTTGCCCCATTTCTTGATGCCCAAGCCCCATATCCCCCTACGCCGGCGCTGCCTGGTGTACGTCGTTTTTTTTAACGCACACCAGACGGCGCCGGCGGCTAACGTCATTCAATAAATACGGCGCCCGCATGGCGCTTCAGAATGGCGCTAGCCGGCGCTAATTTTTTTGACGCAAAACTGCGTTAGCGCAGTTTTGCGTCAAAAAGTATAAATATGGGCCCAAATATTGATAAACTTTGTCATTCTCCTGTTTTGGCACGTCCTAAATCTAAAGTTGAGTCTCAATGGGAATTGGATTTGGGATGTACCTGGACTGTTTCCTTCTGGAACAAGGTGTGGCATCGATCTTATAAAATATCTAGATCAGCTTCTACCACACAGTCACTTTTCTTTCTTTACCACAGACTTTATTTTACCCCTTCTACTATAGCAAAATGTTCTGTAACCTCCACTTCAAACTGCTGATCTTGCGGTAGCCCAAAGAGAAATCTTATGCATATCCTTTTTGAATGTCCCCCCACTGTCTCTTTTTGGAGGAAAGTTTGGCATCAGCTTACCTCCATTTTTCATTTGCGATCCCAAGGTAGCCCCTCTGCTGACATTGTTTCAGATAATGATAATTTAAAGCTGTTGGATCTCATGTTAGCTTTAGCCTTTCAGCAAATCACTCTTAATTGGAAACATTCATCCAACATTTCCTATAAGGCTGGGTGGTATAATGTTTGCCACTACCATATACCACCATAGACTAGATATTGCTTTTACCTCTTTATGCTGACTCTCCTTAAATAGAGATTTGTATTGGTTACCTTTGACTGATTATCTTAATGCTGTTGCTTGTAATTCTACTAATTGTACATTATCTGAGAATTTTAAGCCACCGTGAATTCTTTACTTTCTCTGTTCTTGAGTGAATTTAAATGTAGCTTAACTTTATGCTTTATTGAATATCTATTTTTCTTTTTTTAGCGTTTTAAGACCCAATGTAGCTTTCTTATTTAAACTGGTCTTGTTTCGTTTTCATTGTTTCTCTCCCATTTTATGCTTTAAAATGTCAAACAGCTTTTACAATTCCTTTCAAAATTATATCATTATCATAGTGACAGATATCTTGTATTGTTATTATGTGACCCATATGTAGTTTGTTTTTAATAAAGCTGATTTACCTTAAAAAATGTACAAATAAAATCTGTTGTTTAAACCATGGGTTTACCAGGGGGTTTTTACACAAATTGCTCTGATGTAAAATGTGTTTTGATTTTCTAATATGCTTTGAACAATTTTGGAAGGTTGGAGTTGAGGATCTAGTGCAGCCCTTGTGCTTAGAACCCAGAAGTGTTTAGCGACATTTCAAAGCCCCTGCCTTAATTAGCCCTTTCTGCTATAAATTTCAGTAAGAACTTTACAAGATTTTTTATATTGTGAAACAACACATGTCTAGAATATCTTTCAAAATGACTCTATCAACTATGACATGCTGTTTGTTAGAGTCGTTTTTAATGCAAATCTGTCTGATCTCCACACAGAATCACCCAGAATTAACATAGAGCCATGAGAAAATGGTTGAATTCCAGCAAAGTACAGATATGTAGAGAGTTATAGTTCTGACACTTTTGCTAACTTCATTGTCTCAACAGTTTTTTTCAATCCATTCTTATGTGTGTGTTTTTACAGGTTATGAGGCAAAAATGCAGACAGCTATTGAAATGCTAAAACAAATTTTAGAGTCTAAGGAAGCATTAGACAGCGTACAGTATAGCCCTTCTATTGCAGGTGAATGTGTGGTGGGCTTGTATAAATGATGTGCCAAGATTACCCTGTGAGCCCTAGGCGTGGGGGCAGTTTTGTGCATTCCAAACCCCTCCAACCCAAAGATTCCAAAGTGCCCTCATAGAGCATGCTAAAGCAGAGTATTATATTGGAAATGTGACAGTGATTCATTTTTCTTCACAGTTCCCCTGGAAGCTCACAATTATGCCAAACCTCATCAAAAGGTAGACCCTTGAGCACAAGTGTTGCCCAGAGCCTCAACAATTCCTGGAAAAATCACAACATAATTTAAAAAAAGGAAGTCTTCATGGCCTATACATGGACAGGCTATAAAAAAGGGGGTTCCACAGAGAGTCAAAACATGTGTGTTTTACACAATTTAGCTCCAAAAGAACCCTAATGTATTTTTGTCTGAAGCATCATGCTCCTCCAGCATCTACTAAGGGCTATAAGAAAAGGTGTAAAGCAATAGTTAGATAGGCGGTTACAATCATAACGTTGAAAAGAGTTGTTTAGGCTTTTTTTTTCTAATGTGTATGTTTTGGTTTCCATCATAGAGCCAACTTAAAAGACCAGCGCCAAAGTACCACGAAAGGTTTATCGTACATTAATGCCACTAAAGGACATCACTAAGATTCAGCAAAATTACCCAATGCCAGCAACCGGTGAGAGATGCCCAGTGCCTCATAACAAACTGGGAGTAGACTCTGCAAATGCAGGCCTTAGAGACAATTGTTACTCTAACCCCAACACTGTTTTACCAGCAAAACCCACATATAGTACATTGAACATGCATAAAAGGAAGGACAGTATTGGCTAGGGGTTTAGATCTCAAAGGGTGCACACTTCCAGCCGCAGACATACTACAGCCTGGGACATGTTAAAAATCGGGAGGTGGATCTCACACTAAACAAACCAAAATTGAGTCGTCTTTCTTTAAAGAAGAAGAATAAACCCACAGTTCCGGACCTACAAACCATTGCTTTAGATCTAGCCTTAAAATACACAGTTACAGTGCAGCCAGGTCCCCATAATCTTCAAGCAGGTAAATGTACAACAGATGGGAGAGTGAATGTTGATGTGCCGCCTGAGGATCCCCAAAACTGACTATAAATAACTCACATTAACTTTGGGAAGAAGGGCTTCAAAACGATCATCTCAACCGGACCAGTATTGTGCATGTATAGGGCTTCTCAAGGGGCTAACCAGTGAGCCACAAATGCATATAAAAATCTCACATACCCTAGTTGATGAAGGGCTTGAAAGCGATCATTCACAAATGGACACACCTTATGTAGATAGAGGGATTTTAAGGGTCTGTCAGAAGAGCCAGTGAGTTCTGAAATACCAGCTGCAGCCATTCACAGTGGTCTTCTAATGTAGACCCCGAGGGGCAGAAGTCACCTGTTCCCAGCCCCAGTGTTTCCTCTACTCCTCTACCACGCAGAGCTATTGAGACCAACATTTAAATTCACCATATCCTATGTCACATTTTACATCTGCAGGTGCGTAAGATCCCACCAGCCACCGTCAAGTGTAAAACCTCCCTCCATCACCCTTTGCAACACAGCCTGCCAGTAGTGCAGAATGTAGCAGATGTCATAATCAAATCCAATCTGAACTCTAAGGCCATAAAACTGTGGAAGACAGAAATCGAGAACTGACCCTTAAGGGATGTACAGAGGGAGATAATCCACAGGGTACAAAGGCGAAGATGAGAGGTATTACAATCTTGCGACTCAGTTGTTGCAGATGTAGAGGTTATTTCATCTTGATGAGGTCTGTAGCACTCCCTAAAGAGCGGGGGTTCCAGCATTACTGATAACTCAGTCCAAAGTTTCAAACATAAAAAGAAGGTACAAGACATCCTTACGAAAACACAATGGATCTTATGAGTCTGAATGGCCAAAAAGAAGTTAGACCCCGCAGACAAGGCCTAATAGTTTCAAATACCATTATAGCACATCCTGCAATGGCATGGACTGGACCCCCAAACACAAAATTAGAAGAGGGTCGCCGGCACTCCAGGCATTTCAAGCCATCATGGGTAAAGCTGAGAGACCAGGATACACCAAACACGAAGACGATCTTGAAGTAAAAGCTTTAACTGTGGAATAGGGGAGGGTATCTTCAGCAAATTCTCCTGAGACAGTTCAAACCAGCTCCAGGGAGTGGCCTAAAAATGGGTGGGCCAGTAAGAAGCAACAGTGGGCTAATCGCACCAAGCAACATTGTCTTTTAATCAGTAATTTAAAGAAAACCAGAATTTGTACTTCAAGGAGGCTTAAAAATACACTGACTCAGAATCAGAGTCAGCACCCTCAAAGTGATTCGCCAGAGAGCTTAACATCCAACCCAATCTGAGGATTCAGAGATGGTGTTTTTAGAGAGCGTCAGAATGTAGCAGCGAAATGTAGAGAGATTTAGTGCTACAGATTGTTACGAAGAATTCTGGTTTGTTGAATTAGAACACATGCACTCATTTGATCATGGGATTTTAGCTATTCACCAGGTCATACAAATGCTCAGAGCGATTGTTAAATGACTTGGGGCCAAATGATTTCTTTCAGCTCCGTTGTCATGGGCAGAGTATTCACAGCCCTTGTTCACCAGACAAACACCCTGCAGTGTGTTTGACACTGTGGAATTTCTAGAAAACCTTTCTAAAATTTTACAGAGTAGAGCGGAAATAGACACATTTGGGACCCTTAGAATAGTCACCCTCATTGTTCGGGGTCACGAGGGGGGCATTTCCAGACCTTTAAAGAGTGTCTTCTACAGTAAAGCTATTGGAAAAAAAACCTGCGGTAGTTGCTTAACTTTAATACTGACGCATCACTGGGTTACTAATGGATCGTAGCACTACCAACAGGGATGTCCTGTCTAGAGCAGTTGAAGCCCATGCTGCGCTTAAAATACCTTCTGAAAGACTGGTAGTCTTTGAAAAACTGGGTCTTTTTGACAAGTATTTTGCCATCACAGTAAAAGTCCTATTCGCCAGCTGATCGTTGAAGTACTTCACATCAGAATAGCCTGTGAAAAGTAAGACAGTTTGCATTCCGCCATCATGAAAATCACGTCTATGGTATCTTGAACCTGAAGAGTTTTCTAGTAGCCAAGTATGTATGCACCCATTGCTATCACATGTACAGCACACAGACAGCTCATCAGTGTGAAATTCATTGTAAAACGTGTCAAAGGGATGGCTGCATTGTAGTCGCTGATCAGAAGGTGAGATGTCCTAGATGTAATCTATTCTGTTGGTCCCAAAACTGCTTGAGCATACAGACTCATGTCATTCAGGACATTTCTAAAACAGACTGTGTGGGGTGAAGGCTCTACACAAGCGCCGATCAGAAATGTAAAGGTATGAAATGCCCCCAGTGTAAGGTGTGTTTTCCTCCAAAACAGCAAACATGTTACATGACTAATGGCCGGCTACAGACCAAAACAGAAGACTACATAGTGTTCAATATAGAGTGTACTCAAGAGACTGGAGTGCACCAGCCTAGCTATGTTTTCGTGCACCATCTAACTTCCAATGAAAACTGGGATTTTGAAGGCCCTTCTTGATTGAACTATTTCCTTAGCACATTCATTCAGGCAAAATTTGAAGAGTATACCCTGATAGCCCATAGCTCAAAAACGTATGACTCGTTATTTATTTTGCAAAATACGATTTGTGAAAAGATGCCTGTAGAACTCATCACCCAGTACTCCAAACTGATACTGCTAATGGCTGTACCTTTACATATAAGGTTCATAGATACTTCAAATTTTCTGCCCATGAAATTCAGCAAGTTGTCAAAAGCCTTTGGTTTTCTAGGTTGTAAAGGTTATTTCCCCCACTTTTTTAACACCTGGGCAAATCAGAATTATTAGGGCCCCATCCCTCCTCGAGACAGCTACAGTGTTGAGTATATGATGTCAGAGGAGAAAGAGAGTTTTCTTCAATGTTATGGTGAAAACCGCAAAAAGAAGTTTCATTTTCAAATTGAGTTGAGATTTTGGCCCAGATTTAAATGAAAGTCATTGAGTACGACGCTGGACCACATTTGGCAGCACTGCGGTCTGTCATTTTCACAACGCAGGTATGCGCCGTATATAATAGAATACGACACACCCCTGTGTTGCCCCCTGCGCTGGCACTAAATTGCACTAAACAGACCAAAAAAGCATTAAAAAAAAGAATTCAGTGGGAATTATGGTGGATCTGCAGGCTCCCGTACTTGTTTCACTAAAGCCCCCAGGTGGGCCCGGTCCTGGGGGTATTTAAAATTTGAATGGGGGCGGCAAATGATATCACCCTGAACACCTGAAACTAGTGCTTCACCCTCTATAAAATGAGTTATGTGGAGGTGAGACTGAAAGGTGAGTTTGAAGAATGCCATTCATCTTACATTGCACTCAAGAGCAAAAAACAGAAGAGCATAAACATGAAATGGAATGTTACAGAAAATTCCTAAAGATGGAGACTGTCAGACACATTAGCGTCTATTTACAAAGGTAAATTTAGACACGTAAATGTCTTCATGAGTACACTTACTAATGCAGCTAACAGTAACTTTACACCATTTTGCTATTTGCCATTTCCAAGTATATATAAGTACAAGGTGCATACTGGCATCCCTCCAAATGCCTTCACACCCTGCAAAACCGGTTAAAGTTATAACTAGCAACTACTACTGGTAGTATTTTAAGTCCCTTCCTCCATTGTTTTATATGGGAGTGTGCTACACTACCTGTTAGTGGCCATATGTGACGTTGCAATTACTCCAGAGCTAAGCTGGAGTACAATTATGTCTTTTTCGGTTCATTTATGGCTGTAGTAACTTTAGAAGTGAAGTTTGTGAGTATCAATGAGCTTACTCTTTTGTCAGTGAGTGTGTGTATTTGCATGTCCTTCCCTAAACTCCTCCTTACCCCTCCATAAGCCCTTTGTTACCACTTTCTCATTCATTCCCTTTAAGAGTAACTATTCCTTATTTCCCACCCACTCCGCCATGGTTCCTTCAGACTTTACTACTAGAAAGCATATCTACATGTGCAGGGACCTATGCAACTAGGTCAGATATCTTGTCACAGAAAAAACAAAAGCAGGAGCAGAAATGCCAAGACTGGGCTATAGGTAGCTAAGGATAGATAGCTTTTTACAATTGTAATGTAAAAGGGGTGGGAGGTGCCAAAAGAGATTCTTCAGTGGAAAGCAGAAACTGGTGGCTTCTTTCCTCTCATCTGTAGGAGATGAGACCAAACCACAGCAAAATGTTTACAGGAGGAAAGGAAACAAATGATTGGTTTTGAACATGAACATTCTTCAACTAACGCTCATATGTGAATAGCTGGGCTTTAGGATATTAGTAATACATACTTGTTTTTTGAAATTCCAGAAGAGAGCTTATATAGCATTTTTAGCATTCCTAGGCCAGTTCCACTGCAATGGGTCATACAAAACTGCACTCTTCATGCCCAAGCACATACTTCATCACATAGAAAGTTGCTAATAGCGAGTGGTTCTTCATCTCCACCCCAGAAGGATATTTCCTCATCAACCTAAAGTTAAGGTGGTTCTTGAAAATACACATGTTCTCCCTATCATTTAACTCCCTAAACAATTATCAAACGTACCACCTCATATGTACTCACCAATCACTTAACCAAAATATCAATGTTTTGTGGCTCTGACCTTTCAAAGTTGGGAATAATGCATAATCCTGCTCCATTCAATGACCAACTCACTACCCCAGATCTCAAGCTAATCATTATCAACATGTGTCACACAAAAACACAATAAGACCCATTACTAGTTGCCCAGACCAAGAACCTTGGAGGATACAGCCATTTTGAGTTCTGAATGATTTGGTGTTTCCAGGCCCTTAATTCCCTAGTCAGAAAGTACCAGATCATGTCTTACTGGCTGCCGATTTGCCCCTGGAAAAGCCAAGGGTGAAAAGGACAAGGACTCGTGAAATGGCATATCCAAGCCCATGCAAACCCCCTTCAAGCATTACAGGGGAGCAGATAATATTCCTCTCACCCCCAAAGAGGCCACATCCGCTCACCAAATAGATGAGCCCTTCCAGCTCCTTCCAAACAGAAACCAACCTACACAGCCCCATTGTAAATATTTACCACCTGAACAGAGCTGGAGGTAAATATCAATATTAAACTCCCTAGAATCAGGCAAAACCTGTCTTAAAAGGACTCTTTAATTCCAGGTCCAGCTTGCCATTCTCCATTCCCGGAAGTATACCTACTGCTGTCTGTTCACTGGTTGTATGATGGAACCACGCATGTGGCAACCACGCATGCCTGAACAATGCGGTCGGAACAAGACAACGTTGTTTCCACGCAGGCCTTTACCCTGCATGCCTTTACAATGATTATTCATTGTAAAAGCATGCCTAGTGAAGACATGTGTGGAAACGGCATGCGTGGTTGTCACATGCTACCCCCACCCTAAAAACAGAAGTAACCCGACCCCCCACCCTTGAAAACTACCCCAATACCCCCCACCCACCCTGAGTCCTAACACTGACCCCTACCCCCAAAAATAAAACTACGCAACCCCTAAAATCAAAATTACCCGGAACCCCCACCCCTATAAACCCTACCCCTCACCTGCCCTAAAAACATAATTACCCCAACCCCCAAATAAAAAATTCCCCCCTGCCGCCCCTAAAAACCTGACCCCCTCACCTGCCCTCAAAACAAAATTACCCCGACCCCCTGCCTTCGCCCCTAAAAACAAAATAACCCCGACCCCCCACCCGTGCCCTAAAAACCATAGTACCAACCCCCAACACCTTAACAAAATAGATAAATAACCTAACCACCCCAACCCCTTCACCCCCTGCCCTTACCCCTAAAAACTCCCCCAACCCTGCCCCAGCCCCGCTTAGCTGACCGTGTCCCCTCCCGATAGATCATCCTTTTTCTCTGCCTTAGCCACACATGTGCTTTGTTCAGCACATGCGTGAGTAAGGCAGAGAAAATTGCCTTTGCTGGTCAGGCAAGCGCTGTTTTCCTTGCGTGAACAACGCAGGCGTTGTTTCGGATTGTTTCCCTCTATCGTAGTAGATTTTCCACACCAAAGACTAAGGGGGTCATTCTGAGCTTGGCGGGCGGGAACCGCCAGAATACCGCTGCGCGGTCAAAAGACCGCCGCGGTTATTCTGAGTTTCCCGCTGGGCTGGCGGGCGACCGCCAGAAGGCCGCCCGCCAGCCCAGCGGGAAACCCCCTTCCATGAGGATGCCGGCTCCGAATGGAGCCGGCAGAGTGGAAGGGGTGCGACGGGTGCAGTTGCACCCGTTGCGATTTTCAGTGTCTGCTTGGCAGACACTGAAAATCTTGGTGGGGCCCTGTTAGGGGGCCCCGCGACACCCATTACCGCCAGCCAGGTTCTGGCGGTCGAAACCGCCAGAGCCAGGCTGGCGGTAAGGGGGTCGGAATCACCATGGCGGCGCTGCTTGCAGCGCCGCCATGGAGGATTCCCTTTCCCGTATCTGACCGCAGCTGTACCGCCGCGGTCAGAATGCCCATGGGAGCACCGCCAGCCTGTTGGCGGTGCTCCCGCGGTCGTTGGCCCTGGCGGTCCATGACCGCCAGGGTCAGAATGACCCACTAAGTGCCAAGGTTATATAGTTTGTTAAAAGAATATGACCCACATTATCCAGTTTAACGATATTACTTTAATCGTCCATCCAGTGTGGTTTGGTATTTTCTCATTCTTAAGCTTTGCCTGCTGCAGTTGTTTAGCCAAGAGAGTTACTGTTTGAACCAATTCGAATTAGGGTCTCATCCCTAAAAATAGGTCACATTCTCAAGAAGTGTTACTTGACCACTCCATATAGTTATATATGTCTTTAGTTCACGTGACTACTCTTCTGGTTTGTCCAGCCCTGACAATATGGGGAGAAAGAAGTTTATTGTAAGCATCCCTAAAGCCTTGATAATTTTTAACATGCAATCTCAAATGTCTTGTTTTTGTTCATCGATCACTTTCGCCATTTTTTATTACTGTAATTGTGTTGCTTATTTAATTGTACATTCATATCACGTCATTGTTGAATAATATTATTTTAAGTTGCAGGAAGCATATTCAATAGATTCATATAAGTAGCATTCGAAGTAGAATGAAGTTTGGAATAAACAGTTATATTTTTTATTGTGCTTAAAGAGAGTGAAAGAACCCTCATATTGAGGAACATGTAATTATAACCCACATAGAATCTCACACTGAGGAACATGTAATTATAACACACCTTTCTTGAGAAACATGTTCTAGTTCATATCTCTTTTGAAGGGGCGATTTGTGCTCAGTTACGTATGTAAAGGCACACCCGCATGGCTGTAGGTAGTCAATATATTCATATTATCCCTTTTTACTGAAGAAAATGCTACCCAATTTTGGTAAAAGTTCTTGCTGGATATCCATATATTGCCTTTCCCATACTTCTCATGCCTGAAGGTCTGGGACAATCATCACATTCACAGATTGCAAAGCTAAAGCTGCCTGACATATGCTTATCTTTTATAAAAGAGAGCCATGGTTTAAAGTGGACAGCAAATGGCTCTAAGAACATAGCTAAACACAACAGAATATACATTGGTTTTTAGGAGAAAACGGCCCACTTTCTCTAACCAGATGTCTAAAGACATATCACAAAGTTTGTAGACCTGTCTTTGGGAAAGGACCTATAAAACGACCTGATGGTATCAGAAGTGGCTTCTGCTTCATTAAGACAGCACTCCCAAATCAGATTTTCAGACATGTCTAATCGGAAGTATAGCTTTCATTAGTGTAGCAGATGCGTGGTACCGGGTTCCTGAAGTGTAAGGGTATCCTGCATCTCAAGTATACCTTTCTTTTACCACAGAACCGGGGGTAGAAGGCCCTCTTTTCTTGCTGATAGTAGTATTCATGACACCCTTGATGGGTTAATGTACCTAATCCCAATAGGATAGACAACAGGATCACCAAACATAACACGCTTATCATTCACATTTCGGGAGAGAAAAACAAGTGTATTATTGTCAGAGTTGGCAAAAAAAATGAAGAAGTAATTGTACTTCCAGAGCTTTTCAAATAAGAAGGAACGTTTTCTTGATGCAAAAGAGAACTAGAGTGAGCCTGTTTGGCTGGTGTGGAAACTCTACACCAGAGGTTGTGTGTGGCCCTTGCAGGAACCCTTAGTTGTAGGATGCACCACTTTCCCAAGACACATTCTTTAGTCAAATGTGCTCCTGGAGATTGAAGGACATTGCATATATATCAAATGTAATGAGCAGCCCCCTTCATCTATTGGACTGTGTTAGATACTCCCCACTATTAAATCAATTAAATTAAAAGACTGGGCATGTCTGATCAACCTGCCCTTAATTACCAACCTTCTGTATTAATTTAACTGTTGAATTTAACTGTTGAAATGTGAATGGCTTTATTGAGTCCATCTTTCTTTAGAGCACAAATTACATTTTGACCAGCAAATGTTTTAAAGTAAACAAGCTGGCTTATTCTTTGATATGAGTGATCACTAATGTTACATGGGGGTGTATTTTGAACCCACCCTATATTTAAGGATATTTTCCATCTACACAAGCTTGCGGTTGTAGAAACAGATAGTAAGACTATGGCTTGTAAGATTTGTGTTTCTTGCTATTGCACCACAGTAGTCCATTTAGGATCTGATTTAGAGCTGTACTGTACAAGGAGATATATACATTTGCATGCAAATGTATTCTTACCGTGCAGTAAATTGGGGAAAGTATTATGCAATTAAAAGTTGATCCCCATGGAATGTATAGTTATTGTGAAGAACTGTATTTACTGGTCAAAAATATGTGAAATTCCCCATTGCCTAAGGAATAGTAAATGTATGCTTCTGCCTCAGATTGGGGATGAGCAGATATAGGAAGGTGTGGGGACTAGGGGAGGACAATGAAAGTTAAGTTCTGACAGTGGGGAGCATTGCATGCTTTGTCCTACCACAAAATGACTTATCTTCTGTGGCTGCCAAATCTCATTTTCCCAAGCACAAGCCCACCCTGAACAGGCATAGCAAACTTTGATATAGTAATTCCGTTTTGCCTAACTCATAATCAGGCCCTCCATGTCCATTGTAATATTTTCATCAAGGATTTGCTGTTCTACTTTTTTAATAGTCGAGTGAAAATTAGAAAAACACATTAATTGGTATAGAAAGTAAAGGTGGTTTGAGCTTTAATTTTACTGTATTAATTGATTTGTTCATCGACATTTCAAAAATTACTGATTGTGGAATGTATTTGCAAAGTTTTGTCTGCATCTTTGAAAATACAAAAAAAATAACAATGCCTTACTTATGTCAGGGGAACATTTAATCGTGGTGTGGATTTATACAAAATCAATAAATATGTGATTTTTCAATTCGGAGTCTGCATATTATTACTCATTCCAGGACGAATAACTTGTAATGACCATCCTTTGGCTCTCGTATAACAGCCATAAGTGGAGATTCTGACTCCACGGTATCCCCGAACCAAGTAAAAGGTAACTTTCAAAGAGTCCCTAAGTATACACGTTTTGTTGAGAATTGAAAGCCTTCATAAAGCCTTTCACACTTGTAACTCTTAAGTATTTTAGTCAAAGTACAAAGCAAATCTTGTTGCTTCAACGCTGAGCTGGCACTAACCCTTGTCAATGAAATGGTTTTTAAGAATCACATAACTAGGATGATCAGCAACGCTTGTAAGGTAATGCTTTTTACGCATCACGCATTTAAAGACGATTGATGAAATACATTCCCCCTTTGTTTCATGTCAGCATAGCACCATTCAGTAAGTAAGGATCCCCACATGTACAGTGTGCTAGCAATCACGCTCTCTTGTAAGTAGCGTCTCAATGCACAACAAGAAGGGTAATTGTGATCTGTACTTCATGCATAAAACATATTGCATCTGAAGAAGTGACTCCACAAATGTCACCTACTGACTGAAAATGCTTTGTGAAGTGGACACAATGGGGATATATTTGATCGAACAAACGGTAATCATAATAACCCTCATCCATGAGGCAAGGAATGATCTGTGAAGTTTGGACTTGAAGAAGCTGAACATTGGGGGGCAATTCAGAAAGACATTCCCTAGTATTCCCGTAATGTGGTACTGCTTCACATACTCATAAAATCAGCTCTCAAAGGTATGGGCATAAATCTCTGCCTGGGGTTGGTTTTAGGTGGATGTGGCCGGTGCAGCCGCACTGGGCATTGCCCTGGAAGGGGCGGGGAAGCTGCATTTATCAATAACTTACAATTCGAAAGCACCTGACTCGGAGTGTTTTGTGCTTCCAGCTGTAAGACAACGGTAAAAATGTTAAAATAACTCTTGGGATTAATGTTCCTGATAGAGAGATTGGATTTTTGTCTAGTGGCAGTTTTGACTCACCATAAAGTAGCACAGAGGGTTAATGTGCCTGCACATTTTAAATGACTTCTCAGTGCACTTTCTACAATCAAACTATTGGTGCTTTGGTTACAAAATGCTGCGACGCAAGGGGCAGCACTAAAATCTCGGCTAGATCAGGGTCAATATGCTTGCTGCAAAGAACAGATAGCTGAGTGGAATAGAAAAGTTAGCTTTTACAAGCTCTTTAAAACACTTAAAATATATGTGATAGAGGGGATACGGAGAGATGAGGGGTGCTTCGGTCAGTTGGTAGTGTGGGAATCCGAGGAGGAGGTCATGGCGGGGGGTTGTGTAACAAATGCCAGCCCTACTCTGCCTACACTAGTCCTAACTCTTATGTATAGAATTTTTCACAGAGTGTGTACAGAACTCTGAAATGTAGTCCTACGTTTTATGTGTAGGAATGGTAAGAACAAAGGAATATTGAAGTTGGAGCACATCCATGGGCGTGCACATATATGAAAACACTTACAAAATTGTAAGTCAGCAGCATTTAAGTAAAGTTACACTCACATCTAATCCAATACTGTTGGACCTGGCCCTTTTTGCAGGGTCATCCCCAAACCTTTTGCCTCCTTCCTCCTGTTTTTCCTGGCCTGTTTTTGTTGACTTTAGAACTCTGAGCACTTTACCAATGGCAACCAATGCTATAGTGCATATGCTCTCTGTGCAAATTGTACTATTGATTGGTTTATTCATGATTGGCATATTTGATTTACTAGTAAGTCTCTAGTAAAGTGCACTAGAGTTGCCCAGGGCCTGTAAATCAAATGCTACTAGTGGACCTGCTGCAGTGGTTGTGCCACCCACCTAAGTAGCCCTGTAATCATGTCTCAGACCTGCCACTGCAGTGTCTGTGTGTGCTGTTTTCAAGCTGTAAATTCCACTTGGCAAGAGTCCCCACTTGCCAGGTCTATCCCTTCTCTTTTCCTACAAATAAGACACCCCTCAGGTAGGCCCTAGGTAGCCCATGGGCAGGGTGTAGTGTATGGCTAAGGTAGGCCATACAGTATACTAATGTGTTTTATGTGTCCTGACACTGAAATACTGCCAAATTCGGTTTTCACTGTTGCAAGGCCTATCACTCTCATAGGTTAACATTGGGGGCTGTCTTTAAACATGATGAAAGTGTAAATTCCCCATGGGAGCAGATAGACATGTGGAGTTTGGGACCTCTGAACTCACAATTTAAAAACACATCTTTTAGTAAAGTTGGTTTTAAGATTGTGTGCTTGAAAATGTCACTTTTAAAAAGTGGGCATTTTCATGCTTGAACCATTTTTGTGACTCTGCCTGTTTGTGGATTCCCTGTCTGGGTTAGTTTGACAGTTGGGCTGTCTGCACCTCTCTCCAGACAGTGACACAAGGGGGTCTGGGGTATAGCCTGCATATTCTGAAGAGCCATCTGTGCTAGTAGGGAGGAGGGGAGGGGTGGTCACTCGCCTCTGAAAAGGGCTGTACCTGCCCTCACACAATGCAGTCTCCAACCCCCTGGTGTGTGTCTGAGGCCTTCCCTGTGCAAGGCAGGATTTCACAAACAAGTGAGACTTTCCTTTGAAGTAAGCCATCTTCAAAGGCCAAAATGGGTATAAGAAGAGGACCCAAAACCACAGACTTCAGACACTTCTTGGGGTAGACACTGTACCTCACAGACACTTCCTGGAGAAAAAACTTGAACCAGAACATGCATCCTGCCAAGAAGAAGTGCCTGGCTGCCCAAAGGACTCACCTGTCTGCTTTCTGTGAAGGACTGCTGCCTTGCTATTGCCCTGCTGCCTTGCTGCTCTCTGGCAGAGGTGAAGAAGTGCTCTCCAAGGGCTTGGATAGAGCTTGCCTCCTGTTCTCTGAAGTCTCAGGACCAAAAAGACTTAATTTCTACAAGAAGGACTCCTGTTCGGTGAAATTCGACCCACAGCCTGCCAGAAATGACGCACAACCTGCACCGCACTGAAAAATTCACTGCACTCCGAACAGAACGATGCAGCCCGACTTCGCATTGAGAAGATCGACACAGTGCCAGTGTAGTGACTGGAAATTCGACGCACGGCCCGCCGGATCGACGCACAACCGAGCCAGAACGATGCAGACTGATTTCCAGAGAGGAATGGACAGTGCCTGCCGTGCAGTAGAAAATTCGACGCAACGCCCACCGAATCAATGCAGCTCCTGTGACTTTGTCCTGCCAGCGCAGGATATCCCCACAACCCAAAAAGAATCCACGACCGAGCTCCGGAAATCGATGCACAGCCGTTCCTGCGTGAAAACTAAACGATGCATCGTCGTGTGTGGCCTGAGAAATTGATGCACACCCCTTTGTTTCCACGCATCTCTTCCTCTGCGGATCTTTGCGGAGATTTTTCACACAAAGCAGGTGCTTTGTGCTTGAAAGAGACTTTGATTGCTTTTAAAAGACTTGACACTTTATATCACTTTTCCAGTGATATCTCAACATATACTTATTGCATTTTAATCGTTTTGACCTGCATCTAATCAGATAAATATTATATATTTTTCTAAACACTGTATGGTGTATTTTTGTGGTGCTATATGGTGTTATTGTATGTTTTATTGCACAAATACTTTACACATTGCCTTCTAAGTTAAGCCTGACTGCTTAGTGCCAAGCTACCAGAGGGTGGGCACGGGATAATTTGGATTGTGTGACTTACCCTGACTAGAGTGATGGTCCTTGCTTGGACAGGGGGCAACCTGACTGCCAACCAAAGACCCCATTTCTAACAAGTACTATCTGAGCCTAACAAGCTTGTATACCACAAAGAGCTACTCAAATATACAGTAGTAGATGAGAATCATACTTCTGCATTCCACATTCTGTCAAACAAAATCAAACAACTACCTATCAAGGGTGGGCAAATCAGGAGGTAGCAGGAGTTGGTTCTGGGTGGTGGCGGTCCCCAGGGCCACATATGGCTCCAGGAGGGGGGGGGGGCAGGCAGCCCACTCCTTTGTTATGCACAGGGCCAGCCCCAGGGAGTTGGTGGTCCCTAGGGCTGTATCTGGCCAGGGGGAGGAAGAGAGGGGGCTGTTTAGCATCCTCTTTCTTTTTCAAAAATTAATTGGCCCAAGGGAGATGGTGGACCCAGGGCTGGGGGTTCCGCACAGCCGCGCACATCATTTTTACATTATAGCTCTGTTAGGTGGTGGTCTCTGGGAGAGGTCTGCGTGGTACCCACATCATTTTATTCTTGTTGCCATGGGGTGGAAGTGGTAGCCGGAGCCTGGGGGCCACAGTGATACCCTGCATCATTTTAATGTTGTAGCACTGGGGTGGAGGAGGCCCATGGCACCAGGTGGTGGGTTCCCGTGGCCCCCACATCATTTTAATGTTGTTGCCCTGGAGAGGTAGTGGTCCCTGGGGCCTGGGAGGTCCATGTGGCCCCTGAATGTTTATTACTTGTAGCCCAGGGGAGGTGGTGTTCCACAGGGCTTTGAAAGCCCTTGGAGTGGGGACCCATGCATCTCCCCTAATGCTTTTTTAAAGTAAGGATGCCAACGGGACCTGGCTCACCCCAGGACAAAATATAAAGCAAGCGCAGGAGACCAAGCGTGCTCTTTTTAAAAAAATGAATGGCAAAATTTGCGAATATTCAGACCAAGGCTGGGGGTTAAGGTATTCCTACCCTGCCCCAATTTCCATTTTTTTTTGCATTTTTTTTCTTGTAACTCAGTTGAAGACAAGTCCCAAAATGTCTGCCAGCACTTCCTGGTAGAAGTGTTGGCAGCCAATCATATTTCAGCACAAGATCGGGACTATTCACAAAGTATTTCTGCTTCCAGATGTACAAATTTGGATTTCCTTTAATATCTTGAAAACTACTGAACTGATTTACACCAAATAATGAAAAGCATCATGCCTGGACCAAAAGTTACCTTTTTGCCATATTTGGTGTAATTGCATCCAGTGGTTTGGGCTGTAGTGATCTCTAAAGGTTCTATGGGAATTAACAAGGAAGTGTTGGCAGCCTTTTTGGTGCTCATTTTCAGCCAAGTCCCAAACAAACATAAGAAAAAGAAAAAAGGGCAGATAGGTGTACCCAAACCCCTTTGCCTTGGTCTCCCAGGGCTAAAAAGTATTTTTTTAAACTTTTGGCATATCCACGGGTGGATCAGCAGAGGTTTCTGAGAATATAAAAAAGGGCTGTCTCCCGTGCTTCTAAGTCATTTTGTCCCTTGGTGGGTCTGGTCCTGGGGGCATGACTAATGTAATTATAAAGGATGGGGTCCATGGGGCCCCCCTCCAAGGGCTTTAGGAAGTCCCAGGTACCACACCACCTTCCCAGGGTTATAAACAATAAAGATATGGGGGGGTGCAGACCCTCCAGGTGTGGGGGACCAGCGCCTCCCCGTGGCAACAAATGAAACTTGTTAGGTGGCCACATAGAGCCCCGTGCTCTGGGGACCACCACCTCCCCAGGGCTAAATGATATATAATGCTGGGGGTGCACAGATCCCCCCAGGCCCCGTGGACCACCACCTCACCGGGTCTATAGAAAAATGTAAACATGAGGGGGGCAACATGGCCCCCCTCCCGGGCCATATACAGCCCCAGGGACCACCGCTACATGGGGCCAGCCTATGCAGAAAAAAGGAGGGGAGCTGCGCAGCCCCCTCCTGGAGCCATATGTGGACCTGGGGACTGCCATCCCCCAGATGGGCTCCTGTTACCTCCATAGGTGCCCACCCTTTGGAGGTAGCTCTTTGCTTTTACTTGACAAGAGCTGTGACTGCTCCTGCCAAGCGAAAGCAAATATAACTCCACTCCCAGCAAACAGGAGTGTTAAAACTTTTTTCACTTGCTGGGAGCAGAGTCTCCATCTCTTTCAAAGATGGAAAGATTACTCCTGCACACAGGGAGCTGCATTTTCAGCAACTTACTGCATGCAGGGGCAGTGCCAGCTTCCACAGGAGGCATGGTGCTGACTGGGACCACAGGGGCCTTGAGGCCTTCCCCGCGTTCCCCATCAAAAATGCCAGGTACCATTGGTGGGGCCAGAGCCCCAGGAGGACATACCGGGCCCGAGGGATGGGTTCCCCATGGCCAAAATCAGCTTAGGAAGGGGGCCCATGTTGCACCCATCCCATTTTAAAGTAAAAAAATGGCCCCAGGGAGGAGGCAGACTCCAGGCCCCGGGAGGGCTGCGTGGCCCCCCTAACTATTTTAAATTTGTTGCCACAGGGATGTGGTGGTCCCTGCGTGACCCCCTGTGGACATGGAGGTGCTGAACCCCAGGCACTGGGGGGGTCCATGTGGCCCTCCATATAATTATTAAACGTAGCCCTGGGGGGTTCCCACTTTCCCCCTCAAAAAAAATTCTTATGTGTTCCCAGGGAGGTGGTGATCCCGGGGGGTCCACACTGACCCCCCTAACTATTTTTCATTCCCAGAGAGGTGGTAGTCCTTGGGGCCGGGTTGGGTCTGCATGGCACCCCAACAATTTATTTAGGTAGCCCTGGGGAGGTTCTTGTCCCCAGGGGGCGATGGGCCAGTGTGCCCCGTATATTTATTGAATATAGCCCTTGGGAGGTTGTGGACTACAGGGCTTTTAAAAGTACTATTAGGAAGGGACCCATGCACCCCTCCTAATAGTGCAATCTTTTATATTGGCCATGCCCCTGAGACCTGCCAACCTGGGGGCAAAATTAATAAGAAGCGCAGAAGACTGGGCTTATATTTTCATTTTCAGCAAAATCTGGAGATCAACCCTTTTGCTGACAAATTTAAAATAATACTTTTTGGCCTTGGAGGGGTTCCATTGGTACCACAAGACCAAGGCAAGGAAGTTAGGGAATTTGTTCAGTCCCCTTTTCATTTTGTTGTGTTTGGCCAGGGGCATGCATGGTGTGGCATTTGATGCTTTAGGGGGTTAGCCGCAGGACCCAGCAGTAGGCCTTGGCCTGAGGCCAGCCACCACCTCACACAGCCATAGGGCGTGCGTGGCATGGGAATTGGTGCACGTAGGGGGTTGGCAGCAGGGCCTAGCCACAGTGACCAACCTCATCCGTACATGGCCAAAGACTGTGCACGGCGGTGTTTGGATTAACATTAAACAATTTAATTACTTGATGTTAAAAAAGGTAAAAATTCACTGAAAAAAAAAATCAAGGGTATTACAGTTAGGTAACAGAATTTAAAAAATCATGGAAATTAACTTAAAAAAACAAAGGTTAGAGAAACATTATAGTTAGTTTCTGAATTTACTCGCACAAAATCATAGAAATTCAGCAGTGATAGTTATGGTTAGCTTAAGTACCTATAACTCGTGCCCTGATGTAACTATATATGACATCCTGATATTGCAGAAAGGCAGTCGCGCCCACCTGGTGTGCGGGTGCTCCATTGCGGGTGCGATTCCCATCCACAATATCCACAGAATACCTTGGTCCTGATAGGTGACCAAAGGAGACAGGCACTCGAAGGTATTGCACGTTGAACATAATTTATTTAGAGAAGATTCAATCTGTTCTCATGCATTTCAGCTCCATGAGCCTTTCTCAAGATGAGCAAGCCCCATTACCATCAGAAATGAATACAAACAAAAACATAGACTCCTAAGAGTCCTACATGACTCGACCAGTGAATATATCATAATGCACCATATCAGTGTAAAAAACAATTAAAATGCCAATCCGTTAATCCTAATACATATAATCCCATCATTTTTAGAAATTAAATAATAAAGTGCATTAAAAAAAAATCATTGTAAGAAATCACACATTTCTCCATAGACATAGTAAAAATGACTCCTCAAATTCAAGTGGAACCATGACTATGTCAAAATACGAGAATAAAGCCTAAAGCCCCCTTAGTCCTATTGAGCATCTATATCAAGTCTATTGGGGAATTTCCCAAATACTCAGATAATCCATATATAAAGCCCAACTAGGTAATATTAAAAGCCCAATGAGGGTACTCAAAGCACACAAATTGTGTTTGTGCACTGTCAACACATGTGGCAAGCGTCAGAATGTCACCGAACAGCGCTAAAGATTCCCATATTACATAATATTGTAAGTCTGAAGTCCTATATTCAAAATAGACAATTCAACACCCCCATGCCACCATATCCCCCCATGAGCTCAAGCAAGCCCATCCTAGTTAAAAATATTTAACTAAGACTATATCCAACAAAAAATAATGAGGACATTTCAAAAGAAAACAGAAGATACAGAAGATAGAGATAGGCTTACCCCACATTGAATCAGGTACCTCATGCATATGAGGCTCAGCTAATTAGCACAGTACATTCTCCTAGTGTGCCCAGAAGCCAGGGAACCAATATCAAACCTTTTGAAATCAGTATACAAACATAACACCACAATATCAGGAGACATTCAGATCACATGAACTTCCAATTCCTTATCCTTATTCAATCCTGCAGGATGTTTAGTCTGCAGGTCCAGAATATATCTAGCCTCAAGTTGTCTGGTTCTACTGCCTCCTCACACATATCTATTGATTCTATCAATGGCAAAGAACCTTAGTTTGGACACATCACAGTGGTGTACCTACAGAAAAATGTCTGGACACCGGATATGATAAATCAACAAGCATGCTGAAGTTGAAGGATACGCTTCCTCAATGGGAAAGATTTGCTCCCCAGAGACATAATAAGGACATTGTATACACAAAAATTAGATGTACAGTTCAAAAATTGACCTATCATTATCTTCTGGCCATTCAAGGTAAGACACAGTTAAGCATTTGAAATGTGTCAGCAGGCCTTGCTTTGTCCACACTTGAAAAATTCATTACATTTGGACAACCAAGTATCACACTTGTAGACCGTAGTGTGGTAGCTATGTGTCAGACTATCCCCAAATTATTTCCCTGTTCTATATGTAATAGATGATCTTGGGCCTCTAACTGTATAATTTCTCAAAATGGACAATTGTTTATACATCAGACTTCTTATCTTTTGTGAAGAAACATTATAAGTCATGATCAAATGAATACATTTCTCCTTGTAAGATTGATCAATGCTGGGATAAAGGAGTTGGTCTCTAGATAGAGGTTCTAATTTATTTTCAGCTGTGTTCACGATCCTAGCAGTAATCCCTCTCCCTTAATCTTTGTTTCATGTGAGTTTTTGTATAAGGAATTCACTTTTGGTACTGCATACTCTTATAATCCTTAACATCTCACAAGAGAGGATACTGGCAATGAGGTTTCCGAGATGGTAACTTCTATAACACAGTATGCTATTACCTGCTGTTTCCTTGCAATGTATAGTAGTGTGAACCTTCTGATCCACAACTTCACATCAAGAAAAGATATTTCCACCTTACTCATTCTAGTTGTGAACCTTAAATTGTAGGGATTATGATTCAAATTCTGTAAAAAAGTTTGTCCCGTTTCCTGGGTGGCATTTGATAGTTTGATTAAAGCATCTGTGTATCTAGTGCACATTAGAACATGCTGGATATATTCCTGATAATCCTCCACGCAGGCTACCTGATCTTCCCACCAGCCCATCATGAGGTTCACAAAGCTGGGGGCTAACCAAGTGCCCATTGTAGTACTCATCTTTTGACAGTAGTAGACCCCATCATAGATGAAGATTTTTTTGCTAAGGCAGCACCTAATCATAGTAATCTTCATTCTCTTATGTTCATTGAAACAGAGCGCCCTGGTTTTGAGGAAACTCTCACACACTTCTATTCAAAATTGGTGATCTACACATGTATACAGTGATGTAACATCCATGGTAATTATAGATTTGTCTGATCAGTTAATGTTGTGACCCTACAATATGAGGGCAAAGCAGAGAAAAACAGAAAAAAAACAATCAATATAAATGGCTGTGTTGTTAAGGAACCCATCACCGGAGGAGACAATCGTCCTTCCTGGGGGGTTGGTGATTCTCTTATGGACTTTTGGTAGTAAATAAAATGAGGGTGTCCTAGGATAATCTTTCCTCAAGAACAAATATTCATCCAAGTCCAAAATACCTTGATCACGCCAATCAGGGAGGCATTCATGTTACTGATCTACTGAATTTTTATATACCTCTAGAGTGATAACCTCATAGCAGTCAGACTACTTGAGCTATCTCATCATCTTGCCCTTATGCATCATCGGATTCAATATCACAGCGTTACCACCCTTGTTTGAGGGTTTGATAACTATTGTGATATCTCATTTCGGTGCTATTAGGGTTTTTTATGGGCTGCAGTTATATTGCCAGGTTCCTTTTGACCCTATTTCTCATGGTGGTCAATTCTTTGATCATAATTTCATGAAACACATCGATATCATTGTGGGCATGGAGGTAATCAAACAAGCTTTCGGTTTAAAGCCACTGTCATTTATCTATCCCCAAGGTGTAAAGGTCTTGGCTTATTTCAGCTTCAGGATTATCAGACTCTTTTTCCTTAAGTAATGTTACTTGGGCTAATAAATCAACTATATCACTAATCCTGATGCCACGTTCTGAAGTACCGGTTCTCTGATTATCAACTTGCCATCTAGACACTTTGGTCCTCATTACAACCATGCGGTAAATCCCGCTTTCCGTCGTGCTGAAGCCCGCCAACATACCGTTGAGGCAGCGGAATTTCGCTACAGGTATCACAACCCACATCTCGGAATCCGCCACAATACAGACACCCACACAAGTCCGCCACACCAAAGGTCACTGATAAACTGGCGATACCAAAACCTACAACGTCACGCCACCAAGAATACGCCCACACTATCATGACCCACGAATCAACGCAGCGGTCTTTCAACCACGGTAATCCATTGGCGGTACACACCGTCGCGCTTAAAATATACACACATTTACAAAAAACAACTACATTGGACAATTCGAAATACACACGCCTGATACACATACACACAGCACACCCACACACCCTTTCTAATATAAAGCACACACCCACATTACCCACAAACCCTTACAACCAAAACTCTGAAAGAAGGCCAGAGAGAGAGATTACCTAACACAACACCAGCATCCACAGACACACAACACCATCACTCATACAACATCCACGCACCTCAAACAACACACACCAACACATCCCCTCACACATCACAACAGACAGCACCTCACACATCACCCACACCACATCATGGCACCTCAAAGACACCCGAGGTTTTCTGAGGAGGCGCTCAGGGTCATGGTGGAGGAAATCATCCGGGTAGAGCCACAGCTATTCGGATCACAGGTGCAGCAGATATCTATTGCTAGGAAGATGGAGCTATGGCAGAGAATTGTCGACAGGGTCAACACAGTGGGACAGTATCCAAGAACACGGGATGACATCAGGAAGAGGTGGAACGACCTACAGGGGACGGTGTGTTCCGTGGTATCCAGACACCACTGTACAGAGGATTGGAGGTGGACCCTCACCTCCTCCCCCAAAACTAACAACATGGGAGGAGCAAGTCTTGGCAATCATGCATCCTGAGGTCCTCGCAGGAGTAGCAGGAGAACTGGACTCTGGTAAGTCAACTCTTTACTACCATATCCCGTTACCCCACCTGCATGCCATCACATACTCCCACTCTTACCCTCACACCATCACTCCATCAACTCCATATGTCCCACAATCACAACCCACACATCTCAATACCAAGGCCCTGCATGCAACACTTATGAATAGACCACCGTCACCAAAGCATGTCCAGTACAAAAACCCACACAGACCCCAAACCAAATATCACAAAAGGGCTAACACAATGACGCAAGCACAGGAGTAGAGTGTACCGCACCCAATGAACAAGATGGCACACACAGATTCTAAAATTATGCATTTACACCCCAACAGGACCCATACCCAACGTCACCGGACATGAGGTGCCAGACATATCCAGTCCCCCCACAGAAGAGGCCCACAGTGATGACAGCAGCTCTGGACGCCTGGATCAAGATGACCAGCCCGGCCCATCAGAGACCTCGGACAGTCTGTTCCCCTGACACAGTCACAAACCACCACAGAGCCTACCCCCTCAGGAAACACCACCACAGCACCCACCCAGCGGGCCCATTCCTCTACCCCCAGGACACGTCAATCAGCAGTCTGTCCACCACTACAGGGACCCCAGGCAAACCCACCAACCCAAGACAATCAGGGACCTGGGACCAGTGGCAGAGGGCACACGGTTCAGGGGACAGAGGCACAGGATAACATGGAAGCTGGGAGGACTGCTGTGAGACATGGGGAGGACAAGCCCAGGGAACCCACTGTCCACAAGGCACTCTCCAACATCCTGGGAGCATACCACCATTCCCAGGAGACCATGGGCATGGTACTGACCAAGTTTCAGGAGACCCAGCTGATGCAGGAGGAACACTACCTTGGGATCAGGGAGGACTTGAAGTCCATTAACACTACCCTGGTCACCATTACAGGGGTGCTGGGAGACCTTGTCAATACCATGAGGGACACAGTGGCACACAAACAGGCCCCTGACACTAGCCCGGACGATGAACAGCCCTCCACCTCCTTCGGCGCTAGTGGACAGGAGGCACCGCCACAGGACCAACAGGCCACCAGCACCCCACCCCATCGCAAAGCCAGGTTGTGCAACATACAGCAGGCCACGATGACCTGGCACACCTTCTTCGGTGAGTAGTATAGGGATCCACCTGTAAGATGGAGGCACTGGAATCTGGCCTTCAGGAGGCCGAAGGTGTGCTCTATAATCCTCCTAGTTCGCCCATGTGCCTCATTCCTCTGCCCTTGTCCTGGGATTCCTCACTGAGGTCAGTAGCCATGACAGGTTGGGGTAACCAGAGTCACCTGCAAATATCGAGGGACAACAGTTAGACATCCTCCAAACATTAGGGAATCTCCCATACCCAGACACCAAATGGAACTGTGTGGGGACTTTAGGCTCACCTTTTAGCCACACAAGGTGCCTCTGGAGTTGCCCCATCACATAAGGGATGCTGCTATTTGTCAAAATGTAAGCGTCATGCACTGAGCCCGGATACTTGGCATTCACATGGCAGATGTACTGGTCTGCCAAACACACCATCTGCAGAATCAGAGAATGGTAGCTTTTGTGGTTTCTGTATACCTGTTCATTCCTGCGGGGGCGACAAATGCCACATGTGTACCATCAATGGCACCAATGCTGTTGAGGATATGTCCCAGGGCATAGAAGTCACCTTTCACTGTTGGCAAATCCTCCACTTGAGGGAAAACGATGTAGCTGCGCATGTGTTTCAGCAGGGCAGACAACACTCTGGACAACACGTTAGAGAACATTGGCTGGGACATCCCTGATGCCATGGCCACTGTTGTTTGAAAAGACCCACTGGCCAGGAAATGGAGTACAGACAGAACCTGCAATAGAGGGGGGATTCCTGTGGGATGGAGGATAGCTGACATTAGGTCTGGCTCCAACTGGACACACAGTTCCTGGATTGTTGCATGATCAAGTCTGTAAGTGATAATGTGTCTCTCTTCCATTGTCGACAGGTCCACCAGGGGTCTGTACACCAGAGGATATCACCATCTCATCACCTGCCCCAGCGGACGTGCCATATGGAGGAGAACAGTGAGCAGAGGGTCATCCAACTCTTAGGTATCACAATGTGGTTTTTGCAAAAACTTTACAAATTCGCCATGTGCCTTTGTCTGTCCGCATTCCTGGCCTAGAATAGGTGTGATGCAGTTTTTTGCCTGCCATGTGGCCCCCTGAAATGGCGGCTGCCTGACCTTTAAGGTGGGACAAGGTGAAATGAGGTAACTGCGCTGGCGTTGTACACCGTCGCGGTAGGCGGATGAAGACCGCGGCGTAATTCAGCATTGGTTAACATTGGGCCCTATTGGTTCCAGGAGCCAATGACGATGTATGCCGGCGGTGACGGTACGCACCGCCGCGGACGTGGCCGCCATTTTCTAACTGTTCCCTCACTTGATGCCTGACCTTCAACAGGAGAGGACCTACACTGCAAGTGCTGCTGTGACCTGTGTCTGGAAGCGACGATGGCTACAGTGTCTGGGGAAAGGCCCCCTGCCTTCAATTCGGAGGAGTTGGAGAAACTGGTGGATGGGGTCCTCCCCCAATACACGCAACTGTACAGTCCTCCAGACAAACAGGTGAGTACACTGTGAGCATGGTGGATGGCACATGATTGGATGGAGTGTTGTTGATGGAAGAGGGTTGGGAGGGGGACAGGCCAGCATGTGAGGATAGTGTGTGTGTGTGTATGTATGTCTGGACCAGGGTGGGAGGTGTTTAGGTAATGCGTGAGATGAACTGTACGGGATAGTAACATCCATCCTAACTTCACTTTTCCTGTAGGTCAGTGCCCACCAGAAGAAGGGTATTTGGTGTGCCATCGCCAAGGACGTCCGGACCCTGGGGGTCTACCATAGACGGAGCACCCACTGCCGGAAAAGATGGTAGGACCTGCGCCGCTGGAGCAAGAAGACGGCGGAGGCCCAGCTGGGGATGGCCTCCCAACGTGGAAGGGGTGCCCGTCGCACCATGACACCCCTGATGTACCGGATCCTGGCGGTGGCCTATCCGGAGTTGGATGGGCATTTGAGGGCATCACAGCAGCCACAAGGGGGTGAGTACAGTCTAATTCAGCTGACTCAGTGTGCTTTACGAGGGGCCTGGCTGGGGGAAGTGGGCTGTGGTTCCCCTAGGCCAGGGCTAACTTGGTAGGGTAGGTTCCTTGTCAGGCAGGCTCTGTGGCACTCCAACCCCAATAGTGGTAATAGCCATCTATACCTAGTCAGGCTCCTGTGGGTTCCAGGTGTGCAGCAAATGGGCTTAGGCATCGTCCCCCATGGGCATGTGAATTTCCTAAGAACTATTAGTGCATGGCTTAGTGCATAGGGCAGCTCCCTGTGTGTTGTGTCCGCCAACGGTGGTGGTGTTGCATGCACTGAACATGTTCTTCTTCTGTCTTCCCCCCCTTTTTGTTTTGTCACCCTGCTCTTGCATGCATTAGCATAATCTGACGGAGGAGCAGTGGCACCGGAGCAGGAGGGAGCAGCATCCCACATGGCCCTGGAGGGTGAAGTAACGGAGTCTGAAGCCACCAGTGGGATGGAGGGCGAGGGGAGCTCCAAGACTGGGAGAATACACCAGCGACAGCGACTCCTCCACTGATGGGAGCTCCCTTGCGGTGGTGGGCACCTCTATGCCCACCACATCAACTGGTACAGCCGCCACCCCACCTACCAGCACTGCCCTCCCAGCAGCCCCTCAGTGTGTGTCCCGTGCCCGCTCACCCAGGAGGGTGGGCATCTCATTCACCCCAGGCACCTCAGCCCCTGCCCCAGTCAGCCATGCTGCCCTCAGTGAAGAGGCTATTGACCTCCTGAGATCCCTCACTGTTGGGTAATCTACCATTTTGAATGCCATCCAGGGTGTTGAGAGGCATTTGCAAAAAACAAATGCATACCTGGAGGGCATTCATTCTGGGCAGGCACCCCAACAGAGAGCATTTCAGGCTCTGGCCTCAGAACTGATGGCATCCATTGTCCCGGTGTCCAGCCTTCCCCCTCCAACTTACACCACCCAGACCCAATCCCCTGTTCCACAGTCTAACGCAAGCACACCATCAGACCAGCATGCACACTTATCAACACACAAGAATGGACATGGCAAACATAAGCACCACACATCCCACAGGCACTCACACAAGCACCATCCCCATGCAGACACAGCAACATCCACTGCCTCCACTGTGTCCCCCTCCTCCACATCCTCCTCCTCCCTCCCTGTCTCATCTCCACTCACACCTGCATGCACTGCATCCTCAGCCACTACCTCCATCACCAGCACGCCCATCACCACAAACCGCTCATGTGCAATCACCCCCCCACTACCATTCACACATCCCCAGTGTCCTCTCCCAGTGTGTCTGTGAGCCCTCCTCCCAAAGTACACAAACGCAGGCACACACCCACCCAACAGCCATCCACCTCACAACAGCTTCTGGCCCATGCACATTCACCCAAATTCAGAAAACGTACACCTCCTACAACCACTACCTCTTCCTCCACTCCCAAACCCCCTCCATCTTCCCATCCCAGTGTGTCTAAGAAACTTTTCCTGGCTAACATTGACCTCTTCCCTACACCTCCCACCCGTCCTTACCCTAGGGCCAGGCTTTCCATGTCCCAGCCCAGCACCTCAGTCACCAAATCCCCAAGCACAGTGGTGCCCGTAAATCCGTTCTCATCGAGTGCGCCACCCATCGAGGCCAAGGAGCAGGCCATTCCACCACCTGCCAAGGTGAAGAAGGTGCCCACATCCCAGAGGGAGAAGCCGCACCTACCAGCAAGCGAGGGCTCCTTCAAACCAAAAGGGGACGTTGGCAAGACACCAGCGGCAACATCAAAGGTGGGCAAGGGACACAAGCTGAAGAGCAGGTCAGTACAGGGCACTGTGGCTCCGACTGAGGGACAAGAGTCACCTCTTCTGTCAACCACTACACCAACCTGTATGGCGGAGGACACCACCACCAGCAGCGCCACCTGCACGTCTGCTGCCTCAGCAACAGTCCCCAGCATCATCCCTAGTTGGCAGCCATCCGAGGCTGCAGGAGAAGCCTGCTGTGTCACTTAACAGGTGCAGACACATGCACCACCACCAGCACCTTCGCCACAGACACCGCTGCAAGTACCGCCACCAGCCCTGCGACGTGCTCAGACAGTACTACCACAGCTGACATGGCTATCATCCCCAGTGGGCTGCCGTCCGAGGCTGCAGGAGACGTCCTGGACCCTGCCCAGCTTCCATGAGGCATGACTCATCACTGTTTGTACCTGCAGGTGCCAGGCGAAGCCGCAGCAGGGTGGGGTATGTCTCTGCCTCCATGGCGTATCATGCTACCTGTTCCCAGGCAATCTCATGGCACACACACCCATGTGAGGGAATGGGACCAGCCACACTGTATGTGAAGCACTCAGGGCACCAAGCCCCCCTCCAGAACCAGTGGAGATTCACATCCACTTCCTCAGTCCTTGGCAGGATGAAGCACTCTGGGCACCAAGCCCCCCCCACAACCAGTGGAGATTCACATCCACTTCCTCAGTTTTTGGCAGGAAGAAGCACTCTGGGCACCAAGCCCCCTCCAGAACAAGTGGAGATTCACATCCACTTCCTCAGGCCTTGTTAGGATGAAGCACCCTGGGCACTAAGCCCCCTCCAGAACCAGTGGAGATTCACATCCACTAACCCAGTCCTTGACAGGATGAAGCACTCTGGGTACCAAGCCCCCTCCAGAACCAGCAGAGATTCACATCCACTAACCCAGTCCTTGGCAGGATGAAGCACTCTGGGCAACAAGCCCCCTCCAGAACCAGTGGAGATTCACATCCATTAACCTAGTCTTTGGCAGGATGAAGCACTCTGGGCACCAAGCCCCCTCCAGAACCAGTGGAGACTGATATCCACTTGTGAGGCTGTGGCTTTGCACTCCCCAGGATAGTGCAGTGGGAAAACCACCCACTGTAAAGACTTGTGAGACCGTGGCTTTACACTCCCCAGGATAGGGCAGGGGGCAAACTATCCACTGGAGAGACTTGTGAGACTTTGGCTTTGCAATCCCCAGGATAGAGCAGTGGGCAAACCACCCACTGTAAAGACTTGTGAGACTGTGGCTTTGCACTTCCCAGGATACAGCAGTAGGCATGGAGCCCCCTCGTGGAGCAGTGGCGTTGTGCGTTCATCTGGCTGAGGTGCCCCCTCCCCCCCCCACTGAGGTGCCTGTTTCATTTTGATCTGATGCCCCTGCAGTGTTCTTTCCGTTTCGAGTTAGGTATCTTGTGTGGGCTTTGCCCATGCATTTTGGGACATTGATCCACGGACGATGTTTGATTAATATCCGGACTAGTGTAGTTGGTGTACATATTTGTATATAGTGATTTTTGAACTTGCACTATCTGATTTTTATTGATTACAATTGTTACAATCATTTAATTTTGTCCTTGCGTTCTTCCAGGGGTGAGGGGGTGTATATGTAATGTTGCTGCATGTATTTGTGTGTATGGTGTTGTGGGTGGGGGTGGGGGTATTGCGTGTTGCGTGTGTGTGTCACTCTCTTTTCCCTCCCATCCCTCCCCTGTGTTGTAGGTGCAGTACTCACCGGGGTCATCGACGGCATCTTTCATGCTCCTGAAACAGAAGGTGGAAGACCAGCATGGGCAGGATGTGTAGTTCGGGCTCCATGGCATCCTAGTTCCTCGTTGGGTGTCGAGAGGTGAGTAGTTTCCCTTTCAAGTCCTGTTTCCACCGTGCTTTTGATCACGTTGGTACCGCCCCGGAAAAGGTGGTGGATAGGCCTCTTGCAATAGTGTGGGCAGTACATTGTGTTCTGCCTGTCTGTTGGCGGTTACCGCCGCGGTGTTTATTTCTACCGCCATGGCGGTCAGAGTGTTAAAGTGGCTGTCTGTGTTGGCAGTTTCGGCCATGGTCGTGATTCCATTTTTTTTTCGCTGGCCTGTTGGCGGTATTACCGCTGCTTTAACACCCACCGCCAGAGTTGTAATGAGGGCCTTTATGTACTTTACTCAGTTTGAATTTCCTAAGAACCAAATACAAGCCAATACTTGTTTCAGCATGGTTGAAATAAAAGCTAGGACAAAAAAAGAATCCCAGTTCTAATAGAGATCTTTTTCATCATCAGTGTTCGTTTAGAAACAATCATGACAGTTAGTTTTTGAGATAATTCATTTTGTTCCGACAAGTGGTTCTCCATGGCTGCAGCGTTTTACAATACCCCTCTTCTTCAGCATATCCTCTGTTTGTGCTTCCTCTTCTTCCCCTACCCCTGGGCTTGTTGGCCTAGTAAACTAAATGATACTCATTGTGAAAACCCTCTGAGATATTACCAGTCTTAAAGGGGCCATCTAGTTCCTTATTATCAGTGCTTACATCCGACCTAGATTCTGTCAAAATGCAGCTTTGTTTTGTTCTGAATATTCTCTTGCTGCATTTCCTTCCTATTTACATCATACTTTCTATGGCAAGTAAGGATTCTGCCCTCAGTATACTCCCTTTTATTACATTGGAACGTCCGCGTTCATGTTCTTTTTTGTGATCCTTGATCTCATGTGGTATTCACATCAAATCAAGCTCAGCATATTCCCTTAAATGATTATGCTGTAAAATCATCTCATTCCTCAAGGAGTCCATGGTAGGTAGATTCATAATTTAGTACAGTAAATATGCGTAACCCACGAGGGACTCAATATATGTCATAACTGGCATCAGCTCCCACCATTTGCCTATTTTCTTTTTCACCAAATTCTCCAAAGCAAATATTTTCTGTTTTAAAGTCACAATATCTATATTAGGTAGCGCCGATCCACCAACATTGTTGGTCCCTAGTTTCCATAGGAAGAAACCTTTTTGTTTTGCCATAACTTGGGCACTGCTTGGTGAATCCTAATGACATTTTCAAAACATATACTTCATTGGGTTCATTTGCTGTCTTGAAAGTTTTTGGGTAATCTGTCAAGCAGGGGCCGAAAAAAAAAGGGGGATTCCAAAACACAATTTTCCCATGCATTTTCACAAAGGGATTTTGATTGGGACCACAGCCCGAACTTCTGGACAGAATTACACCAAATGTGGCAAAAAGCTAGCTCTTGGTCCAGAAAGCATGTTATTTTCATTTGGTGTAAATCCATTCACTAGCTTTTAAGGTATTAGAGTTAAAAAATATAGATACCTAGGGACATGGATCCTCTGCAGATCCAACTGCCCTGTGCTGAACTGACAGGTCCCACAAAAAAGTTTAAAAAAAGAAAAGGGGACAGGGTAGGGTCACCCTGAGCCCCTAGCCTTAGCCCTCAAGGGCCCTGCAAGGGCTGAAAAGCATTTAAGAAAAAATAAAAACTCTGAAAAATCCACCTATCCAGATCTGTGGATTTTTTTGAGAATTTTTTTTTTTTTTTTAAAGGTCAGCCTCCTGCCCTTTTCTTTTGCCCCTGGGTGGGCCATGTCCCGGGGCAATGGGGGATTAAAAAGGAGGGTGTGCACATGTCTGCCCTCCTAGGGCTTATATTAGCCCTGGGGATGGTGACCTCCCCTGGGTGATGATGTAAAAATATGTAGGGTCAAGTCCCCTCCCAACAGTCCCAGGGACTGCCACCTTCTCGGGGCTGTAAAAAATAATGAAGGGATTCTGTAGCAGACCCCAGGCCCCAAAGACCATCACCTCCCTGGGGCTAACTTGAGCACTGGAGTGGAGCCATGCAGCCCCTTTCATGGGTCCAAAAATGGCCGTGGGGTCTGCCACCAACCAGGGCCAGTTCCTACGATGTCCCAGGGTGCCAAACCCAGGGACACTGCTGTTGGCTCTGACTTGGTGGGAGTGGGTGATAGCTAATGTAATATCTGGGATAAATAGCAGTGCATGGCAAGTGCGTGAGTTATAGTTACCTTAGGGCATGAATTAGAGTTACTAGAAATAACTCTAACAATAACAGGTGCATTTCTATAGCTTTGTGCTTGTAAAAGCTGAACCTATCTATAATATCCCGGTAACATTTGGCTTTTTAGTGAATTTCTAAGGTTTTTTTAAATTCTATTTCCTAACTGCAAAGTCCCTGCAAACTTTGTTTTTTTAAGTGAATTTCAAGGTTTTTTTTAAGTAAGAGGCCATCACAATGCATCGTTGGAGGGCAGTTGGATGCAGGGCCTGGCATTGCTCTGCCCCCACCCAAGCTTGCTGTACGTGCCCCCCTCCTTTTCGCCATTATCCAAATCCATGTCCCTGCTCCACCGTTACAGCCCTGTGTGGCTGTTTTTCTGTCACTGGCCTTCCCATCTACCCTGAACAGTTAGCTTTCTGCCCCATCCATCTTCTCCCTCTCCTCAGTTGTCTGGGTCCATGCATCAGTCTTCTTCTACCTACCCTGCATGGTCTGATGTGCTGCCACTGCACTCCATTTACCCTGATGTCCCTGCCCACTCCTCCAGCCCTCCAGCCCTCCGGTTACCCATTTCTATGTTTCTGCCTTCCCTCTGTGCTTAGCTTGATGCCCCTAACCTCCTTCCACCTGCCCTCTGATGTCTGTGTGAATGCTCTTGCTCCCTCCTTTTTAGTCCACTATGTTCCAAGGACCTGCTGCTGCCCCTCCTATATACTCTGAGTGTTCTGTTGAGCTGCACTGCCCCTCTCACCTTTCCAGATGCTTGCCCTGCCACCTCCACTGTGCCTCTTTGAATGCAATGACCTTATCCCCTCCCTCCTGCCCTCCATGGTCCATTTTGCTGCCACTCCCTTCTGCCCTCTGTGCTCTTTCCCCTTTGCTGTCCATGTGTGTGTAGCCTTTGTGCACAAAACATAACCTTTTCCCTTCCCTATTGCTTTACATTATCTGTTGTGCTGCACTGCCATCCCCCTTGCCCTGTGTGGTGTATTGTGCTTCTGCAACCCGTGATGCCTGTCCTGTAAGGTAAGTTTGGTGCTCCTGCCCATCTCACTCTGGCCGGCTGTTATCCGGAACTCGATCCCTCTTGCCCTCCGTGATCCAATATACCATACTTGCCAATATTTTGAGCTTGGTAATAGGGAGATTTTGAAAAACAAATCCTGAGGAATTCATTTTCCCATTAGACTTACATTGAATAAGAGATGATGATAGGCTGATGGCAGATAGATATTCTAATGAACAACTAAACTACTAACATTCAACATTTATTACAATAGTGTGGAACACCTGACGTTATCTTGATGTAACCAAAACGGTAATAACTAAGGCATTTCCTTTATTATAAAATTATAAAAATGAGAGAAACTTATTCCCATAGAAATTATGTTTAGTGCTGTAAGAACCTGAAATGAGGACATATTTTCTGAGTTCTCAAATAGCACTGTTAAATTATTTGCTATCTTTATGTTCTTCTATTCAGTTGATCACTTGAATATTTGTTACAGCTAGGGGAGACAATGTGGCATTACGGCCAAAGCTACAAACCTTGCAACTGGTAAACCGTTGATCGAGTTTTAAAGTCAGCTTGACATCCTGTGATTCTGGGCAAGTTACTTAATCTCCCCAAGTCTCAAACCAAAATGAATGTGTCCTTGTGTAATGTAACTGATTCTCATGTAAAGCACTCCAATACCGTTATTCAAGTCTGAGATATATAAAACTGTAAACAATTGATATTAGTGCTACACTTGGGCCCTAGTTTGTCTGGTGGCAATCTTGGGGGACTTATATGTTATGAAGCTCCCTAATTTCCTCATTTAATGCAGTATTCTTAGTAGAAAATGCTTTCAGTGTCCTACTTCTATGACATCAAGATGGCGCTCAGATGTACCACACTTTTGGCATAAATTCAGAATGTTAGCTGAACACTGTAGTAAAGCTGTTGATTACCATGGTGTTATCTGTTAATCTGCTGCTAGTGTTGAAAATGCATGTTTCAGTCTGCATGCTAGAATGTTTTATTGAAATAGAAGAGAACGTGCCCTCATTTTTATTTCTACGGCACTAGCCATAATTTCTATGACAAAATGAACCCTCTAACTTTGTTCCTTTCTAAATTAAATGTTTTAAGGTTTACCAGTTCGATTCAATCAAGATGGCTTCAGGTGTGCCACACCTTTAAGTAAAACTGGTAACATTCTAACTGAGGGAGGCTGCAGTAGAACACAAGGGAATGAACTGACAGGCTGCTCCTGCTAAAAGTATAATGTTTTACTCAGAATGTCAGACTTCATTCTCATATTGCTAAGAAAGATAGTTTTCATTTACAGAAAATATGCCTCATTTTAACTTCTGGAGCACCTTCGATAACCCATTTGGGAAATAATGAGAAAACAGTTTTCTCTCATGATTCAGGAAATCCTGGAAGAAGGCATTTTCACAGGGTACTATAAAAAAAGAGAGGGAGGAAGGACAAAACCATATTTTGGAGGGTTTGCGTGATCCTGCAGGTGTCAAATGAGAGCCACCGAGGGTCCTGAACTCATGCTGGAGTCCCGAGAGTCGCTCTAGTGGAACACTCATGAGAGTATAACAATCTATTAAAAAAAGGCTTTATGTGATTAGGGTAGGCCAGGCCCTGGGGCCAACTCAATGCTGTGCACGGTCTAAGACATGATTGATGACATCATTGCAACGTCTGAAATTAAATTATTGATGACAACACTGTGTATTGCAGGGCCAAGAGTTATAGTTAACCAAGGGTATAATTTATAGTTAATAGAGATAACTATAATTGGTGAATTTTGTGTTTTTTAAATGTTAAGACACCACTGAAATTTTCACCAAACTATAGTGTTATTTTAACTATATATATAGGGGCGTTATAGTTAGGCTCACATTTCAAAAATACTAACCATAGAAAAATAGAAATTCAGCAGTTATAGTTAGAGTTATTCCATGTAACTATAATTCATGCCCTAAGGTAACTATAACTCACAACCTCATCATGCACTGCTAAATACCCTAGATATTACAGCAGTCATAACTTCCTTTATAACATCATTCATAATATCACTGTAACATTTGTTGTAAAATTATTCATTAAAAAAACTGTGCATGGCGAGGGTATGAATTATAGTTACCTTAGGGCACGGGTTTTAGTTACTTGAAATAACTCTATAACTGCTGAATTTCTATACTCTGATTCTGCAGGGCCACCATATTTTCCGCAAGTCATTTAGCAGGGTAAACAAATGATCAAATAGGTAGATTGTACTGATGCTTTGGGGACTTTCAGGAAGCTTTTTCATAAAGTAGAAGACCCAATTTTGTAGCTGAAATCTAGGCATGAATTATGCCTCTGGGACTGCTCATAATGTTGCAGTTTTTATTTACTCACAAGGGGTAGGGCACCCTAAAATGATTCATAATTTGTTAGCCTCAGAAGACATATTTATACACTGAACAGGAAAGCTGATTTGTCATCCATACCAGCGTTAGGGTTCTGATTCAGGGGTCTAAATCTAGGCTGAAATAAGACAAAGTTTAGGGAGGCAAAAATAAATATTTTTAAAAATGCCTAAGAGGAAGCTGCTTCTTTCAGATTCCAAGGTAGAGTACTGAATTGCATAAGCCTTGCCATGAAGATGATGGATTGAAGGCTGAAATATCAGACCAAAGTAATTTTTTCGTAAAGCTGATTCAACATCTGCTGAATTCATTGATTTTGGATAATACTATACACGATGTATAGCAGCTTTATAGCATGCAGCCATAGGATATACTGATGGTTATTGGGTCGCAACCTGTCTTATACGCATTAGCTTGGTTGGGTGCAAGTTTTGCATAGCATTTATGAAGATAATGTGGGATGCAGTTTGAAAAGCCCGTTTTCAATCCAAGTTTTATTTTAAGCTTACCATAGGCCTGATGTATGTGATGCACATCACTAGGTTGCAATCCTGCCTTCTCAGGGATGGTCTTCATTCCCTAAATTAGAAGAAATTCTATATTCCAAAAAGGCACCAAGATCCAAATCAGAAGGACCAATACTTATCTCTAATAAAAATGCGGTATCCGAATAAGGAGGTAAATGAGTGATCTTTAGAAATGCACTTGATTCTCTACAACTAGTTCTATGCCTTTTTTGTATGGTGGTTGAACAGTAATTTTGATCGCCGGTGGAATATTACTTCAACTCTTGTGACCTCATACCCAAGAGAGTGTTGTTATATTCGGTTTCCTGAAATTTAGAAATCCTTCTGTTTCAATCTGAGAAAAAATGTATCTCAAGTCCTGCATCATCACAAAAAAGTACACTCTGCATTGATTTTTGACACTCTCTGTTTATGTATAGCGTTTCATGTTGGATAAAACATGTCGCGAGCACAGAAGATTCTAAATAATGATTTGTTGCTGACTCTTGCAATGCACAATGATCCACTGTGAGTTTTCTACTCCATGATCTAATATAGTCCCTAAATATAATGTGCAATGCACTCATGAGGCTATGTAAAAATATGGAGCCACATTTACAATCTTTTAATGCAGGGAAGTGCCGCAAGCCTTCTTGCTGTGCTGCCCTGCATCAAAATAAAAGGGCAGGGCTGTGCTGCATATTCAAGATACGGCACATTCCTGTCCTTTTCCCCATGGCTGGTGCACAAAGAGCTGCCATGCGCTAAGGCAGCCACCCTTGCACCATGGTGCAAAGGTGTCGGCGTTGCGGGGATGATTGTTTTTGTTCTGGAAAGGACACCTTCCTGCACAAAAACAATCACAAGAGATGTTTTTCTCTTTCTATGTGTTCTGCTGAATGCAGCAAACATACAAACAGAAGAAAATGAGGAGAAATAAAGGTATTTCTCCTTGTTGTGCCTTCCTTACGCATCCCCTGGGGATGAGGAGGCTTTTAACAAATTCCAAAGTTTATAAATCCTTGTAAATCTGGGAATGCATCAAAATCCATGGGTGCTGCGTGGGAGCAACCATGGCAACACTCATGGACTGCCTCTTTGATGCAGATAAGGCAATGCGGTGACTTGCACTGCATTGCCTTACTCCAGTGGTTCCCAAACATTTTCGACCCACGGCTCCCTTGATCTATTGGCCACTGGCTGCGGCTCCCCATTATGTTACTTTTTGTTGGCGGGTGGGGGATGTAAGCCTGGCCTAGGGAGTACATCCATTTTTCTCCCTGAAAAGAATTGGGATGACGCCAATGAAGGTATTGTAATTCTATATATAACTGTAAAAAATAAAAATGTAACAGTTGTTTAATTACAGCATGCATAGGGTTTTTTAGTAAGGGGAAAATATTGGTTGACGGTAACCCTAGTAAAATGGGCAGGTCTCATTTTTATGTAGTTATAACATAACTGTTTAAATATTGTGAAATGTAGAATCCCTTTAGTTGTGTTTAACCACCAGAGGGCGCTCAAGGACAAAATTAAAAAAGAGCTGCTACAACTGAGTAGTTTTATTTTGTACGAACTGGCCCAAGGGCTATAAATAGCTCAGTGGTTCCCAAACTTTGTGCGGCGCCCCTGGCTAGTTTTGATGGCGCACCAGCGAGCCGCGGCGCACAGATTGGGAACCACTGCCTTACTCCATATCTACAAGGCCATGAAAAGCCAAGCAAAGTGGCTTGCATGGACTTGTAGATATGGGCCTGCACCGTCGAGGCATCAAAAAAAGTGATGCACCCGCGACTCAAGCCACTTGTAAAATATGGCCCATAGGCATGAATAAATAGCTGAAATCAGTGTGTGTGTGTGAGTGTGTTCGCACTGTGTCCAAGATGGAGGTACATCTCTGTTTAATCTTGGTTCTCAATCATTTAACACATTTTTTTGGGTTGGATGAGACTACGGATCGGTCTAAACATATGGAAAATGTGTTTTTCATGGCGGTGTATTTTGCATAACCTGCACCAGAACGTGGACTTATACTTGGTAGCAACAGTGGTGGTTCTGAGCTGACAGTAATTCTTACAACAGATAATAACAGCGTGAAATTGACATGTTTCTATTGATTATCTACCATCCACAAGCTCAATAATGTTCACAATGCATTTAGTGTTTTTGTGTCTATGTATGTACATGGGAAAATTACAAATTACTAAACATACTTCTTTATTTTATTTTCTAAGGATATACTTTGTCACTACAGACAAACATGCATCAAGTTTCCGTTTTCATCACATCTTTTTTACTATGTGTAATATCAACACATGCAAAGAAAATGCAATTTAAGTTGAAAGTAAATGCACAATTTGGATGTCATAAACTGGCCATATGATAATTGATACACAGGGGTATATTTACAAGACCCTTGCACCACCTTAGCACCGCCATAGTGTAATTTCTGTGATGCTAAGGCGGCGCTAAGGTGGCTTTTCTGCCGCGCCATATTTACAAAGTGGCGCAATGCTTGCATTGCACCACTTTGTAACTCCTTGCGCCATATTACTCCTGAGTCAGGCATAATGTATCCAAAGAGGGGCATTCCGGTGCAGGGAGGCCTGAAAAAATGGTGCAGTGAAATTTACAACATTTCACTGCACCAGTTTTTCAGTCATTTATAATGCCTGCTCAGAGCAGGCGTTAAAATGACGCATCCATTATATTCAATGGGCCTCCCTGTGCTTTGCTGCACTAGCGGTAACAATTTTGATGCTAGTGTAGCAAACCGCCACAATAACATACATTTTTTTTGGCTATTGTATTGTATTGTAAATACGGCGCACACATGTGGTCCTTAGGTGCCGGTAGGGGAGCGCAAGAAAAGTGGTGCATCATCTATGATGCGTCACTTTCTTGCAAATATGTCCCACGTTTTTTTTTTTTTTTTTTTAATCGAGTATGAATAGTCGATGGGCTGACCATAGGCCTTTGTTGTTGGGAAGAAGTGCAATTTCAAGGATTATTCCATCCAGGTCGTTCTATCATGTTTTACCAAAGGCGCTTGCATCTCTTAATGTTTCCAATCTTTGATTAAGTTTCTGTCAGAAAAATACGAACACAAACTTGAAAAATATAATATAAAAACTAGACAGCATTACCTCCCAGGAAAGCTGTAATAGAAACACCTATTTCGAAAACAATTTCAAATGACAAGCAGCACAGCACAAAAGCAGCTGTTATCAATGGGGAAAATATATAAACTTTACAAGAATGTGCCATAATCATTTTTGTCATTATATCAATATTTTACAGTGACTAAACATCATGCTCTTTCAAAGCATCATGGCGGTGTTGTTATTCTTTGATTCAACCAACGATTTCCAAGTGTGAAAAGTTAGTATTTTTATAACAGCACGCAGAAACAAATAACATTGGAAAGCAGCACTTTTCTAGCAACTATCTATCAATCCAAATAACAAACGTAGTATTACATCAAGGTTGCGTCCAGAATTTCCATGCCTTTTTTAGTTTGGCGTACTGGAACTGTAGGGCCCATCAAAAGCGGACCAGAATACAGGCAAGAATTTCTCCCTGAGTTCCTGTTATGGATTAAACCCTGTGGAGGTCCCTAGGCAGTCCAAATTTCGGAGCCTCCCTCATCAATTATCTCCTAATACCTTTTTAATTTTATGCGATGGGGCACAGAATGGCTACAGGGACTCACAGAGTACATTAATCCTGGTTGTGAAGAGATGCAGAGCCCCGCTTCTAGGATGCTTAGTGCAGCAGAGGCGATGCAAGGTCCAGTTGAGGAGGTTGAGGAGGTGCATTGCTCAGCGGTGGTTCCCGGAAGCTATGAAGTGCAATGCAAGATCCTTCCATAGAGATGTGCAATGCGGGCACCAACGGCCTGCGATGGGTGATCCAAACTCCTTGTGTCGGGGAAGTCGACTAAGTATAGGTAACACGTCGGTTCAGAGGGCAATGAGTTGAGCAGGAGAGGCGATGGGCTGATTCCACTAAATCCATAGATGATGGTTGGCAGGGAACCTTCAGGCCTACTTTCAAGGGCCTACTTTCAAGGGACCTGGAGTGGGGTAGCAGCACTTGGGAGGGCAGTACTCACATATTGCATAGTCCACCTGCTGGGTTCAAGGTTGTTGGTGGCCTGTTCTGTCCATGAAACGTCTGATCAGGAGGTTTAGAGATGCAGGTCCAGTCCTTAACCAATCAGCACAGCAGGGCAGCAGTCTTTTCAGGCAGAAGTATAGCAGAGTGAAAGTCCTTCCAGCAGCAGAGCAGTCCCTTTTCCTGTCAGAATTCACAGGTTCGGAAGTGTAATGAATAGTTGGGTCTGAGGGTCTGGTATTTATACCTGGTGCCCACTTTGAAGTAGAGGAAGCTTCTAGAGGTTTCAACTCCCTTTTCCTTCCAGTCCTGGCCCCAACTTGTCTAGGGTCACAAAGGACCAATGTCAAACCCTTTGTGTGTCACGGTTTCAGGCGGGTCTGATCTGGACTCTGGATGGGGTACCCCTTGAGGTCACAGAATATCCCAAATAGGTAGTGTACTGGGGCAGAAGAGTAGCTAAAGGCATACACGGGAAAGGACAGCTGTGGACAGCCACAGGAAACAGGAAAATAAAAGCAGAGCAACCTTAGTGTGAACAAACAGGAAATGGATTACTAATAGACAAACACACTGGGGTTACTACGAGGTTGTACACAGGGTAGGGCTCAGAACTTCCCACAGCAACAGGGAATGTCAATGCCTCTGTGCAGATTGCTCTTACAGATAGTCACCCGCAAGCCCCATAGAAAGGAGGCAGCAGAAGTGACTCTGTCTCTGGATCCTTAGAGCACAAACAATGATTGTACTTACATACACAAGACAAGCCCTTGTGGGTCCAACTGGAAACAGTTGGAATTCCTGGAAAAACAGCAATAGCACACTGTCACTGTTAGGCACTAAAGTCTACGCATAACACTAGACAAAGGATGGGGACTGGAATTGCCTCCTGGATACCAGGAGCCAACCCCAATACAAAGGAAAACACTTATACACAGGTGAAGACTGATAGTACACTTACCAGACACAAATACTCAAGAGGAAACAGAAACAGAAGGAACAAACTAGGAGGCGGAGGCAGGAACTGGGAACAGGCTCAGGCTGAAGCAAAGGCAGGAATAAGACTGGAAAACAGAGCGCAAGCTCTGGCTGGAACAAGCAGAAACAGGAATAGGAAACAGAGAGCAGGCTCTGGCTGGAACAAGCAAGAACAGGACTGGAATACAAGGAGTTGGAACAAGCAGGAAACATGACTGAGAAACAGGGAGCAGGCTCTGGAAGAAACAAACAGGAACACAGCTGAGAGACAGGGATCAGACTCTGGCTGGAACAAGCAGGAACTGGGCAGAGAAACAGAAAGCAGGATCAAGCTGAAACAGAACAGGAACAAGACTGGAACACCATCCGATAAAGAGCCTGAAACACGAAGGAATCGAACTCCAATGTATGATGACTAGCTTGAGGAAATGGCTGTAGCAAACCCCAGGTGGAATCACATGACTGGGCTATACAGGAAAGGTCTCAGGTGCGTGTAGTTTCAGACACTCGCATGGCCTGGAGGAGAGAATCCAGTAAACGGGAGCAACTGGACTTCGCCCATAGAAAACAATGTTTAGCAGAATCCAGGCTTTCCTGACTACCAAGCTGTGCATTATGGGATTTGCAGTCACAGGAAGCAAATGTAATTCTACAAAAGCATACCATAGCGAAAAGGGAAAAAATGGGAGACAGAAAGGGACGCTGGATGAGTGTTCAAGGTGATTCCCAGGCTACAGACAGTCCCTTTACAGCACCCCCTAGAGATGGGATGACAGAGTAATAACATGGTGAGTGAGTGAATACAGAGCATTTGTGATGTGCAAGCACGGCAGTTAACAACTCCTCTGCCCTCCATAACTGTGTGACCCATCCTGTCAACAACTATCTTTTCTTTACCTCACTATCTGGAAGCAATACACAAAGACCAACTACTATGTTTTCAGAAGAGAGCGCAAACACATTAGCACTGGTTAGCAGTGACAAAGTGTGAAGAGTCCTAAAGCCAGCAAAAGTGAAGTCAGAAAAACAGGAGTGTTAAAGGCAAAAAGTTAGGGGAGAAGCACGCCAAGTATTTCAGGTCTAACATTACCCAATACTTCATAAGGCTCTTTGTTTAATGAAACCATGTGAGTTTGATACCTCCTGTGATACAGCTGACTACAAGTAATGTTTATGTTTTTTTAAAAGCAATCTATCATGTTAACATAGAGCTGTCCAGACTTCCCTACCCTCTTCTCATGCAATATCATATTGCCCTTCTTATTGTATTCTACTTAGAATTGCTAGGAACATCAATCACAACAATCTTGTGATGACTGTTTTTCTTCTTTTGTTTTTCCTGTGTGCACGTTTATCTGTTCCTGTGTTTTTGAGTCTCATTTCACCCTTTGTGTGGTGCTTCTCTTACACAGTAGAAGTTGTCTTAAGAGTGTCCCTGTCCCAGGCTTCTATCCACAGGGTTTAGTATGGCATGTATCCAAGTAACACAAAAGTGCAATTGATATGTGTTCCCAGCACTTCTGCTCTTCATTTGGCCTTTCAATTCTACCATGTTGACACAAGTTCCCCATATATCTGTTAACCTTAACCCATGTGTATTGCTTTGAAATGTTTGTCACTGTGGAAGTTCTTATTCCCCAGTGGGTCAGGTGCCAGTCTTATTTGTGAAATGTACTATGGGGAAGTAAGAGGAGGTGTGGTTACATAAAATCATTTGAAAGTATGTCCAATGAGATATGTCTTGATGATATGTTGAAATAGTAGGTGTTCTACTGTGGCTTGGCAATGTGTGACACAGATGTGATCATTCATTTTTTCACTGACTTTCTCCCTTCTACACATGGTCTTTAATCTTAGCCATATTAGTAGCTATTAGCTGAGAAAACCAAAATGCAGACCATTCTTACTTCTTACCATGGAAGATTGTCAGTGTCATACTGCAGAAAGGTGCAGAAATTATCAGTTTGTTTTGGTATGAAGATGTAATCAGACTCTTTAAAGAGAGCTATGCTCTTAATCTGGAAATTGCATGAAAGTTAATACAGTTGCACTTTGTGAGATAAATAGATAGCAACTAGATAATGGAAGCATATATAAGTGAAGCAAGCTATCATAAAGCAAATCTGCTCCATCACAGGCAACAGATAAAGGGTTTTGCGGGTATGTATGGTATGTATACAATATCTCTTCTTTAGACCTGTAATCACTAAGACAGTTGGATTATGGACCTTTTATAGTCTCAAAGTGTTAATTTTAGGAATACCAGCATTGAGGCATTGAAGTAATCAAGGTATGAATGGATGAATTTACAGCTACTGCTACCACCAGTGCCTAATCTGTTTAAAAAATGGAATCAGCTGCTGGCCCCCTCTTTGAGAAAGAAAAACAACATTTATGGTAACAAAGTACTTATTGACTTATTTGGATATATGTTCATTGAAAAAAAAAAAAAAAAAACATTAAACATTTGCTTCAATGGCCCTTCTGAATCCAGCCATTTTAGAAGAACCTGGTAGATGACAATACTGGCCACAGATGAGCTATGTAGCGTAACTTGATGTGAAGTAGGTGCATCATTAATAAAATTAATTGTGTGGTCCAGAAAAACGAGAGGTGTGGTTTCTGTCCTGTGTTGAGGCATAAAGTTATATTACATGTGTGCTGATGCCTGCTGAGCATCAAAGATAGTCCTATGGTTTTCCCACTGCATTCATCTTTATTATTAGTTTTTTTGGTGTTGTTGCAAAAAGGAAAGACCAGTTAAAGAATATAACGTTTACAGAGTGAAGATTGTGATATATTTGCTGTTTTAAATAAGGGGATAAATAATTCTTTTTTTAATACAGTTCAACAAGAATCATTATTGATTGGTCACTTAATCAGATGTAAGATAATGGGGACAAAAATGACAATTATTTTCACAACCTTCTCAAGCCTATGCATTTTGAGATGGTTCAGTAAAGGTGAGATTTTTCGTAGGGAAATGAATATTAAAGGAAACAAAAAGGAATCCTTTGTGACTACTGCAATTAAAACATGTAAGAAATTGTGTAATTGGTTGAGAAAGATTGAAGGCCCACTCAAATAATAAACACATTCCTTGTCAGGCTGGAATACAAAAGTCACTAAAGCTGTCATGCTTTACTTAGAGGCAACATGTAAAGTATTCATGCATTACTCAAACAGTAAAGAAGTGAAAACACAACCCAATGAAGTCTCAAAACAGTTTAGAAAAATCGACTATATTTTATAAATAAAATGACACCAAAATGACAAAAATCCAAAATGTAGAACCGAAGTTATGAGTTTTTAAAAGGTTAGGTAAAAATAGCACCAAAAAGCGCAATGTACAAACCACGGTTAGCTGGTCATGCTGGGCCGGGGTAAAGTCTCAAGTTTAGGTCAACTGTGAAGCACAGATCAGATACAGGGACCATGGTTGTTACGCTGAATCGTTAAACCTTCTCCAGTCCACAGGAGGAACTGCAGGTGGTGGTTTGTGTTGGCGACCATAGAGAGTCCGTTACTGGCATGAGGAGCTGATTGCGCACCATGGACGGTCACTGTTTGGCACAATAAGTCATCATCATTGGAGCTTTGCATTGGAGGTCAATTAAATTGATGCAGACAGTCACAGTTGGTGCTGGGTCTCAGAGCTTACACCAAGAGCTGGTGATCACTACAGATTCGCATGGGCAGGCATCATAACATGGTATTTATACCTGGTGCCCACTTCGAAGTAGAGGAAGCTTCTAGAGCGAAAACTTCTGGATTTCCACCCTGAAATCAGGAGAAGTGCACTCTAATGCCACCCAACAGTCCATGACCTGTGCGGCACCTTTTGGGGATCACAACTCACTTCAGTGACGGCCAGCAGCAAGGCTCAGACAGGTCCAGTTGGTGCTGCTGCTGATCATCTGGGCAATTGCAGGAAGGCTTCTGGAAGATTGTTGTGTCCTTGTAATTCAAACAAGAGGTCAGCCACCTAGCCATTGGAGTCACTTCTGGGAAGCCTGAGTCCGAGGCCAGAAGGTCTAGTCTTACTTTTCAGACAGCTGGGCAGGCCTTCTTCTGAATCTTACCCGTATCCATGAGTGTTCTGATGACAGATTCTGAAGGTGCCACTTTTATCCACAGCACAAGGCTGTGAGTCGGTGGTGTCCCCTTTTTCTACACTCCTGTCTTTCCTGGGTTTGGCTTCAAACTGCCTACGGTAACAAAGGTTAGGGAGGCCGAGTTGAGAGCTGTATTTGTCAGTGGCAGGACAGGCAGCCCTTAGAAGTCAGGGAGGGCAAGTGCAGAGGTTACACTCTGAAGATCGATAAGGCTGAGTTCAACCCTAGGGACATCCTTCTCAGAAGAGGAACATGTGCACCCCACACCCAAGGCCCTATTCCCCATTGTCTAGAAGGAATTCTCAAAGCGCCACAGGAGAGCTATTGACAGTCATGTGACCCTTGACACTGGCAGAAAGCACATTTGGTTAGGCAGAAAAATTCCAACTTTTTAAAAGTAGCCTTTTCACAATAGTAACTTAAAATGTGCTTTACTATTAAAAGACGGTTTTATAACACAAATCAAATGAGTCAAAACAGCATTTATATATCTGGTCCCAAAACTGAAGTTATCACTTATTAAGTGTAATAAGGTGACCCAGTGTTAGTCTATGGGAGAGCTAGCCTTTTAACAGTGAAAAATGACTTGAGGATTGTTTTCACTGTCTGGACATCTAAAATGTAAACACACAAGTCCTACTTTCAAAGTACCATGCACTGTGCCCAATGGGCCTTTAGAGCCTTCCTTAGTATTAAAAAGGAAGGTTTTAGGCCCAGGAAAAGGTTACAAAGTTTACAACTGCATTACAGGGAGCAGTGACCCTCCTGAAACAAGCAATACTTTAGTGTGTCACATAATGAGTGCTGCAGCCCACTAATAGTATTTAAATATGGACCCTGGGTACAAGCAGTGCTATTTAGTATGGACTTATAAGTTCAGGAAGTGTGCCAATTGGGTGTAGGCATGTGCTTGGGAGAGAGCACAAATGCTTTAATGCTGGTTAGCTGGAGTAAAGTGAGTCAGCAAAGCAACATAAAATGGGTTCGGCAAGTGAAGGCAAGCACCTGGGATGACCCTGCAGAAGAGGCCTGAACAACGAATTAGAGTCTGTGCCTAGTGTAAGCTGAGCTAAGTGATCAGTGTTTGCCCCATGATGCAATGGAAAGTATTAAGATATATTTGCATAGTGTATTAATCTAAATAGCCACAAGATAGCAGGAGGGCTGTGAGTGTGGGTGGGGAAAGCTGAAGTTCTCTCTGTCTATGTGTGTGCCTGTATGTGTGCATGGGACGTGGATACGTTTTTCCGTTAAATTGACTGCAGAGTGCGTGAGTGGATGTGTGTGGAAGAGGGTGCAAGTCGGGGACTATGTATGAGGTGAGCGGAGGTACAGATTTTGTGTATGTAAAGAGAAACATGCATGAGCTTTATGTGAGTCTGTCTGTAGATACAAATATATATCTGATGAATGTTTGTGAATAGTGTGTTGTTTGGGATAAGGTACAGTGTTGACAGTTCATTATGAATATAGTTGTTTAGTGAGTGTTGAACAGGACATGAAGTGTCCTCATAGATCTGTGCTGGTGATTAGCTATGTTTGGATCAAAGTGGTGTTTTGCACATGCAGTGTATATGCATGTCTGATGTCTTTAAGTGTTTGTAGAGAAACCTGTGTGTGGATTCCATGGGTATGAGTGGTATGTGAGAGGGAAGTAAGAAAAATCACTAACACCTCAATCCCTAGACAAGTTTGCCCCAGTAAAGCTGAATTGTATCTCTGAAGCAATTAGCACTGGCATTCACTGTCAGATAGTGCAAGGAAGCATAGGCAACTTATACTTTTTTAGGCCAAAAATTATTGAATAGTCTTTTTGGATAAAGAATGTGAGGTAAATTCAAAATACTCACGGCAAACATTCATGAAAGTCTACTGAGCAAAGTTCATACCACTAATCTCTTCAAGAGTCCATCTAGGTGTGAAGTGTGAGTGAAAAGTTACGTACCTCATTTAAGTATCCATAGACCAGAAAGGGAGTGAATGGTTCTGAACAAGTTACACTTCAAGTCTCTGAGTCGTAGGTGTAAATGAAAATAGGGAGTGGCAAATGAAGCTAAATGAGTTACTCAAATCAGAGCCCTTTCAAGTCCTGTCCTAATAAATAAAAAGTGGTTGTAAGGGAAACACTTAATCGCCAAATCTGTGGTTCAAGTTACCCAAGTATGGAGGATATGACTCTGGATATTAATCTTTTCTCTGTCGATACAAAATGCTTAAGGCATCTTATGATTATCCATATCAACTGCCACTTTAAAGGCTTGCCATGATTTCTAATGCATAGGGCAGATGAAAAATTAGACTGACAGCAAATCCATGGTAGGTAAATTCAAATGAGAGATGTGCTCAATGATCAGAAGCTTTCTTCTAAAACCTCTGGTCAGATGTGAGGAGATGCAGCCTGTCTGGCAAAGTTGAGATTTACTTGAATGGCACTTCCTTGAGACATCAAACTGATTGGATTTGATGAACCAAGTTTGAGTGAAAATTATTCTCCAGCATGATTTTCTCATAGAAGTTATGGGAATTACTCCAGAAGCTAAAATGAGAGTGCATTTTCTGTAAATTTAGACAACCTTCTTTCTCTCTCTCCCTCTCTCTCTGTCTATATACATATATATAAATATATATATATATATATCCAACAGTCCAAGAGAACATGTGGGTCAGGCGGCACCTGAACACCTGGGGTGCATGCCAAAAGGCCCGTGCCCGAGCATATCAGTATCCCAAATCCTGCTCCACAACGATAACCCCAACCACAAGGGCAACAATCTTGGTGATGAAAGACCAACGGATTTATTGGTAGAACCAAAGCATGGCAGAAAAAAATGTCAACACATTTCGACTGTAGCACACAGTTTTCTAATGAGCAACAAAAGCACATGCATAATTATTTTTATTCATGACTAAATTGTGGCACACCTGAATGCCATCTTCATGGAATGAAATCTGCTAAACTGAAATCGTTTACTAAAGAGAATAACGCAGTAAATGAAGAATTAAGGGAGCCTGATGCTAAAAACGATCCCAAAGATGGAAGCCTGATAAAAAAAGAGCCCACATGCAGCCCTAATAGCACCGCATGTTGCCAAAATATAGCTTAATAAAATAACTGTGCAACACACTTGAATAACATGCAACACAATAAACAAGTGAGCAATTGGATAAAAAACATAACAATAACTACTAGTTTAAAAGCTCTTGGTTGCTATTTGAGAACTCACTTTAGCTTTCTAGCACTTGAAGCATAATTCACATGAGAAAAAGAACCTCCTCATTTTGTTCATTTCTAAAGGAAATCCTTTAGATTTTGCAGTTTTGATTCCATCAAGATGACTTTAGGTGTGCCACACTGTTGTCATTAAAATGGAACACTAGCGCTCTAGTTGTTTACTAGAGAAGGAAGGGGAAAGGGCAATGAAGGGCATTAGGGAAGGGGGCGGGAGAGGACCAGCAAGCTGATCACACCAGGCAGGCTGGAGGGATAGTGGCAGAATACCAGGCCACACCTGGTAGGCAGAGGGGGCAGTGGTAGAACAGAGGTCTTTGGAGGGGAGGGGCAGCAAGCCAACTAAGAAGAACAGGTGAGAGAGGCTATGGATGCACAACATACTTCTGAGGGCAGGATGGAGGGGCAGTGGCAATACAATGGACAATAGAGGGCAGGCATGATGGTGTACGAACTTGGACAGTGGAGGGCAGGACAAAGGTACCTGATGCCCTAAGCTGACCCTGCAGGGCATGCAGGAGGGGTAGTAGAAGTACAACAAACCATGAAGGGCATGCACACAAACAATGTAGAGAAGGTGGGAGGGTCTTTGGGAAGTGGTAGCGGCAGTGGCAGAACAACAGACCAAGTATGGCAGGCAGGGTGGGCTACTGCCAGCAGAACGGTCCACAGTAGAAAAGAAGAATGGGGCAGGGCCTTACACAAGGAATACTGGAAGGCAGAAGGAAGGGGGTGGAGGGTGGGCGCAGACCAGAGAAGGAAAAGGGAAGGAGGGAGGGACAGCAAGCAGACTTCATAGAGCAGGTAGGAGAGGCAGTGACAGCACAAAAGACTGCGTACGTCAAGCATGAGAAGCAATGACAGCACAACAGAAAGCAGAGGGAACTTAAAGCACGGTAGCCCATGGAGGGCAGAAAGGATGGGAAAAAGCATGTACTCTGATCATGGAAAGCAGGGGGGAAGGTTAGTGGCAGCTCAAAGGAGCAGAGGGCAGCAGGGAGTGGGCAGGGGCACACACACAGACAACGGCAGGCAGGAGTGAGCAGGACATAGGCAGCATGCAAACCACTCAGGGCAAGTGAGAGGTAAAATGGCACTATAACAGACCATGAAGGACTTGAGTGAGATGGCATGGGCAAGGACTTGTACAACGGAGGATAGGGGGAAAAGGACCTGATGTGTTGTAGTTGCCATTTAGTTTCTCCGCTGGGCCCCAGAGAGACATTATATATTGAAGTTCACATAAGGGGTTCAGGATAAAGGTATCCTGAACCCATAGGAAATATGGTGGGGTCTCCCTTATGGGCAAAACATTTCCCTACTTCCCTAATATTTTTTTTAGCTGATCCACAGATCCATGGATGTACAGCAACGCTCAGCCAGACCGCTATTGTAAAATCATGAAGGATCTGCGGATCTCTAGGCCAAAGGCCATGTGCAGCAGTGGATTACATATTACTTTATGATAAAAAAAATTAAAAAATTAAAAACATAGGAATACACTGAAAAAAACAAAGGTTACAGGGACGTTCTAATTAGGGTCAGGTATTACATGCACAAAACCATAGAAATTCAGCAGTTATAGTTATAGTTATAATAATTTCTATGTTTCTGTGTGTGTGAAATATTTGAGCTCCGACAGATCTTGAAATAAGAGATGATATGCTATCACCACATCACCCAGTTTAGGATGCTGGACTCAGTCCTTGCACTGAAAATAAGACTAAAAAACATATAGGTGGCAGGGTATCCCCAGTGGGCAAAAATTATTTTGTTTTCGAGTTTTACCATAAATTTGCAGAGGATCCATTTTTTTTAAACAAACTTTATTGGTACAATCATAAAGCATCAACATTGTTGTCCATTAAATAAGAGCAAAAAGGAGATCTATACAGAATGCACACCAGCAATATTGCAATATTCGTCGAGCAGACTCAGCAGTGCATTCAGTTAAATTATATATACGACTTGCGACAGGAAAAATAGATAACAGAATATAGCCAACAATGGGAGCAGTCTACAGTAGGAACCTATAATAGTAAACAGAAAACATAGGACTGATTAAACAAATCTAATAACAGGAAAATGAACAAGATAACCAGTTATCCGCCTCCCATCCTGCGGCCTTCACAACCCTCTCCCCCGAAATATTCCAGCCAGGGCACAAGTCTTAAAAAAAGAAGTGGGGAGGACTAACCAAGCTAGGCAGTATGCAAGTGACATCATCGCACTTGGCATTGCAACCCATGACCTCATAGGAAGTGGCATCAAATCTTAACACCTCAGACATATGTTTAACAGTTTTACATTTGAGTGCATGCAAGATTTAACGAGTGAGATTTTGCATTGGGATTGTGCCAAAAAAGTTACAGAACCCCAACACAAAACCTGGGCCTCCACTTATACATGTATTTTTTTTTTTAACTCTGCCACAAAGAAATTGGCTGCAGAGAAAAATGTGGTGGTAAATCGAATCCGTTTAATTGGTTGCCAAGTCTCCAATTTAAAATATCTTATGAAGTAAGGCACCTGCTGCAGAGATCTTTGTGTGCCCAGTAAATCTCAGGGAACAATAATAATGGTAAGATAATTCTGGAGGCTAACACATTTGTAGGACAGATCTGTGCTTTGTCTAGTCCCACTTTTGAATACAAGTAGCATGAGCATGCTCTTGCAAAGCACGTCATGTAACATGCAGATGCCAGATTTTTACTTTATGAAGAGAAGTGTTGGTCACTGATTTTAACACAAAGATCCTGTTGTAACTTGCAGTTCAGAACTTGTAATCCTAATATACCCCAGGGGGCTATGAAGCCCATGTGACTTCAACACCTTCTAGCCCTCACTGTATTATGTAACGCAAACAGGTATATTGATTTACACACATATAATTTATTGTCAATATATAATGTTTACATATAATGTAGAGCACTCTGACACCCTGCATGTGATGAGTAGCGCCAAGGCCAGGAAGCTGGAAAGGCAGAAGGCCACTATTGTTACGTGGGGGTTTGTAGCAGTGCAGCAGTTTTAAAAGCACTGCAGAGTACCTTGTATATCCAACAGTTTTCAGGCAACGATATAAGAGCCAAGATAACTCTGGTGATTATTGCACCTGCTGAAGAGAGATCAGCATTTTGTCTAGTGTCCATTTTAACTTATCTAAGGTAGTACAGAGGGTTAATATGTCTGTTACAAGAACATATACAATGCAGATTACAGAACAGTATTTTGTGTGCATAGCTCAGCAGGACACTGCTCTTTTCACAGAGATCCTTTTGTTACTGCGCAGTTCATAAGTTGCAATCATAATTTAGCACAATGAGCAATGAACTGCCATCAATAAGCTCCATGAAAACTGCATGGTACAGGTTAGAAAGTTATATTTTTTCCCAGTCTTTGATTATCCTAATTTTGCTATAAAGTGTTTGTTTGGGTACAAATAAATTGTTATTAGTAATGTCAACCTTGGCCACTGTCATACATTCTGAATCCTAGGTTTATACTTCCCCAGACCAAGCACTCTTAGAACTACCTACCAGTATGGATGACTTGTAAATCCTACACCTTGTAGTCCCCTTTGTCTTATGTAGCATTTTCTATATGCTGACTTAAAGGTGTATGATTCATTGCCTCAATATGTGTGCGTGATATAAAGTGCTCCAATACCCTAAGCAGGCAAAAGAGGAGCTATAAAACAAAAGAAATACATCTAAGAGAGGGGCACTGTTAGAGGGTGATGGTGAAGAGCCTCAATAAAGAATGCCGTATCCTGGTGCACTGTAAGATCACCATTTATTATGCTTCAAATATGAATACATTTGAATATATAACGAAAAATGTGTTGTAGAATGCAGTTTTTGCCATTATTCCCAAATTAGGGAGGAGACCCCACAAAGCCCAATTGTAGTGGTCAGGCTCACTCGCTATGCACCTGATGGTGGCTGATAGGAAAAGATTTGCCTGGGCTACTTTGGGTTCCCAGTCCAGCCCTGAGTAGCTGTATAAAAGAAATAAAGCAAAATAGTGGTTTAAATTGTAATTTCTGTAAATACTAGGACAGACCAATACATCAGACATTCTTACAGTGCATGCATAGCTCTTATATACAAGGACTGAACAAAGTGAAAGCCATGCCTCTCTTAAGTACCTGTGAAGTGATAAGCTATGTATCTTTGTTTCCTCCATTGCAGCAAGGGGTGAGGCTTCCAGCCAGGAAAATCAAACAAAAGGAGGCCTCATGGTCCCTTAATTTCTGCCTTTGTCCGGGCCAGCACAAATTTAAACTAAGAAAGCCCCCTGCCCGTCCTGCATGTTGCGGCTCAGGACGAATTAAAGCAAACAACATGCAGGCACTGCTGAAAGTGTATGCAGGCACTGCTGAAAGTGTCTTACTACACTGGGACAAATTCACAATATTTTAGTAGGCTCAACTTCTTGGCAGGGTGGACAGTGTCCATCCTGTGGAAATAGTTGGTGAGCAACATCCACCGGCGTGAACCCCTGACTTGTACCCTGCTTTACCCCACATTTGGAAAATGTCATCATGTGGGTGTAGACCAAGCAAGAACAGGTGAAATGATCATGGATAAGAAGACTGGCATAGTTTCTCAAAAATTCACTTATAACTCCTTGTTCTTATTAGACCAAGTATCTCCTTTTTGTTTTCTTGGAAGGTGTAGAATACATTTGTTGCCAGAGTGTTTATAAAGTCAAGAGCTGAGATATATGCAATACTCATGATTTATAGACCATTGCCAAATGAAGCCTACGGAGCAGGCTATAAGGTGTTATCATTAAACTTCTAGTTGACTGCTGAATCTGAGGATTACTATCTTACTCACACTGAGTTTTAATGATTGACCACATTTTTGTAAATTAAAAAGAATTTATACCCAGATTTCCTAACCTCTGCAACACAAATGTCTGTCTTAATGTTCTAGAGACACGCACTCTTGAAAGATCACTATAAAAGTTAACAGATTGCAATATTTTTAGACACCAAATGAATCACATTTTACTTTATTGTAAGTTAAAGAGCAGTTGCCTGTTGCTCCTGCAGAAAATTTCATGATTTGAACCAGTGGCTAATACATGTGAAGTAGAATATGTGAATATAGAGAAGGTAAAATCATAGGACAGCCTTTGTGGGTCTAGAAACCAATATATATTTAGCTAGTTTTGCTTTCAAGGTCAAAGTATTATGTAAAATCTGAAATAAAGGAAATGAAATCAATTTGAATGAATCAATAAATAAAAAAGCAAAATTATATTTTCTTTTGTATCTGAGCAGTGGAATGACCATCAGATTGGGGATCCTGATCATGTTGGCCTGACAAAGGGACTGCTTACATTACATAGGAATGGACGATGGGGCCTAGTCATCGGCATGGTTGTGAGCGGCCCTCATCAACCCTTGAAAACAACCCATTGTTTCATAGGAAGCCCATAGACATTTTGCAAACTATAATATTTCTTAAAGTTTTATCTCAGATAAAATGCATTTTTTTTAATAAACTCTGAAATTCAGAAAAACAACATTTTTATGCTCTACATAGACAAATATTATATTTGTAATAATCAATAACTTGCAGTCAGGGGCTTGAAAAGCATAGTGTATAGGTTATATTTGTATGTTGCCTTCTTCTCCTAAATGTAAACACAAGCTCCTTATTTGCCCAGCGTTGATCTTCAAAATACCATTTGCTCCAAAAAGCTAAGAGGTTTCATATCAGATATTACACATGGGGGTTGCTCAAATAATGCACAGTTTACGTAATGTAAACTTTGCCCACATGCCTGTAGGATGTTCATATTCTATTAAAGCAACAAAACTTGACAAAACAAAACAGCTTTATCTAATGGCAATAGCCTTGCACGGCTGCAATATCTAATGTATCCTAGTTCTCTGAACAAAACATATTATACAAGAATAATGATATGGAGCTCATTTTGACTCTTGTCCGAAGAGATGCACTGTGGGATTTCAACAACTCACTTGTGATGCCAGTACACTTGTAATATATTGTCATGCACCGAGACAATAGCAAGCCTGCACACATCATAATATTTACCTCTTGGATTTGAAGCACTCTTCAAGATACCTATGTAATCGATCCTTCGTCTGAAGCAGTAAAACTTTCTATTCAGTTGTCGATGTAACTGAAACATCATTAGAGATAATGATATGCTTTTTTATGGACATCTATGTTCACAAATATGTGGCATCCACATTGAGGTTTTTAGTGATTATTTTTTAAAATGCTCAGTTTTGATCATTACAAATTTGTGATTTAAAAAGTGTATTTATCATTTTACAAGTCGTGGTCCATCCAGTGTTTTTTTCATTTGGAATGAAACTGTTTTCTATCCGAAGGATTTAATTGGGTGTCTTTTGTTTACAAAATACCATTGAAGAGGTGTGTGTGTTATTCAGGACATGTTTTCTTAAATTTGTTAATAATTGGATTCAGAGGGTTGTATGATGGAACCACAGACGCTGGACCACGCATGCTTTAACAACGAGGTCGGAACAACGACTGCATTGTTTCCACGCATGCCTTTACCATGCATGACTTTACAATGAATTTTCATCATAAAAGTATGCCTACTAAAGGAATGTGTGGAAACAGCAGGTAAAACGGCATGCGTGGTTCTATCATAACAATAAGGCCCAGAACTACACCCACCCCTAATACCCAAACTAATCCGACAACCCCACCCACACAAAAAAAAAAACTATCCCAACACCACCACCCTCACCCCAATAAAATAAAGTACCCCAACCCCCCACCCGCCCTAAACCTAAAAAAAAACTATCGCAACTCCCACCCCATTAAAGTAAACTACCCCAACACACCCACCCGCACTGAGCTCTAAAAAAAACAAAACATATCCCGACTCCCCCACCCCTAAAAATACTCTATCCCGACCACCCACCTGCCCTGAGCCCTAAAAAAAAGAAAAACTATCCCGACTCCCCCACCCCTAAAAATAAACTATCCTGACCCCCCCCACCTTCCCTGGGCCCTAAAACAAACTACCCCGCCCCCACCCCTAAAAACTAAACTACCACGACATCCCCCACCCGCCTGAGCCCAAAAACCTTGCCCTCTAATAAGTAAACTACCCCAACCCCCCACCCATCCTAAGCACTAATAAAAATAAACTAAAACTATCCCGAACCCCCCACCCTCGCCCCTAAGAACTAAATTACCACAAACCCCCACCCACCCTGATCTGAAAAAAACAAAAAATACCCCGACCCCCACCCCTAAAAGCGAAAGCACCCTGACACCCCCACCCACCCTAAGCCCTAAATCCATTCCCAATGCTAAAAACTACCTACCAACCCTGCCCCAACCCCATTTACCTCACCGCATCCTCTCACGATCCTTCCTCCTCTTCTCTCCTCCTCCCTCCCTTCCTTAAACCTTCCCCAAACCCCTTTAAAAATAAACTACCCCACCCTAAAATCAAAAATACCCAAATCCCCCACCCCCACCCTTTAAAAAAAAAAGCCCCCTCCCCTGCCCCACTCACGTCAACGTGTCACTCCCACTCCGAGTCCAAACTCCCCCTCCCCGCCCCTTAAAAAAACTAAAATAGCCAGCCCCCACCAACACCAATCCCTTAATCCCACCCACCCCTGCCTCGGCCCCACTCATCTCACCACTCACTTCTGCCCCTAGGCCAACCCACACCCTAATTGCTTTAAAAAAAATCCCAAACCTCCCACCCCACCACTTTAAAAAAATAGACCACCCCAGACATCCACCCACCCACCCCAATCCCTTAATCCACCCCTGCCCCAGCCCCACTCACCTCAATGCGTCACTCCCGCCCCTAGCCCAACCTCCCACCCCTAATTCCTTAAAAAAATACCCAAATCCCAATCCCTTAAAAAAAACATAGCCTGCCCCCAGCCACCCACTCACCCCAATTCCTTAATCCACCTCCCACCCTGCCCTGCCCCACTCACCTCACTGCGTCATTCCCACCCCTAGCCCAACCCCCCCAATTCCTTAAAAAATACCCAAACTCCCCATCTCAATCCCTTAAAAAAATAGCCTGCCCACAGCCACCCACCTCAATCCCTTAATCCACTCCCCACCCCTGCCCCCACTCATCTCACCATATCATTCCCACCACTTGCCCAGCCCCCACCCTAATTCCTTAAATTTTTTTTAAAAAAATCCCAACCCCGCCCTTAAAAAAAATAGCCCACCCCAGCTCAATCACTTAATCCACCACCCACCCCCTGCCCTATCCCCACTTAACTCACTGTGTCCTCTCCAGAACAAGCATGGCTGTTACTGTGCCTTAACCCCACATATGCGTAGTTCAGGAAATGCGTGTTTAAGGCACATAAACAGTCATGCTTGTTTAGGCAAGTGTGCTAACGCTTGCGCGGAAAACGTCCACATTGTCTACAACGTGTGGTTGAGGACGTTTCCCGATTCAGAGAGAGGAACACATTTGTAACAAAGATCAGTCAAGTTCTGAGTTTGGAATTTCAGATGCAATTCTGTCAGTGTCATTCTACAATTAACCATCTTTCTAATTTTGATTGTTTCAGGGAACACCACATTACTGACGTCATTAATGTTTAGTGATAAAGTAGCCTATAATGTAAGCGATATCGACCAATTATAAACATTAAAGGAGTCAAGAAAGCCTCAGACGTTGGAACTCCCTACAGCTTTTGGTAAAATGATTCAGAACATCTTGTGCCCTGAAGCACTCATACACTGTAGCTACAACTACCATGAGAAACTCCTGCCTCTTGACATTTGAACAACCTTTAAGCTTTCACGTAAGCACACACCTTTATAGCATTTTGAAAACTAATGCTGCCCCCTCTTAAAAGCTAGGCATGGACATATTTTTCTAAAGTGAAATGACAAATATTGGGGTTTGCGCATTTCACATAATTTGAGTTTCCTGTGTTTGTTCATATATTTTTCACCATGGAGGATGATTTCAAAAGAAAATGTCTCATTAGATGTGTGCTGCGGCGTCATGTGCTAAACTGACTAACTGCTATTTTAGAAACTATAGGAAATATACGCTGAGCAGGTATTTTCTGTGGCTTTTGTAGCTAGGGTAAGCCTTGAATAATACTTGTAGCTTTTACATAAATGAAACATTTGTGTTGGATAAAATAATAATTTCGCCCACATCTACTGCTCATCTCTCACAATGACATTTTATTCTGCTGCTTCCCGGCCTATACTGCGCAGCTCTCACTGTTCAGCGCTATATCTTTATTTACATACATGATCAGTTGTAATTTCGGTTATGTAGTGAATTATTCCTTAGCGCAGGAGCGCTCTAGAAGATTGTTAAAAAATAAAAGTAATAATTAAATATCCTTTATCCCAGGGAGTCTACTTAATGAAGGGCATATAAAAAAAATTGACAATTTATTTAAAGCCAATAAATATTATGGTTATGAAAACGTGGCAGTCTTCATTCATAATCAATTCAAATAAAATAATTTGTACTTATACACAACTGCGTTAGGCTCTCAGGGTTAAAGTAAAAAGACTGCTAAATCTAAGTTTACAATGTAGCCATAATAAATAAGGAAACCGCTGACTTGACCGTTACCCTTAAACTTGCTTGTGATGCAGTGTTACTTAGTGCACAAGTGCAATTCAGGATGTGACCTTTTTAGCTGACAGAAACCTGGTAACCTAATTTGACAAAATAGCTGTAATAGTTTTTCCTGCACTTTTTCACATACGAATACAATACTAATAGCTCGCAAGTGTCAAACCCAGTAAGTAGACTCGTCATTCACTGCTGAAATCACATACTCGTGCTCACTAATCAACGTTAATAATGACCGAGTCTAGGTTTTGGCAGTACATTAATAGTAAGAAAAAACTTTACTCGCAACGAAGAAACCATTTCTTATGTTGTAAGCTGAGGTGCCATTTTTACAGTTTTACATTGTTGAAAAGAAGCATTAGTTTCTTAGATGGGAGTTTAAGCTTTCTGTCTGTATTTGAATTCTAGAAGTGGCAAAAACAGTGTTTTAAAGTTATAAATTAAATAAAATCCTCCGAAAAATCAATCTGAAATTGATTAGCAATCCCAAAATGACAACTATCACTCGTTTGTCAAAATCAGCAAATCAAAGCCAATTTTTGTTTAGTATATAATTGCACTCCTGAAATAAAAGATCTGAAGGACAAAGTACTAAAAATTATAATTCTTACGACGAATGTTTCATATGTTGGGTCAGTCTCTATTAAAACCATGTAAATAATTTAAAGGTGAAGACGATGTTAGGGTACGATTCCAAGAGATATGTGAGTGACACGTCTAACACATGCTGCAAATACTTCGCAATATCTTGAAAAGAAATTTCGAATGACATATTGAGTAAACATGCTGACCTATGCAAGAATCTCACTGATGGTTTATCTGCTGGCAGCCAGTTGTATCCAAATAGAATGTGCAGTATGAAGTCAAATTGTTTCAGGTCAGCACTCCATTTACAAAGACTGCAGCTGGCTAACACCCGTAGCTGCTGAGGATACAGATTGTCGTTGTGTGTTTTTTTGAGAGATATAATGGTATTTAGTCAGTACTTAATTTACCAAAAACAACGTGCCGGTGCCCAAAGCTCTCCTCAGAAACAAGCGGCTGCTGCATTTAAATGTGCGAGCACAGAATACAGAGATTGAGTAATCCTAAAGCCATCTCGGGCCTCTTTTATCCATTTACAACCACTCCCTGTCCCCTCAATTCAATCTCCCAGGTTTCTGCTTTCTCCCTTTGTGATGCTTTTTCGTTATTCTCTTCCTCTGTCCTTCCCATATGTGTCTTTTGCTCACAGTAAATGCCTGATGCTGAAAATAAGTGCGAGTGCCCCGCACTGAAAACCACCAGCTCAAATTAAGCACTGTATTTAGCTACAAATCGAATTAAGATTATAACTGTTCTCTTGTATACCGAGTAACATACTTTTTTTTTATTCCATGTGATAATAACCATCGGATCCAGATAGGAGTAGAATGGACTAAAAGTATCAGTCCACTTTTGAAATTCATCATTAAAATTGATAAACATGAGATTTCGTTCGTTGACCCCTTACTCACAATGGGGGTGGGGGGGTGGGAGGGAAGAGGAGGAGGGTACAATAATAATAAAAGAAAAAAGAAAAAAAGAGGCACTTACCTTTGGACGGACATCCTCCGCTCGATGTCTCTCCTTATCTCCTGGGTCCAACGTGCGACGGGACTCAGGAAACTGCACTAGCCAATCCTGGAACTGCTTTCATGCTGGTAATCAGCATGAAAGCAGTGTCAGGATTGGTGGGAGCAGGCTCTCTCGGCACTCACCAGAGTGCTGGAGGCCTGTGCCTTCTCTAACCCAGCTGTGTTAAGGCCTTTTGGCCGTGCGTGGTCAGAGTTGGCCGCGGCATCTATGGGTGTGAGAATAGGTGTGACAGGGTGAGAGTGGCTGTGAGAGTGACTGGCTGGGTGTGAGAGTACGTATATCAGTGTTTTAGTGGGTGTATCAGTGTGTACATGGGTCAGTAAGTGAGCGCATTAGGGTGTCAGTGTCTGTGAGTGGGTGTGTGAGAGTCTGAGTGGGTCTGTGAGTGGTTGCATAACTATGTGAGTGGGACAAGGAGTGGGTGCAGAAGAGTCTCACTGGAGCTGAGTGGATGCACGAGTGTCTGGGTGGGTCTGTGATTGGGTGAGTAAGTGTCTGAGCAGATGTGTGAATGGGAGAAAGATGAAAGAGAAAGCGAGAGACAGAGAAAAAGAGAGCTAGAGGGTGAGAGACAGAGTTTTTCAGGCCTTGATATATGATATACTTAGAATGAGATATTGCTGGATAAATGGATAGAAAAATGGATTTGTCATTTAAAAAGTAAGATCACCTTTCAGTATGAGGTTTAAACATTTGTAGTTGAAAAAAAAGGGGAAACGATTCTGGCTGGACTCAAACCCTCAATGATCAGTATGAAGGTCTGTGACCTTCACACTGAGCTATTTTTTAATTTCGTTTTTTAAGCCCTTTATGGGCTATCTGGGACTGTGGGGGAGCCCTCGAGGGCTCCCCTGTGGTCCCTACATGCTTGTTAAAGAATATTCTTTTTATTTTATAACAGGCCCTTAACAGGCTATCTGGGACTGCAGGGGGAAACCTCAAGGCACTTCCCCTGCTTCACTGGTCCCACTGTCAGAAACTGGAGAGTTTGCTGTGGTTTGGCTGCCCCCCGGGGGGGGGGGGGCACCCAGTACATAGCTGGCCTTGGGGGGTGGTGGTCCCCAGGGCTACCTGTGGCCCCCCTCCAACCAAGAATACCCAAGAAACTGCACTAGGCAATCGTGGCACTGCTTTCATGCTGGTAATTAGCATGAAAACAGCATCAGGATTGGTGGGAGCGAGAGGCCTGTGCCTTCTCTAACCCAGCTGTCTTAAGGCCCTTTGGCCTTGCGTGGTGGGAGCTGGCAGAGGCCTCTATGGATGTGACAATAGGTGTGGCGGGGTGTATCTGGGAGTAGGAGTGGCTGTGAGAGTCTGTCTGGGTGTGAGAGTACATACATCAGTGTTTTAGTGGGTGTATCAGTGTGTGTGTGAGGGTCAGTTAGTGACTTCCTGAGGGTGTCAGGGTGTCTGTGGGTGTGTGTGTGAGAGTCTGAGTGGGTCTGTGAGTGGGTGTGTAACTATCTGAGGGGGTCTAGGAGTGGGTGCATGAGAGTCTCACTGGGGCTGTGAGTGGATGTGTGAGAGAGTGGGACTGTGAGTGGGTGCATAAGTGTCTGAGTGGATGTGTGAGTGAGAGAAAGATTGAAAGAGCTTGAGAGAGAAAGATATTTTAAGGCTTTTATATATGATAGACTTAGAATGAGATATTCCTGGACAAATTGAAAGAAAAATTGATTTGTCATTTATAAAGAGTAAGATCACCTTTCATTAAGAGGCTTAAACATTTGTAGTTTAAAAAAAAGGAGGGAAACAAGTCTGTCTGGACTCAAACCCTCAACGCTCAGTGTGAAGGTATGTGACCTTTAAACAGAGCTATTTGTATTTCTTTTTTTTTTTAGCCTTTTATGGGCTATCTGGGGCTGTGGAGAGCCCTGTGGTCCCTGCATGCTTTATTTAAAAAAATTAAATTATTTTATAACAAGCCCTTTACGGGCTATCTGGAACCCTGGGGGAAACTCCAAGGCCCTCATCTGCTTCATGAGTCCCGCTGTCAGAAACTGGAGTGTTTGCTGTGACTTTCCTGCACCTATGAAGCTGCAGCCAGGCCACAGCAAACAGCTATGTCCCGAGGGTGAGCTCCCCAGAACATAGCTGCCCGGAGAAGTGGTGGCCCCCAAGGCCATCGGTGTCCACCTTTCAACCAAGAATACCCCAGGGATGTGGTGGTCCCCGGTGTTATGGGGGTCCAGAACAGAGCCTGTATGATTATTTTCTATATAGCCCCGGGGAAATGGTGGTCCCTGGGGCTGTGGCGGGGCAGCATGACCACCTACACACAATATTTGGAATGCTCCAGGGAGGTGGTGCTCCCCAGGGCTGCACGGGGCACTCAGCCTCTCCACAAGTCAATAAACGAAAGCCCCTGGGAGTTGGTGGTCCCCGGGGCTGTGGTCGGCCTCCCTCACAAAATTCATGCATTTTGTCAAGGGGAGCTGGTGGTCCTTGGAGCTAAATGGGGGCAGGAGGCCCCCCACCCTATTAAAAAGAAAACAGTGCCCACGGGTCCTAGTCCACCTGGGGGCTTATTTAAAAACTAGTGCGGGAGCCCGCACTTGTCTGTTTATTTTATTTTGTACTGCGGATTTGCGACCCCATCTTATTTCCATAGTAAATGTTTACAAAAAATGCTTATAGCCTTGGGGGGAAAAGTCCATTTGGGACCCCAGCATCAGAGCTAAGGGGTCAGGATGTTCATACCCTGCCCCCCTTTTGTATTTTTTTTTTCTGGGAAGCCGAGTCCCAACATGGCTGCCAACACTTTCTTTTTGAAGTGATGGCAGCCAATCAGATCTCAGCATCTCAGCACAAGATCAGAAGGGGTCACAAATCCTTCACTTCCGTAAATATACAAATTTGGATTTCCTTAAATTTCTCAAAAACTACTGAACAGATTTACACCAAATAACACAAAGGCCTCATTCTGGATCAAGAGCTACCTTTCTGTCAAATTTGGTGTAATTCTGTTCAGTGTTTTTGCGTTATCACTGTTCAATTTTTCCTATGTGAATTAACATAGGAATCATTCTAAATTTCACTCCCCTTTATCTCAGCCTCTGCTTCATGGATCACCCCAGAACTTTCTAGACAGCAGCTCACGCAACTATTGAACATGTTTGGAAAATTCATGAAGATTTGTCAAGAGGCGCCCAAGATATAAGCAAGCAAAAAAACAGCTTTGTCTATAGTAACTAGGTCCTACCATAACTACCTAGTGGCAACTGCCACTAGGTAATATCTATATGTATATACATCTATAGCTATATCAATATCAATATATATATTCACTGTAAAAACCAAAGGTTACAGGGTCATTATAGTTAGGTTATGAATTTACTCGTACAAAACCATAGAAATTGAGCAGTTTTAGTTAGAGTTATTTCAAGTTACTACAACTCACACCCTAAGGTAACTGAAACTCACACCCTCACCATGCACAGTTTTCTCATCAATAGTTGTATTGGAAATGTTGCATTGATAATATAAAATATGCCATAGAAGGTGTCAACAGTGATATAATATGTGGAAAAATTAACGGTCAGTGGATCTGTGAGTGGGTGCCTGAGTGTCAGAGTGGGTCTGAAAATGGATTTGGGAGTCTATGAGTGGGTCTGAGCGGGTGCACGAGTGCCTGAGTGGGTGTGTGACGGTGCGCATGGGTCCCTGGATGAATTAGTGTATGAATGTATGTGTGAATGTTTTTAATTTTTTTTGACCATGCACCATACTCATGAATTATTCATGAACATCCTCGAATGAATATTCACGAATATTTTGATAATATCACGTAAGGTGAAAAAAATTTTAAACCCATCATTTGACCCTCAAACACCTTATATCACTCCCCTGGGGGTCAGGGTGTCTCCACCTTAACCCATTATGGTACTTCATTTTGTTTTTCAGTTTCGGGGACCATGCCCCAGGACATTAAAATGGAAGCCGCAACTTTCTGTTAAGGTTCTGGCCAGCCAATTACAGCGCTTCTATTTGTGCGCAGTCTTGCTAATCCTTTGCCTCTAGATAACTATATTTATTTTTCTTTTATTATGTAAAAAATTGCTGAATGGATTTACACCAAATAAGAAAAAGGCTTTTTTTTCCCAGTCCAAAAGCTACCTTTCTGCTAAATGTGTTGTAATTTCGCTTAGCAGTTCGGGCTGCAGTTGTGTTCAAAATCCCCATGGGAATTAACATGGGAAACACAATGTTTTTGACCCCCCCTATTTCTCGGCCCCCGCTTGACGGATCACTCTGAAACCTTTCATGCATAACAAGCTTCTCGATAACACAGTTTTTTTGGAAAATGTCATGAAGATTTGTCAAACAGCACCAAAGATATAGGCAAGTCAAAAAACTTTTTCTATGGAAACAGAGTCCTATCTATAGCTACTTATTTGCTCCAGGCAGTAAATAAATATATATATATATATATGTGTTCACACTCATAAGGGTCTCCTGCCTGAGTCCTTGCACCACCGGTGCACATGCGGGCAAGGCAGCCTGAAAACATTAAACAGCTCCTCTTTCCCTTTACTGTAAGGAACACACACAATCCTGCAATGTTACTGAATATTGTGTTTATTTCTCAATTAATTTCCCCAATGCATCTTCTGGTATGAAACCAACACCCTGTGCATTTCGGTGCAACCGAGGCATTGGTTGGGTTGATATGCATAGGATCTTTGTTCCATGGCTGAAGATGCACTGAGGAATTTATTTGCAAAATAAACACAGTTTTCAGCATATATATATACTTTTAATCAGGGATTCAGCATCACCGTTCATACCACACCGTTTCTAGAAGGTTGCAAATTCAGTAACCTTTTTGCTTCTTTTTTTTATCTCTATTATAAGAAGCTTATATTAAAAATGTATCAGGTATGACAGCCTTATGCCTCACCTTTCTTGCATGATCTAAATACACATGTTCAGCAGGGCATATGTAGAGCTAGCGAAGACTGCAGACCAGAACTGGCCACTTATCTAGGTCGAAACATGTTGGTGATAATAATGGTTATTTTTCGTTTTTAATCATACCAAGGCTACCCTTGAATACAGGATACTTGTGGGTATACCCTTAGATATTTTTATAGAACAATTGCACCTTGTATTGTCCTGTTTCAGAGAATATCTGCAAACACCCTCCGGGGTTGAGTCCACTGAACTAGCACTGTCCTACTGCAGTGTGGGGGGCCTCGTATGGCAAAGCACGCCATGAAAAGTTCGGAGTTAGGCAAAGCCTCAGACATCTAGTTTAATGTAGGACATCAATAGGGAAATTGTCCAGGACTTCAAAAGTGATGAGGCAGAGGTTCCTCCTGAGGGTCAGGAGCCGGTGGAAGATGAATTCAGGAACTGTAGCAGGTGGGTTGGAAGTCTTTATTGTCCCTGAGACTTCAGAAAACTGGTGGCAAGCGAGCAAGCCCTTGGAGTCACTTTGGTTCTAGGATGAAGAGATGCAGGCCCAGTCCTTCTCACTCCCTTGCAAGAGGGCAATAGGTAGCAGGTCAGCTCAGCAAATCAGAAGTCCAGCAGAGTAGCAGCTCAGCAGAGTCCTTGTAGCAGCATTTCAGTCCGTCTTCCTAGCTGAACACACACAGGTCCAGAAGTGTACTGAGTTGGTGGTGGTCCAGTATATAAACGTGGTCCAATACGTATACCCAGTTGTGCCTCTGAAGTAGTGGAAACTTCAAAGAAAGGTCTTTGAAGTGCACAGAGGTCTTTTCTCCCTGCCTTGGCTTCAGACTTAATACAGGTGGGTATGCAGTCCTTTGTGTGTATTGGAGGACACTACCCTTTCAGGTGCAGGTGTCAGCCCCTCCCTCCCATCCTTCCCAGGACAGCTTATCAGGATGATAGTGTCCTTTCGGTCACACCTAAACTCCCTTTGTCTGTGGCTGTGGCTGTCAAGAGGGAATGCACAAGCCCAGCTGTTACCCCACTCCAGATATTTATTGGAGACCGGAAGTAGGCACCAAATGGCTACAGTATGAAAATGCCAACTTTCTAAAAGTGGCATTTCGAAAAACTGTAATCTAAAATCCAACTTCACTATAAGTTGTGATTTTAAATTGTGAGTTCGGAGACACCAAACTTTGCAAACCTATCACTTCCAGATTGAAAGTACACTTATAAGACATAAAACAGTAATCCCAATGTTATCCTACGGGAGAGATAGGCCTTGAAGTAGTGAAAAATGAATTTGGGAGTTTTTCACTATGAGGGCATGTAAAACTTAGAAGTACATGTCCTGCTTTTTACATGCACTGCACCCTGTCCTGTGGGTCATAGAGGTCCTACCATAAGGGTGACCTATATGTAAGGGAAATGTTTATGCCGGATAATTAGTTTTTCTTGCCAGGTCAATGTGGCAGAGTTGCACAGACAGGCTCTGCAATGGTAGGCCTGAGACATGGGTAAGGGACTCCTTAAGTGGGTGGCATAAACTGGGCTTGAGGCCCACTAAAAGCATTTAATTTACATGCCCTGGGTACATGTAGTGCACTTTATGAGGAAAGTATAAGTAAATTAAATATGCCAATTGGGAATGAGCCAATGTTACCATGTTTTAGAGGGGAGAGCACTGGTTAGCAGTGATAAAGTGCACAGAGTCCTAAAGGCAAACACAAATTTGGGGAAACTACCCTAAGGCTTTCAGGTCTAACAGGTGTCTCAGGTAACAGAAAATGAAGGGATCAGGGACAACACTTCTTTTGCCTAGAGAAACACTCAAATTAAAAAAATATATATTTCTGCAACGAAGTTAACTGAGTGAGTTTGTCCTTCCAGAAAATAATTACTCGCTGTAAAAAGAGACAAGCAATTTGAATGTGTAAATGTACTTTATTCCTGAAAGTAGTCTACCCTTTGAAAAACGTATTGGAGCAGGGGTACTGCAGTTGAAGTACTTATTGAAATATATGATTTGCACAACTCTCCATTAGTACTCATACACATTAGAAATGCCTTCAAATCATCATAAAATATAAGGAGATTTTGAAACTTTCTCAATATTTTTGTTAGTCAGACCTTCTCTAAGCATGCGCGTGGATCTGCACCATGACATTTGGGATAATTATTGATTTTGACATTGTTGAAAAACACCATGAATTGAATTCAGCTATATTAGACCTGACGTCCTTGACCTGGTATTCACCTAGGCAATTGAACTTCACTCCCCTGTTTTTGATTAACTAATTTGCATTGACATTAGGACTCTTTGCACTTATCCACTGCTAACCAGTGGTAAATGTTTTGTGCTTTCTTCCTCAACCATAGCGAAATTGGCCTACAACTGATTGGCACATTTAGTTTACTTATACTTCCCTCAGTAAATTATGCTAGTGGCCTGGAGCATGCATTGTGCCACCCACTCGAGTAGCACTGTAAAACATCTCAAGACTGCCAATGCAGCTTGTAGTGCAATTTTAAACAGCCATTTTGATCTGACAAAATAAACTTTTTGCAAGGCCTAAACCTTCCTTTTTAACACAAATGCCACCCTTAGTATAGGACAGGTGCTTTTAAGTTTTTCATGTCCTGACAGTGATTACCCCCCAGAGTCATTTTTTATACTCTTTTAAGGCTATTTCTCCCATTAACTAACGCTAGGCTACCTTATTACACCTACAGAGTGATAACCACATTTTGGGACTAGATAGAGGAACGGTTATTCCACTCAATTACATTATAATTTAAAACCTCCTTTAATGGTGAAGTCAGATTTTAGGTTATCAGTCTGAAAATGTTACTTTTGGAAAGTTGGCGTTTTTCTGCCTCAACCAAATGTGCTTTTTTGCCAGCATCCAATGTCACATGACTGTGAATGACTCTCCTGTGGTGAGTTGTACATTCTTTCCAGACATGGGGAAAAAAGGGCCTTGGTTTAGGGCAGAGTGTTTTCCTCCGAGCAAGAAGTCCTCGGGGGTCCTCAGCTTTCCTGATCTTTGAAGGGTAGCTTCAGGGCTCTGCCCACCCCCTTCCTGACTTTTAAGTGCTACCTGCACTGCCACTAGTAAGATGCAGCTCAAACCTTGGCCTGCCAGTTCTCTGTCACACTAGTCAGTTTGGAGACAAACCCAGGAATGGGGGAAGATTAGATAAACTAGGCACCCCCTTCCCACAAACAGCACTGGGGATAAAATAAGCTCTCATTATAACACTCCTGGACCTGTGGAAGATTCAAAAGAAGGAGTGCCCTGTTGTCTAAAGAAGGAAGACCAGACCTGCTTGCCTTGGTCTTAGGATCCTCAGAAGTGAATCCAAGGGCCAGTTGGCTGTCCTAGTGTTTGAACTACAGGAACAAAACAAGCTTCCAGAGGTCTGTCCTGCAACTATCCAGCTGACCAGCACCAACTGGACCTACCTGATCCTGACTGCTGGCTCTGCTGGAGCGAGTCCTGATCCCCAAGAGGGCCCCTCAATTCCTGGACTCATGGCTGGAATCAGAGAGCACTCTTGCTACCCCAAAACTACAAGTCGTGGGCTCCAGGTGAAGATCCAGAAATGACCCTCCTAGACACCCTCTAATGTGAATCACCAGCAATGACCTGCTTGTCACGTCTGCACCAAGAACCAGGACCAACAGGGAAAGTCTGTGTCAACCACCAAAGCGAAGCTCCAGCAAAGACCGGCTATTCATGCCAAACAGCAACCATCCATGACTTTTGACCTCCTCTTTGTGTCAAAAACAGTCTCCTCTCGTGGATGGCTCCACTGCAGCCCCTTGCATAGCCACAATTGGAGCTTTGAACTTTTTGGTGCTATATTCAATAGAAACCTTAGAATTTCATGACCCCAGTTCTACTGATTACATTTTTGTTATTTTGGTGTCATTTTATTTTTTTAAATTTACTCCCTGTTTCTAAATTAGTTTGGGATTTTCTTTGCATTGTTTTTTTCATTTCATTGCTGTTTGAATGCATAAATACTCTACACATTGCCTCTAAGTTACGCCTGACAGCTTTTGTGTGAAGGTTCAGAGGGTGAAGTATAGATCTATTGAGTGAGTCTTGTCCTTCACCCTGGCAAGGAATGTGTTTAGTATTTGAGTGGGGCTTCCACCCCCCTCAACTATTAACCTAATTTTTCTTACCTGCTAACTCTCCTAAATGACCTCTAAAAGATTCCCCAAAATTGTCCAGATCTCACCAAACACACCTCTCTGGCAGACTACATCCATTCCAGCACCAAGAAAAGAAAAAGTAATCTTCACCAATATGAATGATTTCACCTCACCAGCAAGCACCTCCAACTCGATCTCCCACTCGTAGGATCTCTGCAACAATCTCTCCCAGTTCCTCAGCATCACTGTTGCTTACAGCAACTTCAACCTGGAACTGGACAAGACAGACCTCGCAAAACACCACTGGTCTTATCCAAAGAACCAATGCTAACCACATGGCTCATCAGCACCCCAGAAGAAAACTCTGTCACCATGAATTTCATCCACTCAAGGGCCCCTTTGGACCCCTTTCGCCCACACCTCTACTTCAGAGGACTGCAATCCATCAGCACCATGTTTACACCTATTCTGAATGCCTCCACCCCTTCCACAACCTTCCCAGATGCTTGGAAAGACAATTCTCCTCCTGTTGCTGGAGAAAACCTCAGAGGACTTTTCAACACTCTCAAAACTACAAGTTGATCTTCCGGTCACCATTCCCAGCCAAGGTCTTAGAGAAAATCATCACCCAATGCCTTACTGAATACCTCAACAACCACCAACTCCTCAATACCACTTACTCTGGCTTCAGACCCAACAACATTACTAAAACTGCTCTCATCGCCACCCTGGGAGACACCATTTGACTCTGGATGGAGGAGTCACATCAGCCCCAATATTCCTGTACCTCTCCACAGCATTTGACATGGTCCCCCACCCTATCCTCATTCAGTGCCTACATGACATCAGAATCATAGGATAGGAACTCTGATAAATCTGCTCCTTCTTGACTGGAAGAGCCCAGTCAGCCTAGCATTGTACACCTCAGCACCCGTGACCTCATCTGCAGAGTTCCACAAGTATCCTCTAACCTGAACCACTTCAATGCATAAATGATCCCTCTAGCCAGGATCAACCTCCTTCGTGACATTAATTTCCTCTCCTACGCTAACAACATGCAACTTGTTCTCTCCCTCATGGACAAGATGCCCAGTACCTGGTTCAAGTTCAATGTCCACATGACTTAAATTGCCAGCTGGTTGAAGACCAACTGCCTAAAGCTGAACACCGACAAGACCAAACTGTGATCTTCTGGAAGGATACTTCACCCTGGTACTCCACCTGGTGGACAACAGAGCTATGGCCGACACCCAATCACACCACCCATGGCAAGAACCTCAAGATTGTCATTGACCGCAAACTCAACATGACCTCCAAAATCAACACCTTCACCACCTCACGCTGGCATATCCTGAAGATACAGAGGAAGATTCCAGAAGACCATTCCGCAGGCCTTGATTACAAGCAAGCTGAACTACAGAAAAAAAACCTCTGTGCAGAGATCAACAAAAACTCTCACCAGAAGGCTTCCAACCATTCAGAACTCGGCAGCCAGAATCACTCTCAACCTCCCACACTACACTCACATCCCACTACACCTGAATGAGCTCCACTTGCTGCCCATGCCCAAACAAGCACAATTCAAACTCTTTACCCACCCTTTCAAGGCACTACATAACACTGGCCCAGCATACCTTAACAATCACATCTGCTTTCACAAACCTTCTGGACAGCTACACATCTCTGGACTCCTTCTTGCACACACCCCAAGCATGGAATTAACTAGATCCTGTGGTAAAGAACTCTGCAAGAAGCTGAAGACCTGGCTTGCCAGTAGTCAAATTAGGCCCTAGGTTTGGGTAGGCTCATACCTATTGAGTGCCAGGATACCGTCCTGGGTGCAAATCTGCATGACATAAATATTGCGAATACCACCATCATCATTTCATTTGGCCCTGGATGTATCTATTTGTCAATGTAAGTATGTATGTATTTGGTTTTTGTACAGTGCAAACCAAACCCAAAGGCAGTGTGGCATTCCATGTGCAAGGAAATTGCAAAGAATGTGGGTGTGTGGACAGTTTTCTCAGCAATATGCAGTTGAACTGTGGCTCCTTAAGCACAGTAGGCAACCTTCCTGTGTTAATTATTTGCATCTGTGTTGAAAGACTGTGAAGATTCACAATAGGATCTCTCGGGCACACATCAAACCTTCACCACCCTAAGATAAATGTTTCACAGAGCACTAGATCATCAATACTGTAAATATGTTATATTTGTAAAAGACTGACATATACAGAATTAACTTGATAATGTCATGTTTCCGTCCTAAGGTCTGTGTGCAAAAAAATATTACATACGGGAAAGAACGTTCTGATAGTTAGAAAATGTAATTTTGGTTGGAATTCATTTTGTTCAGGGCTCTCATACGGTATAAATCTTACATTGGCATTGATTACTCTTAAAATGTATAATAAATGCAGACTGAAATACAGATGAAGGATAATATCTATATCAAAGCAGTACAAAACTCTATTTAAAACTCCTAATGTTGTGTGATTTAAGATTATTCTACTTTATGTGGAAACTTCTCTATCATGTCCCAACCTTCCATATCACTGTCTTTCAAAAAGGGCGTGTATTTCAAAAAAAACTTCCATGATCTGTTCTCTTGATTTCAACTTCACTAAGATAAGATAAGATTCAGTTTCTCTCTTTAAAACGTATTCTTTGATTTCTGAATCAGGTGAACTAACACCACAGATGAACTTAACTAACTCACATAGTCGAGTAACCAAACATCCTTACATCTATTGATCAAATTGTCAGACAGCTACTCTAATAATGATTGCGGGAAACATACAACAGTATTTACATACTTATACAAAGCGCCTACACAATGAATTTCTGCGGGACTGCGTTAGTGACCTAAAAGTCACCCAATATGTAACCACGTTGATAAACTGTTAGGAAAAATGCATCATTTAAAAGAGAGCTTTACAAGGACATTTTGAGTACACGTTTAGCAACATAATACTAGCATATTGCCATCCAAAATATCTGATTATCTTTCTGGGGTCATTGTTAGTGATTTGAATATGCCAGCGTGAGACAAGGAATAAAAAGAGCAGTTTAATACATGTTTTCTAACTCGTACTTTGCAAACAACTTGATCACTTCAAACACAGTATTCATAGTCTTGTTTTCTAAGTGCTTGGTGCACTTTATTTGAGAAACTATAAAAATGCACAATCAATTAAATGAAAATCCCACATAAATAGATTTCTTCCTAGGGGTGCCCACTCCATTGTGTTTTAGGGCATTGGAATTATGTGGCAGGAGAAAGCTAAATTATGTCCAAGAATGACTGAATTCTGCAATAATGAACAGAACATTATGTGACTAAGAAAAAAACGTATGTATGAAGAAAATGAAAGTTGTGTATTATTACCTAAAAATTTTCACAATAACTTTCAGTCATTTCTACTTAACAAATTGGATATTTATTCCATATTTCTCTATGTGGTATTTCACCAGTAAATCTCCAGAACTTAAAAGAACCACTGGAGTGACAAGCCCTCCCCTCACTCTTTACAAGTATATGTGCCCTGTACATTGCCACTTTCTCTGAACTCATATTTCAGCTCTCTGGCTGCAATTATGATTCTCCTGGTCATATCCTTAAAGTTTTGCTATTCATGCCCAGAAGATTACTTTTAAGAGACTTTTTGTGCAACCTCTTTGCCTACAAAATGTCTTACTCTAATTTCCCTCAACCCCACAGAATGCGGTAACTCTGTCTTGATGAAAAACCAAGAAGGAAGCCCCAGGGTCGAATCCATTGGGCAATTCTACTGGGAGGAATTGTAGCCTATATTCAAGGAAAACTGAAAGCAAAAAATGTGACTCTTGTTCATATCTACTTGACCGCATTCCTATGGATGGATTATTCTATAGTTGAACAACATCAACACTAGTCTCCTGACTTTATTCCCATAATTTTCAATAAGAGCTTTTAAAATTCCATTTGACCCTTTATCAATAACAATTATTAATTGCTTGATTTTTATCACACTGTCTATCAAAAATTGTCTCACCCCCGTGACATATAGTGACTAACTTGTTTACATCATGTATGTTTTTTACTAATCGTGGTGAAGGCGTTTGGATATTACAAACTATGTTAAAACTTCAAACTTGTTAAACCTTTACATGTATGTTATCCATTATCATGTTGATTGGTTTGACTTACGACCATGACTAGTCCATGTCTCCTAGGGCTGTAGAAGGTCCTTTCCCAATGGCGCAATGAAGATGAAATGGCAAGAGTACTCAATGATGCGGACATTTTGTGAGTTGCAGTTAGCATACTGCTTCATAGTAATCTTAACTCTTAGAGCTCAATCATTTTAGTATTCTTTGTGTGCAAGCAGGCAGCACACTGTCTCCAACCACAATCATTAATAACAGGGTAAGACCTTATCATGAGGTCAATGATGTGGGAGCATCTGGGAGTCTCTGGTACAAACAGCCACATCCTTGATATTCTGTCCATGTTTAAAAGCAATCATCTCAGAAGTCAAAGAAAAGTTCATGGTGACAAGTATGGACCACATTTTATAGTTATCTTTTTCATTTTATAGCTGGCCAAACACATTTGCCTTGAGCTTCTGATTTCTCTTTAGGTGTAAGGAGAACCTAGCAAAGACAATACTATGTACTTTTAAATGACTGTCTTAACAGTATCTGAGGGTAACTACTTCCCTAAAACTAGTGACATAAGTTGGTCAGCTTCTTTGTTTGCAATTTCTACTGAGTCTAAGAAACATTCTATAAGGCAGATATTCTCTCAAATACATAGGTGCTTGCTGGAATATGTGAAAAAAACATCTGCTCTGCTTGTTTCTTGAACAATGTAGTGTAAATGCTGCTCTTAAATATTTTGAATCTATCTACAGTCTACAAATGACAGCATCTGTTTCCTATTTGTCATAGTGAATTAAAAATCTATCTGGATGTAGGAAAGTCCTCCGTCTTGCCATGGTCACCACCAAACTTTTTGGACAGATACTGGTGGTTACTGACTCTTGGCTGTGCCCTGGGTACTGCTAACCAGTCCCAGGGCCAGTGCTATGTGTAAAGTGGATATGCAAATTAGGCTAATTATAATTGGCAATATCAACCTACTTATAAGTCCCTAGTATATGGTAGAGAATGTAGGTTTAGGGATCTCAGCATAGGTAGTGCACCCACAGGTGCACTTTCGAGGTGCCCAGTGTCATTGTAAGCCTTGCTGGTTGCTTTTTAAATTAAAGTTACCTTCGAATTCGAATTGACTTTGTAATTACAGAAAATACTTCCAAAGTCTTAAACTACCATATTGTTACATATAAGTCACCCCTAAGATGTGCCCTTGGTGCCCTCAGGGTTGGGTTCAGTGTAACTATAAGCAGCAACCTTATAAAGGATGCTTTATAAGCCTTGGTGAGGAAAAATAGCAAATTTGTTTCTCCCTCATTATAGTGAATGGGCTCCATAGGCTAAAATGGGGAGACTTCATTTTAATTAATAAGGTCAAAAAAGGAGCTAAATATTTCAAGTTTGGTATCAAACTGGTTGTTATAATAAAATCTATCAGCTTGCCATTGTTGAATTTAATGTAACTAGTTTAGTGAAAGAGTTTTACAACTCTACCTGAAAGTTGCGAACTTCAGCTTTGAAGTGCCCTTCTCTGATTGGCCAGCCTCTTGCAGCCTGGCCAGGCTGCCTTGATGAGGTGTGAAGTGCTTGAGCTGAGGACAAAGGAAGTGCATGGGAGAGCAGATCTGCCTCAGCAGATTGTGAAACAGGATGGGGGGAGAGCACCCAAACTGGACATTAAAGGAAAGAAGGACATTTGGAGCAGTTCAGGACCTCCCCCATTTCCTGCAAACCCAGAAAAACAGGCGCCCATTTGATTTGATTAGATTAGGCGAGGGCAGAAAAGGGTTGTGTTATGGGATTTTAGACAAAGCAGTGGGTGGACTCAGTCAGACCTAACCTTCAAAACTGAATTGAATTGAATTTATTTTTTGGGGATTTTTAAAGAATGTTGCTCTCTGGGATTGATTTTTGCCACACTTCCCAGGAAGTGGTCATCTAAGAGAGTGGTGGCCTGCCTGTGATAGGACAGTTTCCTCCCCTGAGTAAGAATAAATATGGTAGAGCTTCACCCACATCTCAGATCCCTACAAGGAACAAGACAAAGAAGAAGAAGGACTGCCCTGTTGGACCCCTGACCCGCACCTCGACACTATACTCTGAAGGCCTGCACCAGCTGCACACTTGGGCTTTACCACTAAAATGACTTTGCCTGTCCTTAAATGCTTTAAGAAGGGGTTCTCTGTTGGCTACAGGTAGAAAAGAGCAAACCAGAGTCCCCTGCATCAAACGCTGAAGAATCTGACCAGCTGACCACTGTCCAGATGTCATTTTTGAGTTTGAGTCTGGTGCAATCTGGGAGTTGGAGTCCTAACCCTCAAGGAGAAATTCAGAGATTCTGGAACATTTGGGTGACCTGTGGAGTCTGAATTGAGTTTAAAAGACCATCTGGAAGAAGATTCAGAAGTTTGGAGAAGATTGGAGAGCTTTTGGAAAAAAGCTCCATAAAAGGACCGACCCAACGTTGTGAGTCAAGGTGGCTTACGTTGACTGTGACCCAGCCTGACTTGCAGGTTTGTCCTGCTGAGAAGCTCTGAAGCCCCAGACTTTCAGGATTTCACCAAGGCACCCTGGAAAGGCAATCCGATGACGCTGACTCGAAATTGGCTTCCTGTGGAAGGTCATCTGATGTCGGAAAGAAAAAGCTCCAAAGAAGTGACAAAGTCCAAATGTAAAAAGTTGACTGTGACTTCCCGCACAGCATATCTGAGGAGGGCTCCAGGGATGTTGTAACCAGTTTCAACTTTGACACGGAAGAAGATTTATGCCCTGAAAAATCAACTAAGTCCGAATGAAGAATTCTTTACCGAGGTCTCCTGCGACGTGCATCCGAAGATGGCTACACGGAGGTCGGATCCAATCTGCGACTTTGTCTCAGTGAGAAAAGTCTTCAAGAAAAAGACTAAGTCCAAAGGTAAACTTTTGACCGAGTCCTCCCGCTTGCTGTAGTCGAGCAGGGCTCATCGCTTTCTGCCTCAAATTTTGACTTTGCCGCTGTCAAGGTGCGACCAGATATCCTGAGTGGTGCTTTCAGTTTCTAAGCACTAAAAACATTTATTCTTTAAAAAATCGTATTTCTGGTTCCCTTTATCCAATTTTATTCCTTTTGGTGTCAAATTAAAGTTATACATATTTCCTATTTATATAAATTGGTTTTAGATTTTTAAACTGTTTCCTGTGTTTTATTTTATTACTGTGTGATATTTGAATGCTTTACACAATATCTCTCCTAAGTTAAGTCTTGTTGCTCATTTCCAAGCTACCAAGGATTGAGCCGGGGTTAATTTATTGAGACCTAACTGGACCTAATGGGGGTTAGTGGCCTATTGCTAAGTGTAGGTACTTACCTGCCCTTACCAATAATCCACTTTCCAACACTGGGTAACAGATGTTTAACTATTCCTTGAAAGCCACCAGGGTGGTTTTATTCCCTGCTCAGATTAGGAAAAGATAATGGATAGTTCTTCTCAACTCCTTTAGTCTAGTAAAAAAAAATCCTGACAGAAATCTGAAGATAATTTACTTCAAGACAGAATTAATTCTGAGGGAACTTGTTTTGGCAGTGAGCTAGTGTGTAAGACTTTTTTGATCACTTTTACCATGCCTACATGTGGGATCTTGGTGTACAAAGATTGCATTCCCATAGTGACTAGAAATTGAATACCAGTGTCAAAGTGCAAATTTTGCAGTGTTTATCATATCTCTGCTTTCACTGATGTTTGCTTTGGTAAAAGGAATAAGGTGTTTATCAAACCACTTAATCTATTGGCAAAGTGGTTCTAAAATAGAAGCACAGTCCAAGGCAAAGTAACGCCCCAGGGGATCTATAATAATTTATGTATTTTTGTCAATGAGTAAATATCTGGTATCCTGGGATAGATTTATTGACTAGAGATATTCATTCTTATTCACTATCCCTAACTTCAGTGTTTTCTCCTTGACATTAGTAACCAGAGTGTGTATTTCGGGACTGGTGTCTCCAGCAAATTTTATGTGGTGAACTGAATAAATAAACTCACCATAAGCTCATAAGCATCATAAGCTCACCACACCTAAACTGGGGTGGTGTAGTAAGCAAAAACACTATGGATTAAACCCAGATCTTTGTGACTGGAGGTGAACGTTTGCATTGTTCAGCATTCCATCCATCATCTGTTTTCTTTGCATTTGTTGCCCCAGGCGGGAAGGGTATGCCCAGACGTAGGTCCTGTGCTCACTAGTCATTGGATTCAAGCTGGCCTAGCTGATGAAGGGTGATACCCTGAAACCGGTCCTAGGAAGCTTGTTTCCGTCCATGAAGGACCTGGTTTGGCAGTTTGTGCTCGACTGTTCCCATGAGGAACAGGGTCAAGACTGATTTACATATGGCTGCGTCCAAACTGGGGTGGCATGGTGAGCAAAAAACTATGGATTAAACCCATATCTTTGTGACTGGGGGTGAATGTTTGCGTTTTTCAGCATTCTGTCCAACATCTGTTCTTTTTGCATTTGTCGCCCCAAGTGGGAAAGGTATGCCTAGGCGTGGGTCCTGTGCTCACTGCACCACTGGATTCAAGCTAGCCTATCTGATGAAGGGTGATACACTGAAACTGGTCCTAAGATGCTTGTTTCCGGTCCGGGGAGGACCTGGCTTGGTAGGTCTCGCTGGACTGTTCCCATGAGGAACAGGGTCAAAACTGATTTGCATATGGCTGGGTCCAAACTGGGGTGGTGTGCTGAGCAAAAAAACTATGGATTAAATCCAGATCTTTGTGACTAGGGGTGAATGTTTGCATTGTTCAGCATTCCATCCATCATCTGTTCTTTCTGAATAAATTCTAAACATGTTTTTTTGACTTAGTGACATTTTATAAAAACCTTCTTTAATGGAACATACAGCCCATATTGTGTAAAGGTCCTATGCTCAAAATTAAGGGGCTTACATTTTGTCATTTCTGCCCTAGGGAATCCAGTGCATACAATGTGAAAGGGAAGATTGACGGCCTCATGATTTGAAGTGGAGAAGAGGAAGGCACAGCAGTTTTCCAGTGTTGCAGGTATTGTATTTGATATTTCGACATTGCTAGTTTTTTAGTGGAAAGTGTTTCTTATGACAAAAACTGAATTGTAGGTTGATGAATACTATTTCTAAAATATGCTCACTTTTTTTCCTATGGCAATGAAATGAAACCTTAAACTTTGCCAACAATTGCTTTAGCATCATTTATAGCCAAAATAATATAGTTGCCCATACATATGTACAGTCGTAATCTTGAAATAGATGCTCAAGCATTAAAACAACTAAGGAGGAGTTAGAGTCACATTCCAGCACTCAGTCTGCCCCAGGGCATTGTGGTAAATGCAGAGCATGATAAGTATTACTTCGGTAGTAGTTTTTAATTGGTGCAGCCAGTACCTTGTAACTCTAGACACTTGTTTCTGGATTCATTTGTTCATCAGTAGAGAGCAACAAGTAATTTTGGGGGTGCTGGAAATGCTACCCAAAGTCTTCTCAGATCTTAGTACCACTTAATGGGCATAGGTGCATCAACAAAAGCTTGTCAGCTCTGTAGCTCAAGGAAGCCTTTTCACACAGATAGGGAGAAGGAGCACACTGCCTCACACTGCAGCACTCAATTTGCTACAATGCATAATGGTGAATGCTGTGCATGATAACACTTTCTTCAGTAGTAGTCCTGACCTTTTTACCCTTGTTGGTGCAGCCTGTGCTGTGCAACTCTGGACAAGTGTTTCTGGATTCATTCCTTCATCAAGAGAGATCAACAAGTTGTTTGAGGGCTCTGGAAACGCTGCCCAAAGTCTTCTCAGGTCTCTGCCTGGGTGTCTAGAGTCCCTAAACCTGGGCAATGGTCATCATGAAATGTGCTTACATCTACCTCATGCCTTTATCAAAGTGCAATGTATCAATTATGTGTCATAAATCAATCTTTAACAAAAACGAATCCATTCATGACAGAATTGTCAGTCACATTGCTAGATTTGTCCGGTGACAGTCAAGACAATCCTATTTTATCCTTATTTATTTACAGCCATTTTCTGGACTCTGCATAGCTCTGAACTTGTTGTTTCATGACTGGCGTATATTTCTTAAAGTGGGGTGAGTAAATTAATTAAACAAAAGTTGCTTTCCTCAAAACCAAGTGCTTTTTACAAGTCTGCAGAGGGAATGGTGAAATAGATATGCAAAGTCCTTCTTCCTTCCCGAAGAAAAACACAAAAAGTTGCATCCAATTTGGGATTACAGCTGCCTATTCAAGCTAATTCGCCTACACATATGAACATTAAAAAGCTTATTGTGGGCCAAATCTTCTGAAAGGAACTTTTTTGAATAGGAATAAGTAGTTGCGCCAATTTCCTCTTTGTAGGTACTGTGGCCTGCCATCTGGATACTGCACGGTTTGTTATGGAATGAGTAAGTGGTTTCCACTGCAGAAGGAGAATGTTGTACCCTGTGAGATAAAGGTTATCCCTGCTAAGTTAAATATTTTTGCTGCTGAACGTGGCCCAGTCATTTAAAAATCAGATAACTGCCTTGATGCAAGGAGCATTTTGAAAGAACACATTATGATTTTGTGAATTTTGCGGCAGATAGTACAGTTGTCTAGGGATTAAAAAAGGGAACCACAAGTAAAGGTACGGAGGCAGCGGCAACAGAGTGAAATAATAAGAGCTAAACCATTCCTCTTTATACCGAAGCCAAATCCACTTTTTTTTTTTTAGAGAGAGATTATTTCACTATTAATACTGATAGATTGTAAGGCACATGATAGTTTCAGATTTTTCTTTTTTTCATATTAATGTATTTACTGTTATTTTTCAGACCTTCCCCAGCAGATTAAATGAGAGTTTTGTGCTAGGATAATTTGTTAAATCACAACTGTATGTTTATCGTTAGTGTTTGCTAGAACAAAAGCTGGTAAAGTTGTAGTTTGAATGAAGGTAATACTGTGGCCACACCAATGTGAAGTTAAACTGGCTGAACTAGGAAAAATGTAGTTTTCAAACAATAAAGTGTCATCAACCTAATGGCACCTTCTTGATGATGCCACTGAATGTTTATACAGTCTATATTTCGACGGCGCAATGGTGAGACATTTGTCAGGTTTAACAATATGTAAGTAAAATGAATGTCAGCCCTTAATTTTGCATTATAGGAAATGTAACAGGAGCCTTTATTGGCATCAGAACAGGTAGTCTTCTAGTGCAGATTTCAGACTAAGCTTATCAGACTGACACATGTATTGTTAGAAATGGGGTTTTTGGTTGGCAGTTAGGTTGCCCTCTGTCCAAGCAAGAACCCTCACTCTAGTCAGGGTAAGTCACACACAATCCAAAATCAGCCTGTGCTCACCCTCCGGTAGCTTGGCACGAGCAGTCAGGCTTAACTTAGAAGGCAATGTGTAAAGCATTTGTGCAATAAATCATACAACACCATAGTATAACACCACAAAAATACACCACACAGTGTTTAGAAAAATATAGAATATTTATCTGGGTACTTGTAGGTCAAAACGATCAAAGTTGCAATACGAATTTGTAAAGATATCACTGAAAAGTGATGTTAAGTGTCTTTAAGTCTTTTAAAAAGCAATAAAGTGTCTTTCAAGCACAGAGTACCTGGTTTCTGGTGGGAAATCTCCTCAGAGGGCCACAGGAGAAGAGATGCGTGGAAAAAGGGTTGTGTGCGTCGATTTCTCCTCAGCACACACAGTCTTGCGTCGTTCTTTTCCACGCGGGGAAGTCGGGCGTCGTTTTCCGGCGCGCAGACAGTCTCTTTTTGTGGATCGCGGGGATTACCAGATGTCCCGGGTCTGTGCGTGGATTCTCCTGCTTATTTTCCGGCTGCGCGTCGTTCTGCGGGGCTGCGCGTCGAAGTTTCGATCTCACGGTAGGCGTCGCGTCGATTTGTCCTTGGAAGTCGGGCGGCGTTGTCCTTGCGAGGCCGTGCGTAGAAATTTTGGTCTCACGGCAGGCGTCGCGTCGATTTCTCCTTGGAAGTCGGGCGGCGTTGTCCTTGCGAGGCCGTGCGTCAAAGTTTCGCACTCACGGTAGGCGTCGCGTCGATTTCTCCTTGGAAGTCGGGCGGCTTTGTCCTTGCGAGGTTGTGCGTCGAAGTCTCGATCGTCCCGAGGGCGTCGCGTTGATCAGCGTCGGTGTGCGGCGTTTTTCTCGCCGCGAAACAAGCTGTGCGTCGAAATTTTCGGCGCACGGAGCGTCCACGTGAAAGGCAGAAGTCTTTTTGGTCCTGAGACTTCAAGGAACAGGAGGCAAGCTCTATCCAAGCCCTTGGAGAGCACTTGCACAGCCAGACAAGAGTTCAGCAAGGCAGCAGGGCAACAGCAAGACAGCAGTCCTTTGGAGAAAGCAGACAGGTGAGTCCTTTGAGCAGCCAGGCAGTTCTTCTTGGCAGGATGTAGTTTCTGGTTCCGGTTTCTTCTCCAGCAAGTGTCTAGTGAGGTAGGGCAGAGGCCCTGTTTTATACTAAGTTGTGCCTTTGAAGTGGGGGTGACTTCAAAGAGTCTCTAAGAAATGCACCAAGTTCCCTTTCAGCTCAATCCTGTCTGCCAGAGTCCCAGTAGGGGGTGTGGCAGTCCTTTGTGTGAGGCCAGGCCCTCCACCCTCCCAGCCCAGGAAGACCCATTCAAAATGCAGATGTATGCAAGTGAGGCTGAGTACCCTGTGTTTGGGGTGTGTCTGAGTGAATGCACAAGGAGCTGTCAACTAAACCTAGCCAGACGTGGATTGAAGGGCACAACAAGATTTTAGTGCAAAGAAATGCTCACTTTCTAAAAGTGGCATTTCTAGAATAGTAATATTAAATCCGACTTCACCAGTCAGCAGGATTTTGTATTACCATTCTGGCCATACTAAATATGACCTTCCTGCTCCTTTCAGATCAGCAGCTGCCACTTCAACAGTGTATGAGGGCAGCCCCAATGTTAGCCTATGAAGGGAGCAGGCCTCACAGTAGTGTAAAAACGAATTTAGGAGTTTTACACTACCAGGACATATAACTACACAGGTACATGTCCTGCCTTTTACCTACACAGCACCCTGCTCTAGGGGATACCTAGGGCACACATTAGGGATGACTTATATGTAGAAAAAGGGGAGTTCTAGGCTTGGCAAGCACTTTTAAATGCCAAGTCGAAGTGCCAGTGAAACTGCACACACAGGCCTTGCAATGGCAGGCCTGAGACAAGGTTAAGGGGCTACTGAGGTGGGTGGCACAACCAGTGCTGCAGGCCCACTAGTAGCATTTAATCTACATGCCCTAGGCACATGTAGTGCACTCTAATAGGGACTTACAGGTAAATTAAATATTCAATCATGGATAAACCAATCAATAGTACAATTTACACAGAGAGCATATGCACTTTAGCACTGGTTAGCAGTGGTAAAGTGCTCAGAGGTCAAAAGCCAACAACAACAGGTCAGAAAAAATAGGAGGAAGGAGGCAAAAAGTTTGGGGATGTCCCTGTCAAAAAGCCAGGTCCAACATGACCCCCCACCAGCCTAAAGCCAGGGGAGAACAATCACTATCCTGATGTACTTCCCTGTTTGAGGCGACAGAACAAGGACCCAGGCCCACAACAGCAGGGGCATGCTCCAGTTCTTCGCCTTCCTGACTCCAATTGGATCCCTCTGTCCATACTCTCAGGGCCCACTAAGCCCATCCATGGGGAACCTTTCTCCTTTCCTGCGGATCCCATCTGTGCAGCACCTAACCTTACATTGCTCACAGATGTATCCCAGGAGCAGGATAGTACCACCAGGACCAACCCAGTGGGGTTGCCCATTCTATCCCCGGGGTGTGACACTTGTCCCCTCCCCAGGGATAACTCTGTCCACCCGGACAGCAAGCCACTGTGGTTACTGACAGTTGTCAGGGAGGAGAGCCAGGCCCCAGGCCTCTCAAAGCTCTCCCACCACTGTGGCTGTGGAGAGTGGGGGGCGGTAGCCCCAGGTGCTGGGCACCCTTTAACCACTCTCCCTTCCACCAGGTCAGGGATGACAGCCTGAACCGGGTCCTCCCCTCTGGGGCTCTGTACCCTCCCTCCTGGAGCGGTACCCCCAGAGTCCACCATGGTCAGGGTGCTTATAGAAGTCGCCCTGTACCATTCCTCCACCAGTGCAGGGCTGTTAACCTGCAACTGGCCCTCCAACCTGGGGTCTGTACCTTCAGGTTGGACTAGGGCCCGGGGTGAGGCTTCCCTCCCCCTGCCCTCCCTTCTGGGGTCCAGCACCCTCCAACTAGGAGTGGCCTCCTCAGAAGACAATAGGGTAGGGGCACTGTTATCAGTAGCCCCTCTCTCCAGGTCCGGGGGGACACCCTGAACCTGGTCTTCCAGCCCAGGGTCTGTACCCTCAGACTGGATCACTGCCTGGCAAACCAGGACTTCCTGGGAGGCACACCTACCCCCCACCAGGTCAGAGTTTAACCTCTGCACCTGCCCATTCAACTCAGAGTCACCACCCTGAAGTTGAACAATTGCCTGGCACGCCAGGACTTCCTGGAGGGCACACTGACCCTCCACCAGGTCAGAGTTTAACCTCTGCACCTGACCATTCAACTCAGAGTCACCACCCTGAAGTTGAACAATTGCCTGGCGCACCAGGACTTTCTGGGAGGCACACCTACCTCCCACCAGGTCAGAGTTTAACCTCTGAGCCTGGTTCCCCAACCCAGGGTCACCACCCTGAGGTTGGGCAATTGCCTGGCACGCCAGGACTTTCTGGGGGGCACACCTACCCCCCACCAGGTCAGAGTTTAACCTCTGAAGCTGGTCATCCAACCCAGAGTCAACACCCTGAGGTTGGACAATTGCCTGGCACGCCAGGACTTTCTGGAGGGCACACTGACCCTCCACCAGGTCAGAGTTTAACCTCTGAACTGGGCCATTCAACTCAGAGTTACCACCCTGAAGTAGAACAATCGCCTGGCACGCCAGGACTTCCTGGAGGGCACACTGACCCTCCACCAGGTCAGAGTTTAACCTCTGAACCTGGTTCTCCAACCTAGGGTCACCATCCTGAGGTTGGACAACTGCCTGGTACACCAGGGCTTTCTGGGGGGCACACCTACCCCCCACCAGGTCAGAGGTTAACCTCTGAACCTGGATATCCAACCCAGAGTCACCACCCTGAGGTTGAACCATTGCCTGGCAGGCCAGGACTTTCAGGGAGGCACACCTACCTCCCACCAGGTCAGAGTTTAACCTCTGAGCCTGGTTCTCCAACCCAGGGTCACCACCCTGAGGTTGAACCATTGCCTGGTATACCAGGACTTTCTGGGGGGCACACCTACCCCCCACCAGGTCAGAGTTTGACCTCTGAACCGGGTTAGCCAACCCAGAGTCACCACCCTGAGGTTGGGCAATTGCCTGGCACCCCAGGACTTTCTGGGAGGCACACCTACCTCCCACCAGGTCAGAGTTTAACCTCTGAACCTGGCCATCCAACCCAGAGTCGACACCCTGAGGTTGGACAACTGCCTGGCACGCCAGGACTTTCTGGGGGGCACACCTACCCCCCACCAGGTCAAAGTTTAACCTCTGAACCCGGTTATCCAACCCAGAGTCACCACCCTGAGGTTGAATCTTTGCCTGGCATGCCAGGACTTCCTGGGGGGCACTCTCACCCCCCACAAGGGACACGCCGTCCCCAAGGGCCACACAAGAGTTTGGTTGGCGCAGGTCTCCCGACCTCTGCCCATCCGGCAGAGTCTGGGTTTCCCCCAAACCAGAAACGGTCTCACCTGGGTCATTCCTGGGGGGCTCTGCTCTCAGAGCTGACCCCTGACTTTCAAGATCCTCCACTGGGGTCTGCCACCCCCTCTCAACCCTATGTCTGGACTTCTGCACCCCCTCACTAGGAGTGGTACTGCCAGACACCAGAACTGTTGGGATGCTGTCTACAGTCATCCCCCCAAGTTCTTCTGACACTGCGGGGCTTCCCTCAAAAGGTGGCCCTACGGTACAGGTTAGGCTCTGAGCCCTACCTGGGACACTACAATCCTCTCCCACCTCACTTGGTCGGGAACCACCTAGACCACTCCCTTCAGGAGCACCCCCAAATGCCTCTTCAGACTCTCTGGTACTCACCCAAAAGTCTGCCTCCACTGTAAGTTCCCTGGGGTCAGAGAACTCACACTCCACCTGGTGTTGGCGTAGCTCTGGAAAATAAGGACCAGACATATGCTCTCCAGCAATTACATCACTCTGCCCTTCACATGTATTAACCACAGTACCCTTCACCCAACCACCTAGTAACTCAGCCTTGGAAAAGCACTCTACATCACCCTCTTGAGACTGGTGAGACAGTTTCTGTCTGTCCCTGACACTCAACCCAAACTCTTCTGGGATGTCTCTACACTCTATATCCAGGACGTCCACCAGGGGGGAACCCTTTTCTCTGTCACTCTCTGCTAGAGTCAGTAAAGTGTCCCTCCCCCCAGTAGGAATATGACTCCCTGTGCCAGTTCCCCAATTCTTCTCAGGGACCCTTTGCATAACGGGAACTACCTCATAGCCTTGAACTGCCTGGGGTGTGTCAACTCCCTTCTTCAAGTTGGGCACCACATCTCTGGGCTTGTGCCCTTCTTCAGCAGTACTAGATGCAAGATTTTTGCTGCCACCATCTGAACTGGACTCAGCCCTTCCGGCCTCCAGTTTCAGCTCTTTACAGCTCAGCTCTTGAGCTGCAATCTTTTCTTCTTCCAGGGCTAAGAGACTTGCTGCCTCAGCCCTTTCAATAAACTCATCTAGCTCTTCCATCCACCGTGCTTGAGCCATGAGCCATTCTTTTTTCACTGGGTCTCTTTCCTCATCTGAGTCGTCCTCCTCCTCCTCTGAGGGGTACTTAGTCATTTGGTTTCTTGCTGCCTCTCTCTCTGCCCATCTGTCTTCCTCCCAGACTATGTAGGCATGTAGCATCTCTGCTTTAGTAGATCTCTTTGCTACAGGAAGGCCACATTCTCTGCAAAGCTTCCTTAGGTCAGCCTTAGTGAGGTGGTCAGTAGGCAAAAAGAATAAGTAGGTAAGCGATCCCATTCTGATAGGATCTTACCAGCAAAAACCAAAATCCAAAGTCCAAAATATCAATAGTATATCCAGGAGGACATCAGAGACCAAAAGTCAAAAAAGAGATAAAAAATCAAGTTGACCTTCAACTGTGGGTAGGTAGTGAAATACTTAGCTACTGTATGTCACTGCACAAACACAAGTCCTATCCCACCGCTGCCACCAATGTTAGAAATGGGGTTTTTGGTTGGCAGTTAGGTTGCCCTCTGTCCAAGCAAGAACCCTCACTCTAGTCAGGGTAAGTCACACACAATCCAAAATCAGCCTGTGCTCACCCTCCGGTAGCTTGGCACGAGCAGTCAGGCTTAACTTAGAAGGCAATGTGTAAAGCATTTGTGCAATAAATCATACAACACCATAGTATAACACCACAAAAATACACCACACAGTGTTTAGAAAAATATAGAATATTTATCTGGGTACTTGTAGGTCAAAACGATCAAAGTTGCAATACGAATTTGTAAAGATATCACTGAAAAGTGATGTTAAGTGTCTTTAAGTCTTTTAAAAAGCAATAAAGTGTCTTTCAAGCACAGAGTACCTGGTTTCTGGTGGGAAATCTCCTCAGAGGGCCACAGGAGAAGAGATGCGTGGAAAAAGGGGTGTGTGCGTCGATTTCTCCTCAGCACACACAGTCTTGCGTCGTTCTTTTCCACGTGGGGAAGTCGGGCGTCGTTTTCCGGCGCGCAGACAGTCTCTTTTTGTGGATCGCGGGGATTATCAGATGTCCCGGGTCTGTGCGTGGATTCTCCTGCTTATTTTCCGGCTGCGCGTCGTTCTGCGGGGCTGCGCGTCGAAGTTTCGATCTCACGGTAGGCGTCGCGTCGATTTCTCCTTGGAAGTCGGGCGGCGTTGTCCTTGCGAGGCCGTGCGTCGAAATTTTGGTCTCACGGCAGGCGTCGCGTCGATTTCTCCTTGGAAGTCGGGCGGCGTTGTCCTTGCGAGGCCGTGCGTCAAAGTTTCGCACTCACGGTAGGCGTCGCGTCGATTTCTCCTTGGAAGTCGGGCGGCTTTGTCCTTGCGAGGTTGTGCGTCGAAGTCTCGATCGTCCCGAGGGCGTCGCGTTGATCAGCGTCGGTGTGCGGCGTTTTTCTCGCCGCGAAACAAGCTGTGCGTCGAAATTTTCGGCGCACGGAGCGTCCACGTGAAAGGCAGAAGTCTTTTTGGTCCTGAGACTTCAAGGAACAGGAGGCAAGCTCTATCCAAGCCCTTGGAGAGCACTTGCACAGCCAGACAAGAGTTCAGCAAGGCAGCAGGGCAACAGCAAGACAGCAGTCCTTTGGAGAAAGCAGACAGGTGAGTCCTTTGAGCAGCCAGGCAGTTCTTCTTGGCAGGATGTAGTTTCTGGTTCCGGTTTCTTCTCCAGCAAGTGTCTAGTGAGGTAGGGCAGAGGCCCTGTTTTATACTAAGTTGTGCCTTTGAAGTGGGGGTGACTTCAAAGAGTCTCTAAGAAATGCACCAAGTTCCCTTTCAGCTCAATCCTGTCTGCCAGAGTCCCAGTAGGGGGTGTGGCAGTCCTTTGTGTGAGGCCAGGCCCTCCACCCTCCCAGCCCAGGAAGACCCATTCAAAATGCAGATGTATGCAAGTGAGGCTGAGTACCCTGTGTTTGGGGTGTGTCTGAGTGAATGCACAAGGAGCTGTCAACTAAACCTAGCCAGACGTGGATTGAAGGGCACAACAAGATTTTAGTGCAAAGAAATGCTCACTTTCTAAAAGTGGCATTTCTAGAATAGTAATATTAAATCCGACTTCACCAGTCAGCAGGATTTTGTATTACCATTCTGGCCATACTAAATATGACCTTCCTGCTCCTTTCAGATCAGCAGCTGCCACTTCAACAGTGTATGAGGGCAGCCCCAATGTTAGCCTATGAAGGGAGCAGGCCTCACAGTAGTGTAAAAACGAATTTAGGAGTTTTACACTACCAGGACATATAACTACACAGGTACATGTCCTGCCTTTTACCTACACAGCACCCTGCTCTAGGGGATACCTAGGGCACACATTAGGGATGACTTATATGTAGAAAAAGGGGAGTTCTAGGCTTGGCAAGCACTTTTAAATGCCAAGTCGAAGTGCCAGTGAAACTGCACACACAGGCCTTGCAATGGCAGGCCTGAGACAAGGTTAAGGGGCTACTGAGGTGGGTGGCACAACCAGTGCTGCAGGCCCACTAGTAGCATTTAATCTACATGCCCTAGGCACATGTAGTGCACTCTAATAGGGACTTACAGGTAAATTAAATAGTCAATCATGGATAAACCAATCAATAGTACAATTTACACAGAGAGCATATGCACTTTAGCACTGGTTAGCAGTGGTAAAGTGCTCAGAGGTCAAAAGCCAACAACAACAGGTCAGAAAAAATAGGAGGAAGGAGGCAAAAAGTTTGGGGATGTCCCTGTCAAAAAGCCAGGTCCAACATGTATGAACTGAAACAGAGAAACATTTGGGAGGTTGCTGAACATGCTGCAGGATCTTAAATGCCTAATAGTGAAGATGGACTTCAATCTAATTTCTGTAAATTGCAAAAACCAGAAGAGAAGAGATGCAGCTTTGCAGCTTTTGGGAGGGCGCACGATCAGTAGACACAATCAATGGGGAATCATTCTCTTGCAAGTGGATGAGTCTGATAATCAGACCCCAAGTTTATATGGAATCTATTCACCAGTGAACATTTGAGGTGCACCTTAATCAATACAATTTATCATAATTGCTTGTGAAATAACTATGTACACACTAACCATATTTAAAATGTAACATTAAAGAGTTTTATCTACATGAATATAACACAGTACAACTTTGCACAATGCAGGATGGTGAATATGATTCCTCTTGGTCATGTCCAGAGTCCTCTTCTAGAACACTTCTGGGTCGCATTGGCTTTAGTATGGGCTACCAAAAACCTAGTAACATGGAGGAAAGATTTTGCTTGAAAGAGGAAGAAAACCACATAGAAATCAAAAGCATTCGTTATAAAACTGATAGCTGGACAACTTGTCATTGGGCCTGTAGTTAAAATGAAAAACGTGTACATTTTAGTGTTAACTGTAAGTTCTATCAAAAGGACTAAAGGGCTTGGATCTATATGCGAAATAACCCACACTTCTGATTAAGGCAGATGATAAATTAGAAGAAAACTAGTTTTACAGATGCAAATATGTACTTCAGTTGTAGTCTAGAGTCGAAGACAACTGTTTATCAAGGAGTAACCTGAATGAATGGGGCTTTAAAATATACTGAAGATGAGTAAACCCTGGGAACAAAGAGTTCAGAAAGGGTGGTCATGCAGATTATGTGCTGTACCCATAGCCTTGGCATGTGTAGGCAAGTATCATCATCGGTCACATGATGCCCAGAGTATGCACTATGGTGGTCTTTCAGTGAACTCAGGCCTTTCACGCAATTCTTCCGCATCTGCACAGGAAAAAGTAGCCTGAATATCAAAAACAAAGCCATTAAGCAGCTAATGGTTTTGTTATCTAAAACATGGGTACAAACAAAATCATAGGTTTAGCACACATCCTTTTGCAACCAAAAAACAGATATTTTAACAAGAAGAGAGAGATTCCTCCTTACCGGAAATGCACAAATTAAAACCATGTAGCAAGCATATCCAAGTGCACTGAGAAAAATATCAACCTCTATGACCTATAATACCTGTGTTTTTTCTTTATCTTCATGTTGCATTAAAGCAAATTGTGAAGCTCTATTCTGAGGCAGGGGCGCTCTAAAATGCAGTGGTAATTCAAAGGTATTTGCATTATTGTGCTTTATGATTAGCACGCCTTTGTGCAGGTCCATTCCTGTATCTTCCACTTTCTTCCACTCCATAGAAAATATTAAATATTCTGATCTGATCACTTCTTTTACATGAACTTTATTAACATGACTTTCATATATTGGATAATGTTCCCCTAATGTACAATATATGGATATTGCAAGTCAAGGAGGAGTTTGGTGGCATATAAAGGCAAGATGCTGCAGTCCGAGTGCCTCAATAAGGTAATGGAATTCCGAGTTGACTTCTTATATCCTTATAATATACAGGGTGCAGTACTTTAACCCTTATAATACTATGTATAATTTTTGTCTTTTTGAATAGCTTGAAAAGTACTGTGAGCTCAATAAAAAATAATGTATTTGTTTTAAATGGAAAACTTCTACTCAAACAATGTTGTCATTATGTTTTAGTCAGAGTCTGGGTCATATTTAATTAAGTTGCGTTTATTCTGGTGTCTGAGATGAAGTTGTTTGGTTGTAAATATCAATTGATATGTCTGAATTGTAATTGCATTGTTGTCCAAAATTGTGTGTACGCTTCTCTTTATAATTAAGATGTCTTCACTGTTTAGGTTGGGGGTTACTGAGCTACGATGTGAGATGGTAGAACATATATTTTGATGTGGTCCTGGAATTGTTTCTGTACTATGTAAAATGGTTATCTCATATTTTTTGTTCACTGATGGCAGCGTAGTTATTGATGCTGTGTATATTTTTGTGTCCAGATATTTGTACTATATCTTTTTGGCGGGAGATTGTGGTGTACTATTTTTGCATGTTTTTTTTCTTTGTTGTAGATAAGCGTTTTTTTTGTTTCTGGTAACGATGTCTGTATTTTTATTGATGCTGCCATTTTGTTGATTTCGATGTTAATTGTTCGGAACCAAAATGAGTGTTTTGGTTTGTAATTTATGTTAGATGGCAAGTAGAAAGGTGAATCGATAGCTGACATTGTGGATGGCCTGTGACTTTCCTATTTCAGGTAAGCTGTTAATGGGTCTTTATCTGGTTTATCTGGTATGCTGTGCATTCTTGATTTTATTTGCCGTTTTTTTTTCGGATTTTTTCATTCTGTTTTTTTTGTTTGACGTTATGAGTATTCAAAGCACCTATATCTATCGTCCCTGCTTTTAGTGTTATGTCTCCCCAAAGTATGTCATATTGTTCTTCCGTTCGCAGAGCCAAATGTATTCCATTGTTGAAAAATAATAGGATTAGCAAGCTTGTGGGGTTATCTAGTGAAAGAGTGACTGAAGTGCAAAGGTGTTCTATGACATCATCTATAAATGCTGCTGCCTTGTTTGATTGATTTCTCTTTCCTTCTATTTTAAAGAATTTTAAAACTTCATTACACGCCTTTGGCTCCACTGCTGCATCATTAATTTTTTATTGACACAGCAGTGGAGCTAGCAGTACACTATACTGCTCCATATTTACAAACTGACGCATTGGACCCAATGCGTCAGTTTGTATAGCCCTGCGTCACATTTTGCATGTGCCAGGTGTAACATATGCAAGGTAGACGTTCCTTCAGAAAAAGTCAAGTAGAACAGATGCAGTGAAATTTACAACTTTTCACTGCATCATTCTACAACTTCACTGCGTCAATTTTTTACCGCCTGCTCAGAGCAGGCATAAAATTGATGCAGAGCTTTTACCTATGAGACTCTCCTTGAATTGCTGGAGGTGCATCAAATTAACAACTCAACTCCAGCAGTGCATCAGTTTAGCGGCAACCGATGTGCCAGAAATTCTTATGCATGTGTGAAAAAGTGAGCCATAGAGCTCTGTATTGTAAGTACAGCGCATCCATGGTGTCGTTAGGGGATGTGAGGCAGGCGCAAGAAATCTGATGCATCAATGGAAATGCATCAGATTCTTGTAAATGAGGCGCTTAGCTTTGCTGAAAGTGGTTGTTTTGTGAGAGGGAAATTTTTGCTATATTGTAGTATATTGTGTTCTTACAACTGTGTTATTTTAAGTAGCGATCTAGGCTGCCTATCATACACTTTAATGCATGAGGCTCATACTCCTTGCCATATTTTCTTTTTACTGCTAGTACACATTTTGATACTATATTATCTAGTTCGAATTATGTGATTTCTTATATGTTTCGTGTTTTATGTATTTCTGTGATGAATTCTTGTAAAAGGGTATTATCAGAATTTGTTTTTCGTATTGAGCCTTTCTTGCAGCAAATAAATAATATTTTGCTGAATTTTGTTGTATGTAATTTTCTAACTTTATAGTGAATATTTTCAATAAAGCAGATTTATTGAACAAAGGTCAACATTGTTTTTTCAAATTAAAAGATATATGTCTTGACACTGTAGTTAAAAGTATAAACTTTATGAGCCTTTCGTTTGTCAGGATGTTTCCAGAATACTGCTCAGAACTGTTCTGTGGAAATACAATTTTACTCGACACGTTTTTCAGTTTATGTAAATATTGACTGTCAATTCAGTTATTCAGCCTTTGGCGATCAATGTTTTACTCTATATGTTTTTAACTCTACTCCGTTAGAAACTGGTTTCATTTTCGTCTACAGACAGAAGTGAGCTGTGAATTATTTTTCAGGTTCCCATATTTTCTGGCAAAATAATTGTTTTGTATTTTGATAAAGCTTTATGACAGGCTTTTTTCCCTCTGTTTATTTTTGTGGCCATTTACCTTTGTCTTAATTTACTTCTTGAAGTGACTCCTTCAAATAAAAGTGTGGCCTCTATAATGTAGTGGAGAATAACAGAAATAGTGTGAGCTGGCATGAACAGGTGCCCCCACAACTCAAGGCGGGGCGCTATCAGTCACGCCATGGACAGGAACCCTACCATCCACAGGAATTGCAGTTCTTGGAGTGTCGTCCGGCCGCAACATCATTAAGAGGCACAGAGGGACCTGGGGACATTTAAGCTGGCTCACTAATTGTACGGTCCTCTTTTGCCATTGTGCCGGCGCAGTCTTGGAGCCGTCATTGCTCGTTTTCCACCAATCCACCCGTGGACTCTGGAGGTGTCCCAGGCAGCAAAATACCAAGGGATACCATGGGATTCCGGGACTGGACTTACTCCAGTGTGGGGTATTATTCATGGGAGCACTGAGCTGGCGGGAGGGGGGCTAGCCTGCTGGTGGTCCGGGACTCTCCTGCCTTACCCTGTAATGCGTGGCTTGGAACTTTGGGGGCTGTGTCGGTGCTCAGGTACCCCAGCAGGGCAGGTGCCATATGTGGTGCCCCGGATTTGAGGTTGTTGGTACCCCTCTGGGATGGAGAGGATGTGGAGAGGTTGGTACCAATGTTTGCCTATCAAATACATTCTTTTTAATTATGCATGGATGCCCCTGTGTGGAACCCAGGGAGATGGTGCTGTTTTAATTATAAGGCTATTTCACTATCCTTAGTATTATAAATAACTTATTTAAAAATGTGGGTAGGAGTCACTCTTCAACCTACATTCATCAACCAGGAGTGTCCAATAAAGAGGCACAGAAATAGAAAGATAAATTTGCCACTTAAAAAGAGGAGTCCGGTCATGAAAATGATTACACACATTCTTATGAATAATGATCACTTTTTAATGTCGGTCCCTGTTTTCTTGTCTAATTGACTCAAGAGGAAACCCACATTGCTACTATAACAGCAACATAACATGGCTTATTATGCGATTCCTTCTGTTCCATATTGTTAATTTGTGACAGTGATTTAATACAGCTTACTTTTTTAGCATTTAACATTTGGGGCCTCTTCATTACATAAAAACCTACTGCATCAGTTACGGCCTGTCCTAATAGGCTGAGGGGCCACGCCCCCTCACCCTTTGGCCACTATAAATAGTGTCAGTCAGGCTGAGCAAAAGTAGGCCTGAAAGACACTCTATTTTCAGGTCAGGCAGACCGGAGCTAGATATGCGCTAAATATGCACGCTCCTGGCTGCCTGGGGTGTACTTTGCCAGTCTGAAGAAGTCTTGCTCCTGTGGGTGTGGCTTCTTCAGACTGCCAAAGCACCTTGTGATAAGGGGGAGTGCTACTGATTGTGATTGCTTTGGACCTGGGTACTTTAGTTCTAAGCACAAAGTGCTCAGGGCTGAGTGTCAACCAATGACCTCGTCAAAGAGTGGGGTTAGATAACCATCTCACTGACCCCATACCACTTTGTGATGAGTGAGGGTCTGGTGCCTTCCCTCATTGGCTGACAATAGGTCAGTCAATGAGTGAAGGCAGGATTCTCAGCCCTCCTGGGATCTCCGGGGCAGAGTGCTGTGCATGCAGGTAAATATGATTTTATTTTTAATGTTTGGTGGATGCGTGCGTGTTTGCATGAATATTTCGGAGTGAATGTTGTGAATGGAATTATATGTGTGCCCATGTGTGTGTGAATGCATGACTGTGAGTGAGTGTTTATGTGTGCATTTGTGCCATGACTGCTCCCCTCTCTGCTAAAAGTACAGGCCACCACTGTACTGCTTGACCTTTTCATGTTAAATTGGTTTTCTGTGGTTGCACTCATAGGGCCAGATTCACATTTTTTGTGTAAGTTTACGATTATTTGCCATTCACAAAGATATTTTAGGAGAAGTATCTTTACAACTGTGGAGTCTCCGCACATAAAAAGATAGGACAGTCTCCGGACATAAAAAGATGGGACTGTCCTATCTTTTTATGGGCAGAGGCTCTGCACTGGTAAATATTCTACTAGTAAAATACCTTTGTAAACAGCAATCAATGATAAAAGTTACACAAAAGTAAACAATTTTATGTATGTATTTTGGAGTTTCCACAGTTCTTGGTTTATCCACACATACTGGCGATTTATTGGTTGCCAACATTCATTCTTTATTTATTGTGTTATTATGTAGAATGCCATTTATGGGGGTAAATGATAATTACGCCTGAGTCCCCTGGTCTCTGCCAAAATGCTACAGGTACAGAGAATGAGTGGAAGAGGGTGGGAAAGTGGGGAAGTTGAACTGGGAAAGATGGAGACACCCCTACAAAGTGTGGTATCAGAATATTATTGTCAGCATATCGTCCGACATAAATATAACGTGCTAAACATCATCTACAAAACTATCTTCACATTGGATTTGATAGCACAAAATTCACACTCCATGGGACAATATTTTTGCAGGTAATATCTACGATACAATATTTAGATATACAACCTCAATACACAATGTGTTTTTTGATGCTGTCTTATGTAAAATAATTGATTTGCAGTAAAATAACGAAACACACTTAGTACAGTTTAATAGAAAAAAGTGCTGCACGTATATACTCTCAAAATATTCCCTTTAATAACACTACCTTGTTTGATCTGTTGGACATTCAGGCCCTTATTGAGACGCCAAACTCTTTGGGTCGGAAAACCGCCACTCCGGTTTTCCCCCCGCTGGCCCTATTATGAGTTTTCTGCTGGGCCAGCCGGTGGAAACAGCGCTTCTGCCCACTGGCCCAGCGAGAAACTCACCACAACGGTGAATCGGGGGACCAGCACCCATAATTTGGGCAACGAAAAGTGCGACGGGGCAGTCCATGGGGGCACTTGCACTGCCCGTGCATGGGCAGTGCAGGGACCCCATGGGGCCCCCGGCACCCCGTCTCTGCCAGCCTTTGCCAAGCCAGTGGAGAGGGGAGTTGCAATCCCCAGGGCAGCACTGCTTGCAGCGCTGCCCTGGCGGATTAAGACCACTGGCCGACTGGCAGCAACCTGGTGGTGCCGGCAACTGAACTATTGCGGCTCTGCCAGGGTCAGAATGTGGAGGCTGTACAGCCACGAGTCTGGCGGTCCCAGGACTGCCAAACTCATAATGAGGGGCTCAGCCTCTTTGTTGGGAACCAATGATGATATGTCTCAGCTAAGGTTCAAAGTTCTTTGGCAAGACTTTTATATGTTTCATAAACATTTAATGGATAGAGCCAATCAGTCATAAAGAGCTGGCTGAGTTCACCAGGCACTCGTCATAATGTATGCACTGTGGCTTTGGACTGAGGTTCCTTGAACCTATCAGTTTACAAAGTTCAAAGATATGGAGAAAAATAAAGATCATTTGTTAATTAATTAGAGATAAAAGTTCTCTCCCCTGAAGACTCAACCCACCTAGCTAAAACACATGGGCATATTCTATACTGGATGGCTACCACCACGTTAAAAAATAATCTGATAAAAAGCTAATTCCTCCGCTGTGCTCCGACCCCAACAAATTCAATTTATGCCCAACCCCAGATTGATTCAATGAATATATTGCAATGAAAGCCTAAAATTCACAAAGCCTCTTTGCTGCACTTTAGATAGAAAACTGAACCTCAGAGAAAACATAACAGGATAGCCAAATCTTCACATTATAAGATGAAACATTTACATGTAGAAAACCTAAAATATGTAGCACAGTTATTCCTAAAATTAAGATTGGACTATGAGAAGATGGCAGATGCAGAGTAGAGGAGCTCCATGTCCCTGGTCTATACTGTTCTTTCTTGCTGGGGTCGCAAGCCATCCACGGCATCGCTGACTCCACCAGACCAGTGAGGTCCCTTGGAGGGGGGCTTGGAAGGGAGCATATTGACCCATCATCAGGTGTTCATTTTTTAGATCTGTGGAGGCCCCGTTGCTGGACCAGAGCAGGTCATGCCACTCCTCTGGCTGTCTGTTTCCTGGAGGTGAGAACCAATGGACGGGGCCCTCCTGCATTGGTGCTGCCCCTTCTGGGCCCCAAAGTGGCTGGAGGCAATGATGGACTGGACCCCATATGGAATTTGGCTCATTGAGGCTGATGAATGAGCTTGGCGCAGTGTCCAGAGAGGGGGCAGAGACTGGCCTTCCCCCAAGCACCAGAACTTTGGGATTACTGCAGGATGGCTGCACCCGCAGTGGGAGACCAGGGGTCTGACTGATGTACTCTAGAGGTAGTTGACTCACCATTGGTGGTTACCCTGATTAGGCTGCATGGTCCCGGAGCGTAACAGGGCCTATCCTCACTGTAGCTTGGGGAATATATATATAGAAGGGCTCACTCTCTGAGTGTGGCAACCATCTGGCTTGCTTTGCTTGGCCCCATGAAGAAGACAGGCCTGGCTCAGGACCAATAGCAGATTGGGGATAATCTTTGACTGGCAGAGCTGTGAGCAAATGGGATCCGGAGGACTTCTTACAACTCAGAAGAGCGTTGCCTCTCCCTAAGGTGATAAGGGTGGAAGGGCCATGAATCAGGAGGCATCAGGACAGGATCTACAAGTCCTTGGGTGACTGAGTGTGGGATATACCGGGGGCTTACTGTGTGTTCTCTTTTACATCCCTGGACTGAGTCTTGAACTTTTTTTATCTCTGCTTTTTGCCCACATAGAGATGGAGCACAAATAGATGATGTTCTGAGTAAGACTACTCATGCACCCACATGTCTGTGGGTGAGGAAAGCCTACCGTGGACCCTAACCCCAAACAGCTACAAGTATAATATGTGCTACATAAGTGCATGGGCAAATTAAAGACCACACACAAGTGGGACCACCTCTCTATCAATGCAGGTCACTCCTTCCACACCCACATACATCTGCAGTAGGCCACCATTGCTTCTACCACAGGACTATTACAAGACATGCTCCCCTGTCTCGGTCAGACAATCTCCTTGGGTTAGACAGAATCCTAGCAGCAATCACAGATTGACAACAAGTTTTTAAAGGCAAATTTGAATAATTCTCAGGGAAAATCAGTGAAAACCGTTCGAAAGAATAACTAAATTCTAAAGCCATTAACAAACTCTGCCCTTGTATGACCTATCTCACTAAAAAGTTGAAATCACTGATGGAACGTCTGTGTATCATCACAAATAAATTGGAAGATGCTGAAGGCTGCTCTCACCACAATAATGTTACCATTGTGGGTCTTCCCAAAGGAGCAGAGTGAGAGGGTCTCATTTCCTTCCTAGAGGCCTAGTGGAGACACTTTACTGCTCCAGCTGCTACAAAACAACCATCCCCGAAAACACTGCCTAGACTCATGGTGGCAAGAGCTCTAAATCACAGAGCCCAGAACACCATTCTAAAAACAGGATGGGAAAAAGACGCTACCTCCTACAACAAATGACATTCTTTCCAGATTATACAGTGTCAGGCCAAATGCAAAGGACGTCCCTTAGTCAAGTCAGACAGAAACTCTAAGACTTAGGCCTAAAGTATGTACTATTCCTGGTGAAGCCTCAAATAGCTTATGGAAGTCACTCACATTTCCTTACACAATCAGAAACAGCGTGGGAATGGATCAAAACCTTCAATCGGCAAGTCTTTAGTAGATCACCCTCTCCTTCCCAAACAACACCCAAGATAGATCAGGTCTCAGCCACACACAGTCAATAAGGTGGAACACTGAGCCACAAAGCGCTGCAGACCTACTAGAAAGCAAAGCCTTAGGGAGCAATGGGAAGCAGCGGCAGCCTTCCTACAAGTACTCTCATACTCTCAACATAACCACATCTATTTTCTTCTGACTGTAATGCCTCGGATATAATCAATTATCTTAAGGACTGGGCTTTGTGATTCTCAGGCCTACAACATTTACAGCGCAATCGATCAAAGGGATAGTATAACTCACAGGTTGAGTTCCAACAGAGCTCTGACAATAACAAATATCCTCATTCCTCAACAAACACACAGTGGGTCCTATAGGCCCCTGAGCAATGCTGGGCATTATTAAAGATCAGGCCATATCCTTCCTTACAAGGAAAAACCCCTTTGGGACCCTATAGATCAAACTAGGACAGTGCCCTGAAATAACTCCTAAGGATGAATCCGACTCCTAGATGATTACTGGTACTTCAGCAGGATAAGGACTCACTCTCTGGAGCAGTCGCACCCTCTTACCTGCTCCTAGGCATTCGTGCTTCTGAGACTATGTTGTTTTCCCTATGTTCTTTTACTTCTATGTTATAATTGGGGTGGTTCTTTTCTTCTTACAGTTTATTGGATGGATAAGTTGGGGTCTGTCCAGTGGGGGCTAGGTACCCCCACACAGTTTGTATATATTACGTGTCTCCACCAATTATCATATTGGTGTCGCCCTTGGGTGTTTCCAGTGGCTCCACACTCTACTTTCTGCCACCTTTAGTTCCCTGGGTTGGGATCATTATGTATCTAGCTCACCATGAACTCCACTTATCACATGATCGCATCAAATGTCAGGGTTCTGAATTCTGTACAAAAGTGCCACTAAGTTCATGCAGCTCTAAAACCTTAGAATACTCACATTGCCCTTCTACAGGACACCAATAAAGTTTGGTCTGTGGTCACTAAATTACAAATTAAATGGCAGAGTCAGGTGTATGGCACAGGTTTCTCGGCCTAGGCTAGGGTTGTGGCCTTGTGGATTAGGACAGAAGCCCCCTTTAAAGCAAAAGAGGTTAAAACTGACACTGAAGGCAGGGTTGTACTGGTGAAAGGCTCTCTAGACAGCGCTCCCTTGAGTCTGGGAGTGGTTTATGCCCCACACACAGACCAGCTAGCTTTCTGATCCTCACTGTCCACCTTCCTGGTAGACTGGAGCATTTTAACAGTGTCTGGACATAGTTAAAGACGGATCTACACCTCCCCTACCACACTCCCCCATTGCCTTAATGCCCCCATTTTAAACAATAGCCCACGCAATGGGACTCTGGCGACAAATATTCTTTTCTTTCTCTGGTCCGCAAAATTTACTCACTGGTCAACAGATTGCTGTGCTCTCCAATCTTTCACACTCCAATAATGTTTATTTCATAAAACCTAGGGGGACATCTGATCATAAACCCTTTAAAATGGAAGTAGGCTGAGGCAAGATCAATTCCCCAAGTCCCACCTGGCGGCTCTCACTCACAATGCTGAAGGATGCAGTATTTCACCAGGAACGGCTAGACCACAAAGACCACGAAAACACAGGGTCTGCCTCCTCCCCTAAAGTGGAATGGGAGGAGTTTAAAGTGATGACAAGAGGATTATATATAAAAACAAAAGAGGGGTTATGGTATACCTTATTGAAAGACTTCAGAAATGCAAAAACAGCTCTTCTTGCACTCAAAGGCATGACCTCGCTGAATCAGGAAGATGAATTACTCATGGCAAGGACAACATGTTTTGATGCAAGAGAGACACTTTTATGTCATGACTACTCAATCTACCACAAACAAATATTTAATGAAGAGTGTTAGAAATGGGGTATTTGGTTGGCAGTCAGGTTACCCCCTGTCCAAGCAAGGACCCTCATTCTAGTCAGGGTAAAAGAGAGTCACCCTCAGCTAACACCTGCTCACCCCCTTGGTAGCTTGCAATGAGCAGCAGGTTTAGCTTCAGAGTGCTAGGTGTAAAGTATTTGTACCAACATACACACTAACTTAATGAAAACACTACAAAATGACACAACACAGGTTTAGAAAAATTGAGAATATTAATCTAAACAAAACAAGCCCAAAACAACAAAAATCCACAATACACAAGTCAAGTTATGAATTAAAAACCAAAAAGAGTCTCCATGTAAATTCAACACTGTTAGCGTGGAAATGTACCTGGGTGAGTCAAAAATAACCCCGCATGGGCGAGTAGGAGTCAAAAAGGGCTTGCGATCCGTCTATTTCACTCACGAGCGAGACCGTGCGTCGTTTCTCCTTCAGTCGAGTCAGCGTACATCGTTTCTTCTCTCCGCAGGAAAGAGATGGGTCGATTCAAACTGCACTCTTGGGTCTGGGCAGGCCTTGTGTCATTTTTGCCCGCCCACCGATGTTTGCATTGGAAATTCTGCCGCACGATGATCCGAAAACCACGCAGCATGGTTTGCAATCTCACCAGCCTCCGTCAGTGATGCTGCGCATTGTTTCTCCAGCCGCGGGTGTCGATCTTCCGGTCACGTTGCAGGTGAGCGACGATTTTTCAGCCGCAGATCAGAGTCATGCCAATTGTTTCCCCACACCGCGGTCGGTGCGTGGATTTCTCACTCTTGGCCTGTCAGCTTCTCCTTTCAGGGCCCCAGGAACTGGATGGGCACCACTTGGGAGAGTAGGAGTCTCAGCAGAGGCTCCAGGTGCTGGCAGAGAGAAGTCTTTGCTGTCCCTGAAACTTCAAACAACAGGAGGCAAACTCTTAATCAAGCCCTTGGAGAGTTCTTCACAAGAAGGAAGGCAACATAAAGTCCAGTCTTTGTCCTCCAGCACAGGCAGAAGCAGCTACTGCAGGAGGGCTCCACAAAGCACAGGCAGGGAAGCTCTTCTTCCTCAGCTCTTCTCCAGGCAGAGGTTCCTCTTGGTTTCCTAAAGTGTTCTAAAGTCTGCGGTTTTGGGTGCCCTTCTTATACCCATGTTGCCCTTTGAAGTAGGCTTACTTCAAAGAAAAAGTCTCTCATGTTTGTGAAATCCTGCCTTGCCCAGGCCAGGCCCCAGGCACACACCAGGGGGTTGGATACTGCATTGTGTGAGTGCAGGCACAGCCCTTTCAGGTGTGAGTGGCCACTCCTCCCCTCCCTTCTAGCACAGATGGCTCTTCAGGAAATGCTGACTACTCCCCAGCTCCCTTTGTGTCACTGTCTAGAGAGAGGTGCAAGCAGCCCAACTGCCAAACTGACCCAGACAGGGAATCCACAAACAGGCAGAGTCACAGAAATGGGTTAAGTAAGAAAATGCTCACTTTCTAAAAGTGGCATTTTCAAACACACAATCTGAATATCAACTTTACTAAAAGATATATTTTTAAATTGTGAGCTCAGACACCCCAAACTCCACATGTCTATCCGCTCCCAAAGGGAATCTACACTTTAATCATATTTAAAGGTATTCCCCATGTTAACCTATGAGAGGGACAGGCCTTGCAACAGTGAAAAAATAATTTTGCAGTAGTTCACTGTCAGGACATATAAAACACATTACTATGTGTCCTATCTTAACCATACACTGCACCCTGCCCTTGGGGCTACCTAAGGCCTACCTTAGAGGTGCCTTACATGTAAGAAATTGGAAGGTTTAGGCCTGGCAAGTGGGTACACTTGCCAAGTCGAATTTACAGTTAAAACTTCACACACAGACACTGCAGTGGCAGGTCTGAGCCATGTTTACAGAGCTACTAATGTGGGTGGCACAACCAGTGCTGCAGGCCCACTAGTAGCATTTGATTTACAGGCCCTGGGCACCTTTAGTGCACTATACTAGGGACTTACAAGTACATCAAATATGACAATCATGGATGAACCAATTACATACACATTTTGTAAAGGAGCACTTGCACTTTAGCACTGGTTAGCAGTGGTAACGTGCCCAGTGTAACAAAAACAGCAAAACCAAAGTCCTGCACACATCAACAACCTGGAGAACAGAGGCAAAACGGGAGACCACGCCAAGGATGAAAAGTCTAACAAAGAGGATAAACTCAGCTGACTGCTTGCACAGATTGTCATTCCTCACCTAGCTCAATCTCCTGTTTGTTACATTACAGATGCAGTTAATGACACGTTCCATGACTTTTATGATGAAGTATACAAAACTCCTCCCCCAGTCCCATACTCAGACACAACTAACTTTGTTGCCCTACTGCAGGTGTGCAGTATCTCCCCAGAGGTACAGCTTTCTTTAGATGCCCCAGGAGTCTGCTTCCATAATGAAAGATTTCCCCCCAGGGAAATCCTCAGGAACCGGTGGCTTCATACCAGAATTTTATAGTATTTCGGCCCGACTTCTGGCACCCTAGTTAGTAATGCTGCACAAGGCTATTTTCAGCTCAAGCTCCCTTCTCTCTCTCTCTCAGCAACGTCCTTATTACTACATTGTTAAAACACCACAAAGATCCTTCTGATGTAGCCTCCTATCACCCAATTTTGACACTGAACGTAGATTACATAATCCTAACCAAGCTTTCGGGCATGAAGGTTGATACTAGAGCTGCTTAAACCTGTCCATGATGACTGAGCAGGATTTATTCCGGGCCGAAAGACATTCCACAATCTTCACCGACTCATTATGGATGATTCGGCTTTTCTATACCCACAGGCAACAGGCATCACATTGGATTTGTAAAAAACAGTACATTCTCTACATTGGTAATATCTACAACAGATCTTACAACTGTTTGGGATGGGTCCTGACTCCAGTAAATGGATGCAAATATTTTACTTGACTCCAACAGTCTGGGTAAAAATGGGAAACTACATCTCATGCTCCTGGCATTTGGGTAGAAGTATAAGACAGGTTTGTCCACTTTCACCCACCTTTGCCATTTTCCATCATGTTGGAACCATCAGCAGCTTATCTCCGTCTACATGGATTACACTTGGGTATATACCTTTGCTGTCAGTCATGCCATATCTTTATGTGCAGATGGTATTTTACTATAAGTAAGAGATGCCTCTACTAACTTATACTCCATATCTCAAATGCTCAATGACTGTGCTGTGCTCTTGATACAATGACACTCCCAGTAACAGTGGGTAGGGTTGCCCTTTCTGACTTCAAATACTTTTATGCAGCTTCACAGTTACAATGTAGGCCCATCGGTCATCTGATCGCTCTTTCTATGAAACAGGATTTACCAAAAATTACATCAGGGAGGGACTGTTTAATTTCTCTTTATGCCCTCTTGCTTATACAGGTAGTCCCCCTACCGGCCTCCTACAAATAGTTTTATCCTCCTTGACCAGAATTGCAACATTGAGAAAAACAGCAGTACCCTATACCCTAGCCATCCCTTCGCTAGGCTTTCCCTCCTCTATGGACTGATACCAACCATGGACTGCAGCAGAGATCATAACAATAGGAGACATATGTCCCAAGAAAGAGTTCAAATACTTTAACACATTTAAAGCGGATTACCACCTCCCCCCTCTGAAATATGACAAGACAGGGACATTCACCAGACACTTTTGCACACCACCCACCCATGAAATGTATCAATGCTTTATACAAATGGCTCACATAGAAGACTTATTAAATAGAAATACCAGGCCTTCATGCAGCAACTGCAATAAACGCTGTTTTTATTGTTTTATTTCTAAAGGGGCAGAGCCATGGGGACGATGAGCCGTGAGGGGAGTGCACAGAGAGTGCTAATGCTCCAACATTATCTTCAAAGATAAGCCCATTATCCGAAGCAGATCCAGAGCAGACACATGAATCCATTCAGCTGGTCTTCATTTTTCCCTTCATGAAAAACGGGCTACACGAGCCCTTGCTTTTCACGAAATATGATATGACGTTTAAAACTAATACATACAACTGTATATTCGCTGCAGGCTGCTGTAATGTTATACATAGTTCTTGTAAAGTGCTGTGACATTCCGAAGTATGGATTGCACAATAAAGAAAACTATATAAATAAAAAATAAATATATGAGTATATTAAAGGAGTGCATGATAGCAAAAGGAGCAAGATTTTTTTTTTCAATTTATGAACTTTGTTGGACCTGGCTTTTTGACTGGGTCATCCCCAAACTTTTTGCCTCCTTCCTCCTATTTTTTCTGACCTGTTGTTGTTGGCTTTTGACCTCTGGGCACTTTACCACTGCTAACCAGTGCTAAAGTGCATATGCTCTCTGTGTAAATTGTACTACTGATTGGTTTATCCATGATTGACTATTTCATTTACTTGTAAGTCCCTGGTAGAGTGCACTACATGTGCCTAGGGCAGGTAGAATAAATGCTACTAGTGGGCCTGCAGCACTGGTTGTGCCACCCACCTCAGTAGCCCCTTAACCTTGTCTCAGGCCTGCCATTGCAAGGCCTGTGTGTGCAGTTTTACTGCCACTTCGACTTGGCATTTAAAGGTACTTGCCAAGCCTAGAACTCCCCTTTTTCTATACATAAGTCACCCCTAATGTGTGCCCTAGGTAACCCCTAGAGCAGGGTGCTGTGTGGGTAAAAGGCAGGACATGTACTTGTGTGGTTATATGTCCTGGTAGTGTAAAACTCCTAAATTCATTTTTACACTACTGTGAGGCCTGCTCCCTTCATAGGCTAACATTGGGGCTGCTCTCATACATTGTTGAAGTGGCAGCTGCTGATCTGAAAGGAGCAGGAAGGTCATATTTAGTATGGCCAGAATGGTAATATAAAATCCTGCTGACTGGTGAAGTCGGATTTAATATTACTATTCTAGAAATGCCACTTTTAGAAAGTGAGCATTTCTTTGCACTAAAATCTTGTTGTGCCCTTCAATCCACGTCTGGCTAGGTTTAGTTGACAGCTCCTTGTGCATTCACTCAGACACACCCCAAACACAGGGTACTCAGCCTCACTTGCATACATCTGCATTTTGAATGGGTCTTCCTGGGCTGGGGTGGAGGGCCTGCCCTCACACAAAGGACTGCCACACCCCCTACTGGGACTCTGGCAGACAGGATTGAACTGAAAGGGGGCTTGGTGGATTTCTTAGAGACTCTTTGAAGTCACCCCCACTTCAAAGGCACAACTTAGTATAAAACAGGGCCTTTGCCCTACCTCATCAGACACTTGCTGGAGAAGAAACCTGAACCAGAAACTACATCCTGCCAAGAAGAACTGCCTGGCTGCTCAAAGGACTCACCTGTCTGCTTTTCTACAAAGGACTGCTGCCTTGCTGTTGGCCTGCTGCCTTGCTGAACTGCCTGGCTGCTCAAAGGACTCACCTGTCTGCTTTTCTACAAAGGACTGCTGCCTTGCTGTTGGCCTGGTGCCTTGCTGAACTCTTGTCTGGCTGTAAAAGTGCTCTCCAAGGGCTTGGATAGAGCTTGCCTCCTGTTCCCTGAAGTCTCAGGACCAAAAAGACTTCTCTCTTCCTCTTGGACGCTCCGTGCGCCGAACTTTTCGACGCACAGCTTGTTCCGCGGCAAGAAAAACGCCGCACACCGACGCTGATCGACGCGACGTCTTCGGGACGACCAAAACTTTGACGCACGGCCTCGCAAGGACAACGGCGCCCGACTTCCCGGGAGAAATCGACGCGACGCCTGCCGTGAGATCAAAACTTTGACGCACGGCCTCGCAAGGACAACGCCGCCCGACTCCGCAGGAGAAATCGACGCGACGCCTGCCGTGAGATCGAAACTTTGACGCACGGCCTCGCAAGGACAACGCCGCCCGACTCCGCAGGAGAAATCGACGCGACGCCTGCCGTGAGATCGAAACTTCGACGCGCAGCCCCGCAGAACGACGCGCAGCCGGAAAACAAGCAGGAAAATCCACGCACAGACCCGGGACATCTGGTACTCCCCGCAAACCACAGTAAGAGACTGTCCGCGCGCCGGAAAACGACACACGACTCCCTGCATGGAAAATAATGGCGCAAGTCCGTGTGTGCTGAGGAGAAATCGACGCACACACCAGTTTTCCACGTACCTCTTCTCCTGTGGCCCTCTGAGGAGATTTTCCACCAGAAACCAGGTACTTTGTGTTTGAAAGAGACTTTGTTTACTTTCTAAAGACTTAAGACACTTTATATCACTTTTCAGTGATATCTTTACAAATGCATATTGCAACTTTGATCGTTTTGACCTGAAGATACCCAGATAAATATTATATATTTTTCTAAACACTGTGTGGTGTATTTTTTTTGTGGTGTTATGCTATGGTGTTGTATGATTTATTGCACAAATGCTTTACACATTGCCTTCTAAGTTAAGCCTGACTGCTCGTGCCAAGCTACCGGAGGGTGAGCACAGGCTGATTTTGGATTGTGTGTGACTTACCCTGACTAGAGTGAGGGTTCTTGCTTGGACAGAGGGCAACCTGACTGCCAACCAAAAACCCAATTTCTAACATTGGTGATCAGCGGTGAGGATAGGACTTGTGTTTGTGCAGTGACATACAGTAGCTAAGTATTTCACTACCTACCCACAGTTGAAGGTCAACTTGATTTTTCATCTTTTTTGGCTTTTGGTTCTCTGATGTCCTCCTGGATATACTATTGATATTTTTGGACTTGGGATTTTGGTTCTTGCTGGTAAAATCTTATCAGAATGGGATTGTGTACCTACTCATTCTTTGTTCGTACTGACCACCTCACTAAGGCTGACCTAAGGAAGCTTTGCAGAAAATGGGGCCTTCCTGTAGCAAGGAGATCTACTAAGGCGGAGATGCTACATCACTACATAGTCTGGGGGGAGGAAAGATGGGCAGAGAGAGAGGCAGCAAGAAACCAAATGACTAAGTACCCCTCAGATGAGGAGGAGGACTACGCACCTGAGGAGGAAGACTACTCAGATTTGGACAGTGACCCAGAAATAGATGAATGACTCCGAGGTCAAAGGCGACAGGAGCAACAATTAGAGGAGTATCTTGCAGAGGTTGAGGCAAAAAGACTCTTAGCCCTGGAAGAAGAAAAGATTGCAGCTCAAGAGCTGAGCTGTAAAGAGCTGAAACTGGAGGCCGGAAGGGCTGAGTCCACTTCAGATGGTGGCAGCAAAAATCTTGCATCTAGTACTGCTGAAGAAGGGCACAAGCCCAGAGATGTGGTGCCCAACTTGAAGAAGGGAGTTGACACACCCCAGGCTGTTCAAGGGTATGAGGTAGTTCCCGTTATGCACAGGGTCCCTGAGAAGGATTGGGGAACTGGCACAGGGAGTCATATTCCTACTGGGGGGAGGGACACTTTACTGACTCTAGCAGAGAGTGACAGAGAAAAGGGTTCCCCCCTGGTGGACGTCCTGGATATAGAGTGCAGAGACATCCCAGAAGAGTATGGGTTGAGTGTCAGGGACAGACAGATACTGTCTCACCAGTCTCAGGAGGGTGAGGTAGAGTGCTTTTCCAAGGTTGAGTTACTGGGTGGTTGGGTGAAGGGTACTGTGGTTAATACATGTGAAGGGCAGAATGATGAAATTGCTGGAGAGCATATGTCTGGTCCTTATTTTCCAGAGTTACGCCAACACCATGTGGAGTGTGAGTTCTCTGACCCCAGGGAACTTACAATGGAGGCAGACTTCTGGGTGAGTACCAGAGAGTCTGAAGAGGCATTTGGGGGTGCTCCTGAAGGGAGTGGTCTAGGTGGTTCCCAACCGAGTGAGGTGGGAAAGGATTGTAGTGTCCCAGGTAGGTCCCAGGTCCTAGAGGGTTCCATGAGGGAACACCAGGAGGGAAGCCTAGCCTGTACCGTAGGGCCACCTTTTGAGGGAAGCCCCGCAGTGTCAGAAGAACTTGGGGGGTGACTGTAGCCAGCATCCCAACAGTTCTGGTGTCTGGCAGTACCCCTCCTAGTGAGGGGGTGCAGAAGTCCAGACATAGGTTTGAGAGGTGGTTGCAGACCCCAGTGGAGGACCTTGAGAGTCAGGGGACAGCTCTGAGAGCAGAGCCCCACAGGAATGACCCAGGTGAAACCGTTTCTGGTTTGGGGGAAACCCAGACTCTGCCGGATGGGCAGAGGTCGGGAGACCTGCGCCAACCAGACTCTTGTGTGGCCCTTGGGGACGGTGTGTCCCTTGTGGGGGGTGGGAGTGCCCCCCAGGAAGTCCTGGCATGCCAGGTAAAGATTCAACCTCAGGGTGGTGACTCTGGGTTGGATACCCAGGTTCAGAGGTTAAACTCTGACCTGGTGGGAGGTAGATGTGCCTCCCAAGAAGTCCTGCTGTGCCAGGCAATTGTCCAACCTCAGGGTGTTGACTCTGGGTTGGATGACCAGGTTCAGGGGATAAACTCTGACCTGGTGGGAGGTAGATGTGCCCCCCAGAAAGTCCTGGCGTGCCAGGCAATTGCCCAACCTCAGGGTGGTGACCCTGGGTTGGGGAACCAGGCTCAGAGGTTAAACTCTGACCTGGTGGGAGGTAGGTGTGCCTCCCTGGAAGTCCTGGCCTGCCAGGCAATGGTTCAACCTCAGGGTGGTGACTCTGGGTTGGCTAACCCGGTTCAGGGGTTAAACTCTGACCTGGTGGGGGGTAGGTGTGACCCCAGAAAATCCTGGCGTGCCAGGCAATTGTTCAACCTCAGGGTGGTGACTCTGGGTTGGATACCCAGGTTCAGAGGTTAAACTCTGACCTGGTAGGAGGTAGGTGTGCCTCCCAAGAAGTCCTGCTGTGCCAGGCAATTGTCCAACCTCAGGGTGTTGACTCTGGGTTGGATAACCGGGTTCAGAGGTTAAACTCTGACCTGGTGGGGGGTAGGTGTGCCCCCCAGAAAGTCCTGGCGTGCCAGGCAATTGTTCAACCTCAGGGTGGTGACCCTGGGTTGGAGAACCAGGTTCAGAGGTTAACCACTGACCTGGTGGGAGGTAGGTGTGCCTCCCAGAAAGTCCTGGTGTGCCAGGCATTCGCCCAACCTCAGGGTGGTGACCCTAGGTTGGAGAACCAGGTTCAGAGGTTAAACTCTGACCTGGTGGAGGGTCAGTGTGCCCTCCAGGAAGTCCTGGCGTGCCAGGCAATTGTTCAACTTCAGGGTGGTGACTCTGAGTTGAATGGTCAGGTGCAGAGGTTAAACTCTGACCTGGTGGGGGGTATGTGTGCCTCCCAGGAAGTCCTGGTTTGCCAGGCAGTGATCCAGTCTGAGGGTACAGACCCTGGGCTGGAAGACCAGGTTCAGGGTGTCCCCCCGGACCTGGAGGGAGGGGCTACTGATAACAGTGCCACTACCATGCTGTCTTCTGAGGAGGCCACTCCTAGTTGGAGGGTGCTGGACCCCAGAAGGGAGGGCAGGGGGAGGGAAGCCTCACCCCGGACCCTAGTCCAACCTGAAGGTACAGACCCCAGGTTGGAGGGCCAGTTGCAGGTTAACAGCCCTGCACTGGTGGAGGAATGGTACAGGGCGACTTCTATAAGCACCCTGACCATGTTGGACTCTGGGGGTACCGCTCCAGGAGGGAGGGTACAGAGCCCCAGAGGGGAGGAGCAGGTTCAGGCTGTCATCCCTGACCTGGTGGAAGGGAGAGTGGTTAAAGGGTGCCCAGCACCTGGGGCTAGCGCCCCCCACTCTCCACAGCCACAGTGGTGGGAGAGCTTTGAGAGGCCTGGGGCCTGGCTCTCATCCCTGGCAGCTGTCAGTAACCACTGTGGCTTGCTGTCCGGGTGGACAGAGTTATCCCTGGGGAGGGGACAAGTGTCACACCCCGGGGGTAGAGTGGGCAACACCACTGTGTTGGTCATGGTGGTACTATCCTGCTCCTGGGATACATCTGTGAGCAAAGTAAGGTTAGGTGCTGCACAGATGGGATCCGCAGGTAAGGAGAAAGGTTCCCCATGGGTTGGTTTAGTGGGCCCTGAGAGTATGGACAGAGGGATCCAATTGGAGTCAGGAAGGCGAAGAACTGGAGCATGCCCCTGCTGTTGTGGGCCTGGGTCCTTGTTCTGTCGCCTCAAACAGGGAAGTACATCAGGATAGTGATTGTTCTCCCCTGGCTTTAGGCTGGTAGGGGGTCATGTTGAACCTGGCTTTTTGACGGGGTCATCCCCAAACTTTTTGCCTCCTTCCTCCTATTTTTTCTGACCTGTTGTTGTTGGCTTTTGACCTCTGGGCACTTTACCACTGCTAACCAGTGCTAAAGTGCATATGCTCTCTGTGTAAATTGTACTACTGATTGGTTTATCCATGATTGACTATTTAATGTACTTGTAAGTCCCTGGTAGAGTGCACTACATGTGCCTAGGGCAGGTAGATTAAATGCTACTAGCGGGCCTGCAGCACTGGTTGTGCCACCCACCTCAGTAGCCCCTTAACCTTGTCTCAGGCCTGTCATTGCAAGGCCTGTGTGTGCAGTTTTACTGCCACTTCGACTTGGCATTTAAAGGTACTTGCCAAGCCTAGAACTCCCCTTTTTCTATACATAAGTCACCCCTAATGTGTGCCCTAGGTAACCCCTAGAGCAGGGTGCTGTGTGGGTAAAAGGCAGGACATGTACTTGTGTGGTTATATGTCCTGGAAGTGTAAAACTCCTAAATTCATTTTTACACTACTGTGAGGCCTGCTCCCTTCATAGGCTAACATTGGGGCTGCTCTCATGCATTGTTGAAGTGGCAGCTGCTGATCTGAAAGGAGCAGGAAGGTCATATTTAGTATGGCCAGAATGGTAATATAAAATCCTGCTGACTGGTGAAGTCGGATTTAATATTACTATTCTAGAAATGCCACTTTTAGAAAGTGAGCATTTCTTTGCACTAAAATCTTGTTGTGCCCTTCAATCCACGTCTGGCTAGGTTTAGTTGACAGCTCCTTGTGCATTCACTCAGACACACCCCAAACACAGGGTACTCAGCCTCACTTGCATACATCTGCATTTTGAATGGGTCTTCCTGGGCTGGGAGGGTGGAGGGCCTGCCCTCACACAAAGGACTGCCACACACCCTACTGGGACTCTGGCAGACAGGATTGAACTGAAAGGGGGCTTGGTGCATTTCTTAGAGACTCTTTGAAGTCACCCCCACTTCAAAGGCACAACTTAGTATAAAACAGGGCCTCTGCCCTACCTCATCAGACACTTGCTGGAGAAGAAACCTGAACCAGAAACTACATCCTGCCAAGAAGAACTGCCTGGCTGCTCAAAGGACTCACCTGTCTGCTTTTCTACAAAGGACTGCTGCCTTGCTGTTGGCCTGCTGCCTTGCTGAACTGCCTGGCTGCTCAAAGGACTCACCTGTCTGCTTTTCTACAAAGGACTGCTGCCTTGCTGTTGGCCTGCTGCCTTGCTGAACTCTTGTCTGGCTGTAAAAGTGCTCTCCAAGGGCTTGGATAGAGCTTGCCTCCTGTTCCCTGAAGTCTCAGGACCAAAAAGACTTCTCTCTTCCTCTTGGACGCTCCGTGCGCCGAACATTTCGACGCACAGCTTGTTCCGTGGCAAGAAAAACGCCGCACACCGACGCTGATCGACGCGACGTCTTCGGGACGACCGAAACTTTGACGCACGGCCTCGCAAGGACAACGGCGCCCGACTTCCCGGGAGAAATCGACGCGACGCCTGCCGTGAGATCAAAACTTTGACGCACGGCCTCGCAAGGACAACGCCGCCCGACTCCGCAGGAGAAATCGACGCGACGCCTGCCGTGAGATCGAAACTTCGACGCGCAGCCCCGCAGAACGACGCACAGCCGGAAAACAGGCAGAAAAATCCACGCACAGACCCGGGACATCTGGTACTCCCCGCAAACCACAGTAAGAGACTGTCCGCGCGCCGGAAAACGACGCACGACTCCCCGCGTGGAAAATAATGACGCAAGTCCGTGTGTGCTGAGGAGAAATCGACGCACACACCAGTTTTCCACGTACCTCTTCTCCTGTGGCCCTCTGAGGAGATTTTCCACCAGAAACCAGGTACTTTGTGTTTGAAAGAGACTTTGTTTACTTTCTAAAGACTTAAGACACTTTATATCACTTTTCAGTGATATCTTTACAAATTCATATTGCAACTTTGATCGTTTTGACCTGAAGATACCCAGATAAATATTATATATTTTTCTAAACACTGTGTGGTGTATTTTTTTTGTGGTGTTATGCTATGGTGTTGTATGATTTATTGCACAAATGCTTTACACATTGCCTTCTAAGTTAAGCCTGACTGCTCGTGCCAAGCTACCGGAGGGTGAGCACAGGCTGATTTTGGATTGTGTGTGACTTACCCTGACTAGAGTGAGGGTTCTTGCTTGGACAGAGGGCAACCTGACTGCCAACCAAAAACCCCATTTCTAACAAACTTCATGTATGATTAGAGAAGAGGGGTTAACTGGCAATCTGAAAATGTTAAGTAAGGATAAAGTTCTGCTCGTCTTAGTTTCACCATGTGGGAAAGGCGCAGTAGTTTTGCAAACGTCAATTTACTTATTTTGTTACTCACAGGAAATGGCATTTCCTTTCAATCTGAAGAATTCTTACTTTTATAGAGAAACATCCACCTAGGATTTTGTTTGTTGGATGCAGGCAAGAGTGTGCTCTAGGGGACTATTAATGCAGCTATAGCCAAGGCCAAAGGCAAGCAAAGAAATGTTGTACTCGGTGGCAGCCAGTTCGAAGGGTTAGCGGAGCACCTGCTGCCTTGTACTAACTGACTCATAATGTGTAATCACCAAACATTAAGGAAAATGCAATCAGCTTCACAATAAAAAAAACAGTAATAGAGTTACTTACGCCTGTCGGTCCCTGTACATTTTGTTGACCTTTTCCCATTGGACATGAAGCTGACTCAGGGCTTCTTTTATCTTCTCTGCTTCCCCAGGAGAGGCACTTTTCAGAGCTGCTGTATTCTTACTACGAATAACCTCAGTTTGACCCGAGAGCCTCCCTAGGGTCTCCTTTACATTCTGCAATTGTGAATTTGTGAAAGGAAAAATAATACATCAGCGTTTTCCACATCATATTCCATCAATTGTATTACGGATAAAGTATTAAACAATCAGCCTCCCTAACGAGTATAACTTAAGTATAAAACATGTTTATTGTTATCTACAGGAAACTTTAAAATAAATATTGTAACGTTCCATTGTTTAGATTCTACAGACATTATGTCAGGGTTGTGGTGTGACTTAGGGAGTAAATGGATTGTGATTTGCAGTGTAACGTTTTGGCATTGTAATGATAGGCAACAATATACAAAGTGCTGCAGGACTGACTGATGGTGTGACATGATCACCTGCTAGCTATGCAACTTGCTAACATTTAGCGACCTCATTCGCTATTATGGTATAGCACATTTCAGAGGAAGATGGACTTTAAGTACACAAAACACAACTGGTTTCACAACTGGCAAACTATGGAAAATGAGATATCTTTCATGTTAACTACTGATATTTACATGCATTTTTAAAGAGTACACAGCAGTGAGAGGGAGAAAGACAGGTTAATTTCAGGATGGCATAGTTATGAAGCAAAATAATATTTTCACCATCTGCTGAATCAACCACACAATTACAGCAAGTATCAGAAGAAGACAGTTAGACCCAAATCCAAATCACAAACTCTGTTTCTTGGTATAGATCAAAATTGGCATCAAAGGTAGAACCCAAAATTTCCACTCTTATTTCACACTCACACATTTACTGAATCATTAGATATGCAGGAGTGCAAAAAGGGGGTAACACTGTGACGGTATGGTTGGTAAACACTGATTCAAGGAGGAATGCTTTATCAGTGCACTACCCTTTTTACGACCCCTTCAAGGTTGTCCAAGGGGTCACTTACGATTGATGAGGTGAGGGTGTTTACCTGGTTGTGAAGTTGAATTTACGAGCATTGTATCAGTATAGATTTATAAGGCAGGATCCCCAGTCTTGTCTTCAACTAGTATTCATTGTAATTTCTGATAATGTTCCAAGTAATTAGAAAACACAAGGAAAGCATTGAAGGAGGTAAAGCGAATGGTTTAGTGGAATTGCACAATGAGATTTAAGGAATAATACATGAACTACTGCCGTAGAATATACAGTAGCTGCGCAAAATAATCAACACTAAGGTAGCTTTCGCAAACAGGGCTTTCAAAAGTCAGAAATGCAGGCTGGGACATATAGAAAACTACTTATGACCAAATAATGACAAACTACCGCAGAGAAAGAAAAATAATTTTAAAAAAGCAATAACAACCCCTGTGGAGAGTACTTGGAGAAGGAAGGTGGCGGAAAAAAAATATTGGCGAAGAGGGAAATAAAACAGACAGTTTGATTATGAGTCAGGTGGAGCATATCCCTGGGTTGAGCACCATTCTCTATGAGCACACGAGACCAGGTGTTTTCGCACCCAGTTCTCTAGGGTGCTGGAACACTGACCCTAATTTTACTTGCCCAAACATCTGTCTGGCAAAATCACATTGGAGTTTCACTGCAACAGCAGCCAGGATCTTGGCCACCGACCGGGGTTACCATAGACCTATATTACGATCCTGTTAGCAAATGGTGTATGGTTGTATAAATTGAAACCTTGCGATATGTTTTACTTTCTCTCTCATCAAACACTATTCATTGAAGAAAGTTGAGTGGTTATGTACAAGAGGGAAAGGGGGACATAGGTACCCACATAGTCATGGAAAGGCCAGTGCCCACAATCAAGCACGTAACCAGGCAAAGCAAGAGTTATTACAGCTAAACAATAGGAGGCATGATGCATAAAACAACTGAGGCAGCAGAATGAGACTATGATGTGGCAAGGAGGCTAGGGGACAAATAAGAAGGATATCAAAGTAACTTGTTAAACAGCCCTGCAAGTACATCAAATTACATCTACTTTCTACCAGAGGGGAAAATGTCAGCAAAAGCTCTAAAAAGTGGAATTGTGAAAGTTAGGAGAAAATGTGAGTCCGAATTTGAATAGAGGAATAGGCAGCAGCCAGAGTCAAATGGAGCATGACTAGTAGTCCCCAAAGGCTCAATAAAAAAGTTCAAGCAACTCTGCAAATAACTCAGACTGTGGCTAAGCAGCAAGGGTTTGAGGTGAAAAACTTACTAAAGGGATTAGAAGACATCAAATCCTTGAATTTGCATTAATTCTACTGATATGTAATCCCAGCAAAGGCAAGCAGGAGAGAAAGAAATGCTGACAGATTTCAGGTCAATGTGGCAACCAAAAAAGCTAACAAGATCGAATACGCTGCCCTTAACTGGTTCGACATGCAGATTGCCTACTTGAATCTGTCTAATAGCCAGACACTGAGAGGAATTAACATCCATTTCCCCAAAGAAAGAGTGGAAGCATCTTGAAAAATAACAAATGCATTTAAATGAAAGTCGTCCAGGAGGCAGATATTGGACCAAGTCTGCATTATTCATTGTTGGGGTGAATTTAATGCAAAACCTAACAAGTGTGTTGAATTCATGGGCATTGCATTGGAGTCCACCAGTAAAAACATGCATTCTTCAAAAATGGTTCACAATTTGCAAATTTGCATGAGAGACACATAACTTGCCAGTTTTGCCCAAATTGCATGGACTTTGGAGAGGCCCTTCCCACAGCATAACCCTTGAGCTAACGGGGGGCCTCACATCCCCCCTGGTGGTGCTCATAAGTACAGATTGCCTCCCGAGGTGCGGAATGTGTCCAGGCATGCGCCTCTGGTAAAGACCAGGCTAAGAGCAGGCCCATCCGCAGACGGAGGAGGTCAGGCCAGGCAAATTCTCTGAGCTCTTCATCTTTGAACTTTGTAAGCATGTCATATCAGCTGTGTTTTAAGGTAAGGGCTTTACTTTTTTGACCACTTAATACTTTTTTGCACATGCTACCTTGGGGAAGAAGATCGCTTTTGCCTGAAAGGAACTTGCATCTGAGAGTACAGGCACTGCCTCAATTACACCATATGTGTGTTCAGCTATGGGAGCCATTACAACTGAACCAGTGTTTAATTTGTACATAAAAACGTTCCGGTGGCCCAAGTTCTCCTCTGAAACACAAATGTCTGCTGCAATTAAATGTGCGAGCACAGAATACTGAGGAACCATAATCCTGAAGCCATCTCAGGCCTCTTTAATCCATTTACAGCCAGTCCCTGCCCCTTCAGCTCACTCTTGCAGCTTTCTGCTTTCTCTCTGTTTGACACTTTCTAGCTTTTCTCTTCTTCCGTCTTTCCCATGTGTGTCTTTTGTTCATGGTAAATGCATGAGACAGAAAAATATGTGCCTGCCTTCAAAAATGAGTGCCCGTGCCGTGCACCGGAAACCACTGGCTCAAATTAAGCACTGAACTGAACTCAAGATTGTTGAAAGCCGGATAGATGCTGTTCAGAAACTTAAGGGCATAAATGATCCGCCGCGGTCTAGAGTCTCTTTCAAGGGGGCCATTCTTCCTAATTAAATGATGACAACATGGAAAGTGATTTTACCTCTAAGCAAAGTAGCTCATTGGCCTCTGCAGCAGCCCCCAGATCTTGGCAGTTCTCATGATCCTCCTTTTTCCATGACTACTGCAACTGCCCAAAACCCTTCCGCGACCTCTAAAACTGTGCTGGTTAAATGGAAAAGATGAAGCAATAACATGCAAAAGGACAACACATGTGCAAAAAGATTGCAAACAAAACCAGATGTAACTGCCCCAAATACCCCAAACATTAGCAGCAATTTATTGGCGGGCACAGAACGTAGCTACTTAATACAAGCATCATGCAAACAGTTGTTTGACAAGTTAGAGGCTATTTGGAGGGGCTTTCAACAATCTGCTTTGGCACAAATCAAAGTGCTAGGCGATAAAGTGCAAATTATTTGGGCCCACTTTTTATCTAACCAGCATATGGCCCAAAACAATCTTCCTTGCCCACCAGATGCCACCTCTGGTACAACTTCTTTTACTGCAAGGTGATATTCTCCAACTGACGCTACTTTGAGACCCACAACTTGGAAATGGCTTCACAACCCATCTAAAGCAATGTACTGTAAGTCACCTGCACCCCTCAAAAATATTAAAGGATGTTGAAGGGCTATGTATGTGTGACAATACTCTTGTAGGGAGTTCCTCTTCTGTGAACAACTCCCGACTGAATGAACCCCATATGTAATCATCTCGAAGGGAGTCCACCCATTATCAAATGATACATATGAAAACCTACAAAGTCTAAAAAACAAAGCTGCACACTGAAGCACAGTGAACTCTGGTTGGCCCTCTAATCTTGCTGATGAGATCATCTTGGCAAAAAGAATGGGCTGGCTGTGATATGTACCTAAGCTTTCTATGGGTGACTGTGTTGGTATAAACTTTAGGAATCTCTGACTTGTAAGCCAGCTGCTGCATAGATTGGCTTGTTGTTTAAAGGTAATTAGCAAGATCTGTGTTTTGCTTCTGTTTTTTTTTATATCACCCGGCATCTTTGAGGACAACAGCCTGCACTTTTTCATGGCTAACACCCATTACATCTCCCAAGGCCATTCCCTCTTTTACTCATGAGAATCGTTATGAAATTCTGGCCTCCACATCAGACATTGATTGGCTCTTGGGCCCTTTACCCATTTCTCCAAACACTGTGACGTTAGATATTCACAAGGGGGATACTCCTTGTGAATCCCCTCAGATTCTTCTTTAAAATACTTCCCTGAATTCATGTGATACTCCTCGTGAATCCGCACAGATTCTTTTAAATACTTCCCTGGACCCACACAGCACCAGAGCAGATCACCTAAAATTCCTGTCCTGGAAAAGTGACAGTATTAGCTGTAAGCTCCAGAACAAAGACTGGTTAGAATTAATTAATGAGTATGACATTGTTTGTTGCCAGGAGACTTGGCCTCTTGAAGAATTACATATGGATGGGTTTCCATCCTTTTGTGCAGATGCTACTCCCTCAATTTCTGGTAGACCCAAAGGGGGTTTAGAAGTACTTAACTCATTAAGAAACTGTTAGATCTGACAGCCTTAGGGTGGTCACCTCTAACTTTTTGCCTGCCTCCCTCCACTTTTTAGATACTGTTATTGCTGGTTTTAAGACTCTGCACACTTTATTCCTGCTAACCAGTGCTAAAGTGCACATGCTCTCTCCCTTTAAACCTGGTAACATTGGATCATACCCAATTGGAGTATTTAATTTAATTATAAGTCCCTAGAAGCGTGCACTATATGTGCCCAGGGCCTGTAAATTAAATGCTACTAGTGGGGCTGCAGCACTGATTGTGCCACCCACTTAAGTAGCCCCTTAACCTTGTCTCAGGCCTGCCATTGCAAGGCCTGTGTGTGCAGTTTCACTGCCAAGTGGACTTGGCATTTAAAAGTACCTGCTAAGCATAAACTCCCCTTTTTCTACATATAAGACACCCCTAAGGTATCCCCTAGATAACACATAGGGCAGGGTGCTGTGTAGGCAAAAGGCAGAACATGCACCTATGTAATTTACATGTCCTGGTAGTGTAAAACTTCTAAATTCATTTTTACACTGCTGTGAGGCCTGCTCCCTTCATAGGATAACATTGGGGCTGCTCTCATACATTGTTTGAGTGGTAGCCACTGATCTGAAAGGAGTAGGAAGGTCATATTTATTATGGCCAGAATGGTGATATAAAATCCTGCTGACTGGTGAAGTTGGAGTTAATATTACTATTTCAGAAATGCCACTTTTAGAAAGTGAGCATTTCTCTGCACTTAAATCTTTCAGTGCCTTGCATTTCACGTCTGGCTGGGTTTAGTTGACAGCTCCTTGTGCATTCACTCAGACACACCCCAAACACAGGACACTCAGTCTCACTTGGATACATCTGCATTTTCAATGGGTGTACCTGCGCTGGGATGGTGGAGGGCCTGCCTTCACACAAAGGACTGCCACACCCCCTACTGGGACCCTGGCAGACAGGATTGAACTGAAAGGGGACCTGTTACACTTCTAAGGCACTCTTTGAAGTCTCCCCCACTTCAAAGGCACATTTGGGCATATAAACAGGGCCTCTGCCCCTACCAACTCAGAACCTGCATCCTGCCAAGAAGAACTGCCTGGATGCCCAAAGGACTCACCTGTCTGCTTTCTGTGAAGGACTGCTGCCTTGCTGTTGCCCTGCTGCTTTGCTGCTCTCTGGCTGTGGTGAAGAAGTGCTCTCCAAGGGCTTAGATAGAGCTTGCCTCCTGTTCTCTGAAGTCTCAGGACCAAAAGACTTCATCTCTACAAGAAGGACTCTTTGTGTGGTGAGATTTGATGCACAGCCTGCCAGAAACGACATACAGACTGCACCGCGATGAAAATTTAACCGCACGCTGAATCGAAACTGGCAGCCCGACTTCGCAATGAGAAGATAGACACAGCACCAGCGTAGCGACTGGAAATTCGACTCACGGTCCTCTGGATCGACGCACAGCCGAGCCGGATTGACGCAGCCCGACTTCCAGAGAGGAATCGATGCAGTGCCTGCCATGCGGTAGAAAATTTTACGCGACACCCACCGGATCGACGCAGCTCCTGTGACTGCGTCCTGCCAGCGCAGGAAATCCACGCATCTTTCCCGGGCGTCTGAAAGTACCGCAACCCAAAGCGGATCCACGACCGAGCGCAGGAAATCAATGCACAGCAGTCCCTGCGTGAAAAATAAATGACGCATCGCTGTGTGCTGCCCAAGAAATCAACGCACACTCCTCTTGTTTCCACGCATCTCCTCCTCTGCAGTTCTTTGCGGAGATTTTTCACGCGAACCAGGTACTTTGTGCTTGAAAGAGACTTTGTTTTCTTTTAAAAAGACTTAAGACACTTTATATCACTTTTCAGTGATATCTCAACATATACTTATTGCATTTTAATCGTTTTGACCTGCATTTATCCAGATAAATATTATGTATTTTTCTAAACAATGTGTGGTGTATTTTTGTGGTGCAAAGGTGTTATTTGTTATTGTATGATTTATTGCACAAATACTTTACACATCGTCTTCAAAGTTAAGCCTCACTGCTCAGTGCCAAGCTACCAGAGGGTGGGCACAGGATAATTTGGATTGTGTGTGACTTACTCTGACTAGAGTGAGGGTCCTTGCTTGGACAGGGGGTAACCTGACTACCAACCAAAGACCTCATTTCTAACATTGGTGATCAGCGGAGAGGATAGGACTTGTATTTATGCAGTGACATACAGTAGCTAAGTATTTCACTACCTACCCACAGTTGAAGGTCAACTTTATTTTTATCTTTTTCTGCAATTTCGTTTTTCCTGACAATTTTTGACTAAAATCCTCATTCAAAATGTCTCCTGCTGGTTCTCAAGCAGTATGGCTATGCTGAGGACCTACACTGGTAAACAGCTGAGGGCGTTCTGCAGGGATTTGGGTGTACCTACCAAGAAAGCCTCCAGGGTGGAGGAATTACAAATGGCACTGAGGTGCAGTCCTAATTACTCAAACTGCTACCAGCCTGCAATTGTGTCTTGACATTTTTAATAAATTCATGGGGGACCTTCACCTGAAAATAAATCACTCAAAATCCAATGTTATGACTATTAGTCCCAAAAAGGCCCAATGGCATGCTTTTATTTAGACTGTATATGTATTGCAATAGTTCATAGTTTTAATTACCTTGGTATCACTTTTTCGGAGAATTTAAGATGAGAAAAGCTTCTCAGAGAGCTTATAAATTTACTGGGTCAATTGAAGGCATTTTTAAGTTCTCTAAGAAACTGGGGCACAAACCCAATAAGGAACGCTGTAATTTTTTATAAATCGAAATGGCTTTTCTTGTGGTGTTATGGAGCAAGGGTCTGGAGTAATACCATCCCCGCTAGGCTTTAAAAAAACGAAAGTAAGTTTATTTGTAGACTCCCAGCGATCCCCAAAAGAACAGCTAGTCTCATCTTACATTTACAGGCTGGACTCCCATTCCTACAAGATTCAGTCCAGGTTGCACTGTTACTTACTTGGGGAAAGCTTTGGTATTCGCAGCATCCCTCAAGCCTGTTTCATCCCTTGGATTGTGTATGTGAAAAGGAACTTTTAAGCTGTTGGCATGCCAATTTTTGTATTCTCCCAAATAATTTGATTATAGGACTAAACATACAGTGAAATCACTATTTATACAATATAAACAACAAGCCAGAGTTTCCATAACCTACTGTATAAGTTCAGTTTCCTGTTACCTAGATCAGTGGTTCCCAACCTGTGGTTCGGGTACCCCCGGGGGTCCGCAAAGCCTTCTCAAGGGGTCCGGACTGCTTAGAAAATTTTAAAATATTAACAAATATTGACAAATTAGGTCCCCAGCTTCCAGTAATGACTCAGGCGGGGGTCCCCGAATTCCAATTATGATTCAGTGGGAGTCCCTGGGTTCTATTAATGTTAAAATGGGGGTCCATATAAATCAAAAGGTTGGGAACCACTGATCTAGATTTCAGGCATGTTGAAGGACCAAAGCCCTACCTAATATGGGTTGTAAATACTGAACACAGAGTTTATCTGACTAGGTTCAGACTCAATACCCCGCACTGTGTTGCAGCCTTCCCCGATCAAGGTGCCTGGTTTCACTCTTTACCACCTTGTCCCCCTGACAAAATCTCCCAGCAATCTTTTGCACATTGTATGTTTTTCTGTACATTCCGTGAGCATCAAAGACTAAAATATTTGTGTCCCTTATTGTGCACTTTTGTCCTCATATCATATAAAGAATGTTTACAGCATCTTCAGCTCTTAGCTACATAATATTGTTGTGTACAGGGAGTGCAGAATTATTAGGCAAGTTGTATTTTTGAGGATTAATTTTATTATTGAACAACAACCATGTTCTCAATGAACCCAAAAAACTCATTAATATCAAAGCTGAATATTTTTGGAAGTAGTTTTTAGTTTGTTTTTAGTTTTAGCTATGTTAGGGGGATATCTGTGTGTGCAGGTGACTATTACTGTGCATAATTATTAGGCAACTTAACCAAAAACAAATATATACCCATTTCAATTATTTATTATTATCAGTGAAACCAATATAACATCTCAACATTCACAAATATACATTTCTGACATTCAGAAACAAAACAAAAACAAATCAGTGACCAATATAGCCACCTTTCTTTGCAAGGACACTCAAAAGCCTGCCATCCATGGATTCTGTCAGTGTTTTGATCTGTTCACCATCAACATTGCGTGCAGCAGCAACCACAGCCTCCCAGACACTGTTCAGAGAGGTGTACTGTTTTCCCTCCTTGTAAATCTCACATTTGATGATGGACCACAGGTTCTCAATGGGGTTCAGATCAGGTGAACAAGGAGGCCATGTCATTAGATTTCCTTCTTTTATACCCTTTCTTGCCAGCCACGCTGTGGAGTACTTGGACGCGTGTGATGGAGCATTGTCCTGCATGAAAATCATGTTTTTCTTGAAGGATGCAGACTTCTTCCTGTACCACTGCTTGAAGAAGGTGTCTTCCAGGAACTGGCAGTAGGACTGGGAGTTGAGCTTGACTCCATCCTCAACCCGAAAAGGCCCCACAAGCTCATCTTTGATGATACCAGCCCAAACCAGTACTCCACCTCCACCTTGCTGGCGTCTGAGTCGGACTGGAGCTCTCTGCCCTTTACCAATCCAGCCACGGGCCCATCCATCTGGCCCATCAAGACTCACTCTCCTTTCATCAGTCCATAAAACCTTAGAAAAATCAGTCTTGAGATATTTCTTGGCCCAGTCTTGACGTTTCAGCTTGTGTGTCTTGTTCAGTGGTGGTCGTCTTTCAGCCTTTCTTACCTTGGCCATGTCTCTGAGTATTGCACACCTTGTGCTTTTGGGCACTCCAGTGATGTTGCAGCTCTGAAATATGGCCAAACTGGTGGCAAGTGGCATCGTGGCAGCTGCACGCTTGACTTTTCTCAGTTCATGGGCAGTTATTTTGCGCCTTGGTTTTTCCACACGCTTCTTGCGACCCTGTTGACTATTTTGAATGAAACGCTTGATTGTTCGATGATCACGCTTCAGAAGCTTTGCAATTTTAAGAGTGCTGCATCCCTCTGCAAGATATCTCACTATTGTTGACTTTTCTGAGCCTGTCAAGTCCTTCTTTTGACCCATTTTGCCAAAGGAAAGGAAGTTGCCTAATAATTATGCACACCTGATATAGGGTGTTGATGTCATTAGACCACACCCCTTCTCATTACAGAGATGCACATCATCTAATATGCTTAATTGGTAGTAGGCTTTCGAGCCTATACAGCTTGGAGTAAGACAACATGCATAAAGAGGATGATGTGGTCAAAATACTCATTTGCCTAATAATTCTGCACTCCCTGTATGTGTAAGATATGTTTGTCCTGCTAGAAAGGTGATGGATGTTGCTAACCCTGATGATACTTAAATTGCCCTATACTATTGTCTTATCTACATACAATTGGACTAGTTCTTGCAAGCCATATCTGAATGAATTATACTTTATAGTGTTATTCATCCTCGGGGTGATTTAAAATCACATATACATGTGTTTTACAGTGATATTACTTATTCTTATGGTGTTGTAAACATTATTTATGTGTGATTTTTATTAATGTCATTGTGTGTATCATCGTTTCAACACTTAAAGGCCAAATACATTTTTTTGTCTGACTGGCATGAGGGAAATGGATTGCCATAAACAAAAAATGCAGTGGTAGGTGATCCAAAATCTATCCTTACATTCAGTTCCAAAAATGCAAACTCCATTATGGACTATTTATACTTCCCAAGTGGGAAAAAGAAGGTGTTTGTGGATATCAAAGTAGTTTTATTGTTCGTAAGTGAACTATAAGCATATTGTGCATTTCGTATGTTGAGCAAAGAAGAGTAACTTAACTAAAGTGAACAGCATCCTGCAGCAGTGATTGCTCATTTAGCAATTATTCACATTCTTACCCAGGAGGGCAATATTTCTGCTGGAAACATATGTGCCAGGATTGTTACATGATTGCAATAATGATAGTACAGAAACGTTACTGAGAAGAGTAAGAAATAATATGTTCAGCCTGCAAAATAGAATAAATGTTCTAATACAGAATATGAAGACAAACAATTCCAGATGAGGCCAGCTTTATTGGATAACTGGTGTGATGAGGACATATGATGGAAGAGACTTTTGTATAAGAAATAGACGAATTGGAGCTTAAAAGGCAGCAATAAAGGAAGTTAGAGAATGCTGTCCTTTAGACATGCTCCTAATATTCAGTAGAATTATTATTCTGGCTCACTAACATACAATTAAAGAAAATGGGAAATGACTCAATGTATGAATAGAGCATTATACAAGTGTGATCATTAACCAAGAATAAATCCGCCCTGCATCAGAAATGATTGAAATTATTCAGACTAGTCAACGTCTTCACTAACAGAGTTAGGAGTAGAATCTGACATAGGAGTCTTCAAATTAGAATAGAGAATCTGAAATAATATTCAGAATGTCAGCAGAAACACATTTGACTCATAATGAAGCCCGCGCGTAGTTTGTATAATTGTGTAACCCATATTTCAAAGGCTAGTTGAACTTGTGTCCTTCTTGGAGAACAGCATACTTTTCTACCTGTATAGAAATGAGCGAGGGAACATAATCTAGCTTTTCTATATTAAAAAATTGTCCAGCAAAAACAATATGATTGCGTCACTTCAAACAGATTTTAGGTGTATTTCTTTTACTGTAGAGCTGAACCCCAATTTACAAAAGTAGGTATACCAGAAACAAAATTCCTTATATTCAACTACTTTTTATAAAATGGAAATAAGATGAATGTTGAAAATACTGCAGAAGGATGGCTTGTAAACAAATGTTATCAAGACCAACCAAAACATATATAAAAACTCATCAGCTCAAATTAGATATGATGTGATGAGATAATTGTCAGCAAACTGCTGACAAAACTTAGGGAATATGTAGTGCTGCATACTACTATTATATTTGTAACTGCAGATAAATGATTCACTGCATGTTATAAAAATATTTAATCCAGGCATACCAGTGAATGGAGTGAACCTAAGTACTGTTCTAAACTGATGAAACACTGATTCAGGAAATGTCACAACGTTGTTATGTGGAGCATGAAAATACTGTGAAAAACAAGATCTTATTCAATATGATAATAAGTGGTGAAATCAAGGTCCTGTCCAATCAGATTAAGTTTGAAGTAATGCAATGCCATCAAAATACCCAGTAAAAAACCTACAGCGTCTCACATCAACAATACCTTCAAATGTCAAAAACACTTGGAGGTGCCAGTTCAGAATTTGAAATGAAAGAAACACATTGAACATGTGGTCCAACAAGCTGGCAAATCTATGAACGGCTCCATGCCCTCACTTTGAGAGGGTGCACAGGGTGGGACCAATAGCCAAGACTGAGAGGACACATCAAGCAAACATTGGTCGAATAGGTCTTAATGGAGCGATAATCTAGGAGACAATGTTTAAACGCGTGGACTATTAGCAGAAAAGTTTTGGGTTAAACGTTGAGATTTCCCTGCGTAGTTCCCAGTGGAACCTTCAAAAAATGATTGTTCATATGCTCTAAGGACAACAAAAGCACAGATGTCTTGTATCAGATATGTAGCATATATGTGTACAATTATTGACCTTTGGTGTATATGTGAGAGAACCCATGATCTAAGTTGGAGCCTAGCAGGGTAAGGGGTAGCATTAGACTAGTGAAAACCTTCACCTACAACAAACTTAAATTTCGTAGTTGTTTGGATGTTAGTGATCATTAAGAGTTGTTGTGACAAAGTGCAAGGACAACTGACCTGGATTAAAAAACAATTATTGGAGACTGTAAAAAAGGAAATTAGGGATTTTCTTCTTGAAAGATGTTGTGATATTTAAAGGTCCTCATCACGAGTTTCTGTACCAGATTCAAGGAATGGATGACAGGAGACGTGTTTTTAAATGAAGAAAGGACGGTTGCTAAACTGCATATCTGGGTTTGGATTGGCTAACACCATGACACATTTGCTCATTAACCCACCCCGATTGAGCTACGAAGGGCATTCTTCTGAATCTCACGAGAGAATAGGGAATCACACCATGACAATGATAACATGTCTCCGGAGTGAAACATTTCCAAAAACAAGGCGAATGTAATAATGCCAAACAAACAAGGCATTGAAAAACCCATGAATAATCCATTGAACTTGGAATCCACTGTTAAACGAAATCTTGCATGCCAAATGTGATTTCCAAAGCATGTCCTTTTAATATAATTACGATGTCACAGTCTAACAATATGTTCTTAGCACGTGTATCACGTATATTGCTGTTGGTTTCAATATAGTGTTCTCAAATTGTCTCTGATAGCAAACCTATAATTTAACAAAGACTCAAAGCTATTTGCAGAAAAAGTGAAAACAGAACATGTGTGTGTTTTTTATGTGCCAGTGAGTTACACATACTGCAAGCTTTTGTCTGATCGCCATATTTTTTTTTACTTTCGGTGTGCATCGAAACCAAATATTTCCAATGATTTATTTCTCATTTTTGATAGTTCGATAAATGTGGTAAATCTACACTAGTATCGTATATTTAATTTGAGGAAGATTACAAATGTTATTTCAGAACATTTACGTGCCTGCACTTAGCAGACAGTGTTTGATTAAAGGTCATAATTATATTTAAGAACAGTACATTTGCGTTAAATGTCCTCACCAAGAAGTGTGTTGTATCAAAAGCAGGGTATTTCTCTACATTATGTATCTATCTTAATACGCCTTTAGAAGTCTATTATTCTGTAGAGGCAGTAAAAAAACATGTCACAAGTGTGACTGTGAAATTGTTGAAAATGCCTCACGAGCAACCTGATTTAATTGTTTTTAATCAAAATGCACTTTTAGACTTTCTTTTTTGTCATCTCGTTAACCATATACATAGCAACAACATTAAAGAGACGCCATTGGCTGTCTTATAATAAGAAGGGGGCGCGCTAACCGTACGTCCTACTTTGCCCTCCGAATTCTGATGCAATTTACATATTTGACCTACTGGAACCTGTGTGAGCTATTCGTGACATTCTTGGTTGTAAGCTTAGGCTAGCAGATAGTTTCAAGAAGTGCATTTGCTGCTGAACTTAGAATTCAGGTTCCTACGAGAAGAATTGTTAAAGAGGACGTCGAAAAATGGCTACCAAAAATATATTTCATTTTATTATCAAAGTAATAACAGAACAGTTAGTAAGAAATCCTTTTGTCATCTGGTGAAACCTAGTGAAAAAGTCTGAGCTGTCCATGTTTAACTTTGAGACCTTTCCTGTGGCAGGTGCTGGGCCAGTCCACAAAAGAGGGGTACCTTTCTAGCAGAACAAGTATGGGGACGCTGTTTAGTAGGACAGTTGTTGATCCCCACAGAATATTGAACTTTCATAGAAATATTCACAGAAATATGAGGAATATTAGTTCCAGATTTACAAAAAAGTGGGTCAGCACATCGTAAAAATTTGCAGTGCCACGCTGCACCACTTTTGTATTGAAGGGGATGCGCGGTAGTTACAAAAAGACCCCTCTGCAAGAGATAAATTTAGCTGCCACTGCAGGCATCCTTGCACCATAGTGCAAGGGTGTCTGCATTGAGGGGTGTGATTGTTTATGTGCAGGAAGGTGTCCCGTCCTGCACATAAACAATCTATAATGATGATTTGGCACTTCGATATGTGCTGCAGGATGCAGCACACATCAAACTACCAAATCAGCATTTTTGAATGATTGGTTATGTGCAGGAAGGGACACTTTCCTGCACATAAACAATCATACATGGGCTTTTGCTATTTCAATGTGTGCTTCAGAATGCTCTCGTAAATCTGGGGCAGCATCAAAAGCAATGGGTGTTGGGAAGGAACGCCCACAGCAACACCCATTGCACACCTCTCAGCTGCAGAAAACTACATCAGAGGTGCCTATATTTACAAGGAGGCATAAAGCCACAAAATGTGGCTTAACACCTCCTTGTAAATATGTTGCAGTGAATTGCACCACCGGAGCATCACCTAAAGTGGCGGTCCCGTGGTGCTAGGGCCTTGCAAATCTGACTCTTAGGCCCATATTCATACTTTTTTAGCGCCGCATTTGCGCCGCTTTTTGACGCAAAAACGGCGCAAACTTGCAAAATAAAATTGGATTTTGCAAGTTTGCGCCGTTTTTGCGTCAAAAAGCGGCGCAAATGCGGTGCTAAAAAAGTATAAATATGGGCCTTAGTGTGTTAGCCAAAGTCTGAGGTTTGCAAAGGCTTCTAGAGAAAAAGTGTTGTGAGATCCATGCACCTCAAGCTACACTGGGCTAACCTGTTTAGCTAGTTTCGAGAAATGTCTGGGCTTCATTTATTTTGCGGCTGACAGCTGAGTCATGGTTCCAATTCCTCACCCACAAAATGTCTCAAAAAAGGGTTGGTTTCTATTGATCAAATTTAATGTCTCTATATGTCGTTTTAGGGTGTTTTGTGTTGCTGGTGCTCGGCCCAGCCACCAAGTGGGATGCAATTTTTATCAGGAGATGTCTGGGAACACTGAGTTATATTTTGTGGACCCTCAAAGCTTCCGGGGTTTATTCTCACAGAAAGATGAGGGAAATTGCTGCTTGTAGCCAATGTTTGATGTTTATAAAGCTTTTGAGGTAACAAAAAGCCTTGATGAATCCACATAAGCCACATCCCATTGGACTTTTAGGGTTATGTAGTGTTAAGAAATGTCTAGGTTTGGTAGGGTTCTCTGGGTAATGGCTGGGCTAGTGCCCAAAAGCTGCAGATTAATTAATTGTTAAAAAAACAGTGATTTGATGGGTGAAATATGATGACACCAGAGCATGTTTTGGAGAGTACTGTGTGGCAGCCACTACGCCCAGCCACACAAGTGAGGTACTGAATTTATTGAGAGACATGTGGAAATACAGAATAGTAGGTTATTTGTTATTACCTATTGTATTTCTCTGCATTTTTTTGGCTTCCAGATGTAAGCCAGTATGCAACAAAGAAGACATTTTGTAAAATGCCCTCTGATTCACATCACAGTATTACAAACCCCAATTTCAGAGGTGTACAAATAACCACTATTCCTAAACTTAGTATCTTGTGCACATTTTAGAAATACATAGGTTTTTAATTTAATAGATATGATCATATGAATTGCTGCATTGTTGGCACATGTCAAAAATCATTATAATCTGCAGCCTAGTTGTTGTCTCTGGATATTGAGGGGGTAAGTTCCAAGCCCCTTGTGCAGCCATTGCATCACTTTTTCCCATATAAAAAGTGACGCACCAGTGATGCAAATAAGCCTCCGAGTGTTTCTGAAAAATCTTCAAACCACATATACATTTATGACCAGAAGGAACTGAATGGTGTAGCAGTATATTGCTTTTGTAAATTGGCCATTGTGACAAGAAAATTACACATGAAAATGTTGTCATCAGTTGCTATTAAGTCTTATTGATTTTGGATATTTGTTTTATTTCAATGATTAGTTTATTTAAGAAAACTGTGAAGGATCTACACAAATGACCTCTTGTTGGCTTCAGAATTTTGGCCCTCATTATATGTCTGGCGGTCCATGGACTGCCAGACTTACAGATGGCGTGTGGACCGCCGCGGGAGTGGCAGTAAGCCCGCCATATTATGACCCTGGCGGAGATGCCAAGGTGGAAACGCCGCCAGGCTGCTGCGACCAGGCAGACTGGCTGTCTCGATGTTTCAAATCTGACAGGGCAGTGCCTGGGGAAAATGAGTCCCATTCCACCAGCTTTTTCTTGGCGATTTACACCGCCAGGTAAAGACTGGTGGAATGGGTGGCTCGGGCCCCCCGGTCGCCCCTGCACTGCCCATGCACACAGCATGGGCAGTGCAGGGGCCCCCATTCACAGCCCTTCGTGCATTTTACTGCCCGAGTTACGGGCAGTGAAATGCACGATGGGTGCTGCTGCACCTGCTGCACCGCTACATTGGCGCCGATTCCATTAGGAGCCGGCATCAGTGTAAAGGCCCTGTTTCCCACTGGGGCCAGTGGGCAGAAACAGTGTTTCCACCCACTGGCCCAGTGAGAAAATCATAATAGGGCTGGCGGGGGTTTCACCGCACTGGGATATGACAATTGTTTTGGGGCTCACCAATGGGTTTCATACCTGTTTCCACCACAAACTGCAAGCAGGTTGAAACCCCTAAATTAAGGAAAATGGACTACCTCTCGGAGAATAAAAAAAATTGGGGTGAAAGAAATGTTTTTTGTTTCTACTCTGCTTGTTAACGAAACTTAAGAAGATGTTGATCCTATCACTGCAAATCTTTTGTTGATACTAATTTTAGGGAAAGAATATGCTTTGATGCACAGTACCACGAAAGTGACAGTGAGAACATGACTACAGGCCTATCTCTGTAGTCTCACTGTGCAGTTTCAAAACTGCAAATTTTATCTCACAAAATAATCTCTTTTGAGAGGCTTAAACCCTACTTTTAAATATAATAAGTAAACCCTATGTAGGTCCTAAACCGAAATGACCATAAGGTACAGTGTATGGTGGTTAAAAGTAGGACATGTAAAACAGTTAATGTAAAATGTTCCTTACTGCTCCATTAGAAAGCATTCATTGTTAAAATTAAAAATGAATTATGTTAGCTCTGCTTAGGAAACAGCTATACATTTAATTCCTACACATTCAAAAATATCTATTACGGTCCCAATTCACTGGTAAAGTTGGATTTGTAATTAATATTTTATAAAGCATGCTTTTTAAAAGTCAACTTTTACCTGCCTAAATTCTCTAGAAACTGATTTACATGAGCTTCCAACATTCACCCGGAAGCTGAACAGCACCTAGATGAGGTGCCAGCTTGCTCTCAGTGTTTAGACAAAGGCCTTGGGTTGTGTGGAGGTATTTTGTTCCTCTGACAAGATGACCATCTGTGCAATGTACAGGTACTCAGTTAACTTCAAAGAGGCCTACCCTGTCACTGGCAGATGTAGTTAACATCTGAATAGACCATGCATGAATCTCAGTGGGTGAGCAGCTGCGCCCACAATAGGTTGTGAGTGACCACAGAGCAGGGGTTGCTCACTTCTCTGGCCACACCTCTAGAGAGGGCACAAACGATCTCAACAAGGTACTACCATGTTGGGCTTAGGTAAAAAGGGGCACAGTGGGATTGTTTGCAGTAGGGCACAACAAATTGATGCAAAAGTGGGTATGGCTTCCTTGGGGAACTTTTTCCTTTTGTTTAAGGAGCGGCCAGAAGTCACTCCAACCCATAGGCTAGTGCCAGTTATGGATGTGGCACCCTCTTCAAAATACTACTAGACCTATGGAAGTCAGAAGAAGAACTGCACCAGCTGTTGAGTTTTATGAGGAGAACCCTAAGGACTGCACCAGCTCCCATTTGTACCCAGGAAAAAGAAGTAAACTGCAACAGTCAGTTGGCTGACCTCCTGTGAAGCTAAAGGGACAGAAAAGCTGCAGAAACCCACGTTTTCAAAAGAGCCCCTGTGAGCAGTTTCAACTAGACCTACCCTGGACCCTGCTGGTGGCTTCTGTAGGAATACCTCCTGACCTCAAAGTGCTCTTCTTGAGGTCCAGGGACCCTTGTTGGTATCAGAGAATACTCCTCCAGTCTGAACCTAAAATCCTGGGACTCTAAAATGTCTGCCTCAAGAACCATTGTCGGATCAGAACCAAACTGCCAGCTGGTCCACTGTGGGTGACTGACTTCGCTGCAGCTCCCCCTATGTTCTTCTCTGCAGCAGTACATCCAATTCAGCGGGCCCAACCAAGACCGTATCTGATGACATTGAACTCTCTTTGCTACAGCATGCAGTCTTGCTACACAGTAGAAATCTGACTTCCAGAAAAGTGTCAAAGTCTGACGCAGAAATCTTCAATGGGCCAGATGCTGAGCAGCATCGGACTGACACCAATGCCTTTTTGGGTGCAAGATATTTCCTACTTGTAGCTTTTTGCAGTTTTATCAATTGCTTCACAGCGATCCCGTTCTTCGTCAATCTATCATTCATAAGCCCCTATGCAGGTCCAATCTGCAGTCTTGCCCCACTGAGGACTCTACTTTATTGAAAAATTTCTAACTTTTCAACCGGCAAATCCAACCTCTGTATCCAACGCTTGCTCCATTACAATCAAACTTACACCTTACCCTGATCAAGTGCTTCCAAATGACTGCAGTTTGCACTCAATGGTTTTTGGCACTATTTTCATTTACAACTTTAAAAATTCATAACTCCTGTTCCCCTTCCTGGGTTCTTGTCATTTTGGTATCATTTGTGCATTGTTATTCTCCGATTTTATATATTGGAAATGGAGAACTTTGAACTGTTTTGGTACTTCTAATACCTTTATGCATTTTCTTAAGCTAAGCCTGTCTGCTCAGTGCCCTAGCTATCAGGGGTTGAACTCTGGTTGAAATTACTGAAACCTTTACTTGACCTAACAAGAACAGTAACATTATTATATGTGGTTGACTACCATCCACCTCAACTAATAATCCACTTTCCCACAACTGGTTTGTTGAAAACATATTTACTTTGTTGGTGGTAAAATACAAATGATATAATAAACATAGAATTTGTCACAGATCTGAATAAGAAAGAATGCAGTGTATTACTGAACCAAGACCTTTTTAGTCATGTTCTCTCAGCACTGTATTTTGTTTTATAAGCATACTTCAGAGATAGCTTAATTGTACATGAACACTAATGAATTCAATGTATTATTCAACCAATAAATAAAAGTACCAAATTAGCTGACAGAAAATGGCTCCCTGTATACTAGGAGCCCCACATTCCTGAAAGACAGTGTTAATAGTTTTAATCTGTAAAAATGCATAACAAGAATTATCAGAGCCAATATATCTAGAGTTGGCATTTTGGTGTTTGGCTTTGTCAAGGGTTGTTTTTTTTTTTTTACATTTTTTTCAGGATACCCTTATTATTACAATCCTCGGTTCGGAGGGGCGGGAGCTCCTGTCATGCTCTGCGCCTGGGAGACCTACGGAGCAGCGTTATGGCAGCAGGACGTCTCTGCCGAACTCACCTTGCTAAAAAGAAAAAGATAGCAGTATCACCCTTCACTGCTGTGGGACAATGCTCGGAGGCTCGGGGTATCCAAAGGTTGGATACTCTTGTAAAATCAAGCCTGCAGCACAGAGCAGCAAGCTCCATAACACCGGAATGGAGTGCCTGACGAACGCGTTGCACTGAGGCACTGGAACACAGATGCCCCCCCCCTTGATACAGGAACGGGGTGGAGGTTTGGGGAGCGGACCATCCAGAGCCTGTGGTGCGCTGGGCTCAGCAACGCGCACCGCTTCTGGCAGAAAGGAGGAAATAGTGGAGTCGATAGTAATCACCGACTTGTGGTTTCTTTTTATCGTCACCTTCTGGAGGAATGCAGTGAATTCCTTTCTCCTCACGGCCACCAAAGGAGGAAGTGAGGAGGTGAGATGAGGAGCCTTCTGCAAGTGCTACCTGCAGATGAACAGCTAAGTGTCAAGGGAAGGTTCTGTAGCTTCAAAAAGACTGTGTCAATGCGTGCTGTGCGGCGGGGGGGTTGGAGTGAAGACTTTTTTAATATGGGAGGCATGTTGGGAGTGATCAATTAACTCTTGTTCTGCACTGACTCAAGGTCTAAAATCCTGATGGTAAAGTCTCCAGCAACGTGTGGGATTTGTAAGGGCTTACCAGTTTTGGCTGACTCCTAGACATCCACATTTTTAGTCTACCACAGGGGTGCGACGGAAGCAGTTTATACTCAAGTGGATGCGGTTTGTTGCCCCACGTACCCTTCCGATTCATTTTCTTCTTCTGGTCTCCTTCCACACCCGCCTCCTGGCTCTGTTTTTGCTACAAAATTTGTCTTTGTTGTCTCCACAATGAAACGCATGGCTTGAGATACAGGGTCTAAATCTCAGACAATGGGCAAATTCCCAAAAGGATCTAAATCTAAGACCCTGACCCCAGCTTCAGGAAGGCTCAGGCAAAGCTCCAGCCAACAAGACCCGGCAGGCCCTTTAAGGGAATCTCCTCAGACTCAGGATCTTTCACCATCCTCCTCAGGTCCCACTTTCATGTTGGAGCTCAATATCAGGGACCTTGAGGAACTGTCTGTTGAGTGTCCATCACGATCCACAGAGCCATTTCTTCAATCACACTCTCAATCTTCCTCTACCTTTCCGGTAGGTGCAGTCACTGAATCTCCCTCTGCATCACTTTATTCTGTGAAACCATTCACTCTCCCTCTTGACCGTCTTTCAAATCCTCCCCAACTCAATGCGAAACAATTCTGAGAAACCTGCATATCTTATTTGCAAACCCTAATACTAATTTTAAAGGTGCACGTCTACCGAGAATGAGGGGCGCAAAAGAAAGAGGGGTGGAGAGGAGAACTCTCCCAAGCGAAGTAATCCTACCAAACATTGGCGAATCCTCTGCTTTGGCTCTAAATTCTGGTCCGGAAAGACCATGTGCAGAAGTTTCCGTTTCATCTGGAGTCAATTCCAATATAAATTCTGAGTTGCAACCCCTCGGCTCTTCTCCTAACCGCCTAATTCCAGCCTATACAGCAAGCAGGACTAAGGGTTCTTCAACGGTGGAGGAGTTGATGGGACAGATATTGGTGGAGCTTCGAGCTATAAAACTTTCACAGGAGGAGACTCGCAAAGAGACGAAAGACCACCTTACTCAATTGAATACTCACTTAACTCTTCTCTCCTCTCGAGTCTCACAGGTGGAACAGAGGGTATTCGACCTACAATATGTTGAGAATTAAATTGAATCAACTATGACTCAGATCCAATCTGAACTGGAGGACCTCCAGTTAAAACTAGACGAAGCAGAGAACAGGTCCTGGCGTGCCAATCTCAGATTTGTAGAGGTCCCAGAGGGGATTGAAGCAGCCTCATCAGTGGCTAACTGTCTCAGAACTCATCTATAAAGTTGTCCTCCCGGATAGGGACAAGATGGGTGGGGACCTTTCTATTATGAGGGCCCATAGGGTACCCTTTACCCGCCCTGCTAACTCGAAGTATCCATGCACCATTTTGGTTAACTTTGGGGACTTTGGAATTAAAGAGCAAATTCTCTCTCAAGCTAGAAAAGAGAGGGAGTTCAAGTCTGATGATAAGTTTACTTTTTGTGTTTATCCAGATATATCAGTTGCGGCTGCACACCGGCTCCGCTGGTTTGTTGGTCTAATAGACCGTTTCAAAAGATTGGGGGCGCCGGCTGGTATCGTGCAACTTGCTAAACTTAAAGTTTTACATGAAGGTCAGGCGAACGTTTTCCAGAATGTTCAGGAAGCAACCAACTTCTTGGAACTCTTAAAAAACACAAGGGGGGGTTACAAGATAAGCGGGTGGGAGTCAAGGGGGGTAGAGTTATTGTTAGTTTTTTGACACTGTACACTATGGATCTTTTTTGTATATGGTTCTGTCGCGTATAATGCTCTGCTGCCCAGTGGGAATATTAGGCACTAAAAGCAAAATAGGGGGTGGCTTGCGCATCCTTTTTTGTTTTGTTTTTTGGGTGAGGTGACTGATCTCTGTTCGGTGTATTGCCGCCATGCTGCTCTCCTGAGACTAGGTCTCTAGGGGTGCCATGTCACTGCACTCAGGTCTTGGGTTCATGGGTGAGGGCACGGGGGAGGGGGTTGGTTCACTGTCCGCTGGGGTCACGAGAGGTTGGACCCACCGGGGTAGGGGGGAAGGGAGGGAGGGGCCAGGGCAGGGAAGGGCCTCGACGGGGACGGTTGGGGGGGCATGGGGATGGAGGGGGGAACACTGGGTTGAGCTAGACCAAAAAATGCAGATGGAGACTAATCAGTTATATCTGGTATCCGAGGACAAGGTCCAGGAGGAGAGTGCAGGAAAGAATGCAGCCACAGCACAATCGGCCATGGGAGGGATGAGGTGGAATAATCAGAAATGATCGGGTTTAGGCTTAGAGTTGCCTCATGTAATCTCAATGGGGCCAACAACAATACTAAGTTCCAAGCGGTCCTTAACTGGGTGGTAACATCTCAGATACAAGTTGTCCTCTTTCAGGAAACTCATTTGAAGGTCAAAGGCAAGCTACCAAAACTTCCTGCATACATCGCCCACTCTTTTTTCGTGTCGGCCGACGCCGCAAAACGAGGTGTGGCAATTCTGTTTTCTAGCAAATTTGCAGGAATGATACAGGGAGTTTTTAGGGACCTGCAGGCAAGGTGGATAGTAGTTACTACTATGGTGGCAGATAAAGTGATTCATTTTGTTAGCTTCTATGGTCCGATAGAGGACGATGTTGCGTCAATGCAGGCTCTGTATAGACATTTGTCTCTACTCCCAAGTTACTTTGTAATAGGAGGGGACTTTAACGTTATACCAAACATCTAATGGGACACATCACAGTGGATTAAAACGCAGAACAAACCAAGAGCTTGCTAAATGTTTCTAAAAATGTGCACGGATTTAGCGCTAGTGGATGTGTGGCGGGCTGATCATCCCCAGGAGAAAGAATATACATGCTACTCTAAAAGGCATAATACTGCTTCAAGAATCAATAATATTTTACTCTCATTTGCACTGAAGTGGCAGGTGTCAGGAGTACTTGCAAACTCTTTTTCTGACCACTCGGTACCATGGAAAACATATTTACTTTGTTGGTGGTAAAATACAAATGATTTAATAAACGTAGAATTGTTCACAGATCTGAATAAGGAAGAATGCAGTGTTTTTCTGAACCAAGACCTTTTTAGTCATGTTCTCTCAGCACTGTACTTGGTTTTATAAGCATACTTCAGAGATAGCTTAATTGTACATGAAAACTAATAAATTCAACTTATTATTCAACCAATAAATAAAAGTACCAAATTAGCTGACAGAAAATGGCTCCCTATATACTAGGAGCCCCACATTCCTGAAGGACAGTGCTAATACCTTTAATCTGTAAAGATGCATGTTAGAAATTGGGTTTTTGGTTGGTAGTCAGGTTATCCCCAGTCCAAGCAAGAACCCTCACTCTAGTCAGGGTAAGTCACACACAATCCAAATGATCCTGTGCCCACCCTCTGGTAGCTTGGCACTGAGCAGTCAGGCATAACTTAGAAGGCAATGTGTAAAGCATTTGTGCAATAAATCATACAATAACACAATATAGCACCACAAAAATACACCACACAGTGTTTAGAAAAATATATAATATTTATCTGGGTATTTGCAGGTCAAAACGATAAAAGATGCAATATGAAATTGTAGAGATATCACTGAAAAGTGATATAAAGTGTCTTAAGTCTTTAAAAAGCACACAAAGTCTCTTTCAAGCACAAAGTACCTGGTTTGGAGTGGAAAATCTCCGCAGAGGGCCGCAGAGGAGGAGATGCGTGGAAAAATGGTGTGTGCGTCGGTTTCACCCCTTCACACACAGACTTGCGTTGTTATTTTCCGCGCGGGGAGACGTGCGTCGTTCTACGGGAAGAAAAATGGTGTGTGCATTGGTTTCGCCCCTTCACACACGGACCTGCGTTGTTATTTTTCACTCGGGGAAGACGTGCGTCGTTTTCCAGCACGCGGACCGTCTCCTTCTGTGGGTCGCGGGATTACCAGATGTCCCAGGGTCTGTGCATGGAATCCTAGGCTTGTTATCCGGCTGCGCGTTATTCCGGTGGGCTGTGCGTGGAATTTTCTTCCTCACGGCAGGCATTGCGTTGATTTCCTCTCTGGAAGTCGCCCGGCGTTGTCCAAGCGGGCCGTGCGTAGAAGTTCTGGTCGCACCGCAGGCGTCGCGTCGAGCGGCGTCTTTCCGGATCGGCGTGCAGTGAATTTTTCACCGCGGAACAAGCTGTGTGTCGAATTTTTCGGCGCACAAGGAGTCCAGTTGAAAAAGAGAAGTCTTTTTGGTCCTGAGACTTCAGGGAACAGGAGGCAAGCTCTATCCAAGCCCTTGGAGAGCACTTTTGCAACAAGACAAGAGATCAGCAAGGCAGCAGGCCAACAGCAAGGCAGCAGTCCTTTGTAGAAAGCAGTCAGGTGAGTCCTTTGAGCAGCCAGGCAGTTCTTCTTGGCAGGATGCAGGTTCTGGTTCAGGTTTCTTCTCCAGGAAGTGTCTGAGGTGGTAGGGCAGAGGCCCTGTTTTATACTAAAATGTGCTTTTGAAGTGGGGGAGACTTCAAAGAGGGGCCTAGGAGTGCACCAGGTCCCCTTTCAGTTCAATCCTGTCTGCCAGGGTCCCAGTAGGGGGTGTGGCAGTCCTTTGTGTGAGGGCAGGCCCTCCACCCTCCCAGGCCAGGAAGACCCATTCAAAATGCAGATGTATGCAAGTGAGGCTGAGTACCCTGTGTTTGGGGTGTGTCTGAGTGAATGCACAAGGAGCTGTCAACTAAACCTAGCCAGACATGGATTGTAAGGCACAGAAAGAATTAAGTGCAGAGAAATGCTCACTTTCTAAAAGTGGCATTTCTAAAATAGTAATATTAAATCCAACTTCACCAGTCAGCAGGATTTTGTATTACTATTCTGGCCATACTAAATATGACCTTCCTACTCCTTTCAGATCAGCAGCTACCACTTCAACAATGTATGAGGGCAGCCCCAATGTTAGCCTATGAAGGGAGCAGGCCTCACAGTAGTGTAAAAAAGAATTTAGGGGTTTTACACTATCAGGACATATAAACTACACAGGTACATGTCCTGCCTTTTACCCACACAGCACCCTGCTCTACGGGTTACCTAGGGCACACATTAAGGGTGACTTATATGTAGAAAAAGGGGAGTTCTAGGCTTGGCAAGTACTTTCAAATGCCAAGTCGAAGTGGCAGTGAAACTGCACACACAGGCCTTGCAATGGCAGGCCTGAGAAAAGGTTAAGGGGCTACTTAAGTGGGTGGCACAACCAGTGCTGCAGGCCCACTAGTAGCATTTAATCTACAGGCCCCTGGCACATATAGTGCACTCTACTAGGGTCTTATAAGTAAATCAAATAGCCAATCATGGATAAACCAATCAACAGTACAATTTACACAGAGAGCATATGCACTTTAGCACTGGTTAGCAGTGGTAAAGTGCCCAGAGTTCAAAAGCCAACAACAACAGGTCAGAAAAAATAAGAGGAAGGAGGCAAAAAGTTTGGGGATGACCCTGTGAAAAGGCCAGGTCCAACAATGCATAACAAGCATTATCAGAGCCAATATTTCTAGAGTTGGCATATTGGTGTTTGGCTTTGTCAAGGGTTGTTTTGTTCTTTTTAAAAAAAAAATCAGGATACCCTTATTTGGGTGGTTGTCAGGCTCTCATCAGTCCAAAATCAAAAGTAAAAACAAAAAGCAAAAATACTTTTGGGATCAAAAAGCACACATTTCTATAATAGTCCCCGGCATTGAGGGGGGACTGCTTTGTGCATGAATGTGCTACTGTGAGAGTGCAGAATGCCATCATTCACAGTTAAGGTAGCCAATGGCGGAAGTGGGCTGACTCATTGCCCAATGTTGAATGCTGTATTGGAAGGAAGAAAAGGCGGATGACAGATTAAGACACCAATGGATGAAGAGGGTTGGCTGAAAGCCTCTACATGTAAGTGTATTAGCAATGTAAATTTAATTAAACTAAAAGATATTGGCTAATGACAGCGCTAAAGACAACCTGAGTCACTATTATTTTTATTTGCACAAATCCAAAAAGCTCTCAAGCACAGCTAACTGAATTTGCTCCCTGACTCTTCAATGTTTCCACTATTTGCTGCTAACTTGAGTAATTGCCTCAAGGAGATGAAGCTTTTTTCTGTGGGTGCACCAATTGTATGGGAATTATCATACTTACCTCTTTCCACAAAGTGCAATACTATTTATAATAGCTAAACTATAATTTATGCTTAATTTATTTTACGCGTTTTGTGGCTGCAAGAAGTATTTACAAAACCAACGAAACAAGAAACTTATGTCACATGTAGCAAAGATCAATTATAGCACAATTATAAACTAAATGACAAAAGAGAACATGGAAAAGATAAGAATAACAGTTAAATAGTCAGTTACTAGATTAGGAATAAATGCCACCAAACCATGACATATTCTTTGCCATTTTAGCAACTCCTACATGCCTAATTTCTTATTCAAAATATGCCTTCGAAATAACATGCTTTCGAGGGAAGCTCTTTAACTTTTTTATCAGAGGAACAATAACAATCAGCAAGGACTCTGTGTGAATTAATTTTGTATCCAAAGTTAGAGATGAAATCAATAGTAAGTTGCAGCAGTTTCTGCTTCTTTTTTGATACACATTCGAATTTGATGTTGCTCTTAGGTGTTCCAAAAGCTACATCATCAAACTTTCAATACATTACATAGATAAACAGGAATTACCTAGACAGCCCCGCTGCTTTCTAAATAGAACATTAAATCACTATTTCTTCGCCATGCAAAATCAAGCATTCAGAATCCCTTTGTGAAATTTTGGGAAAGTTATATTTTTGAAGCCTGTAGTAAATACTCTCAGTTCACCAGATGTAAACTTGTCTTGCCCACTGAATGGTTGTGACTTTCATTTTTATGATTATGTAACTTTGTTGTCTGGGAGAAGGAACTGCTAAGCCTACCCGACCCATGCTTCAAAGTGGTTCACTGGAAAAGGCACCTAGGAGGCAATCCCCTGCACCCAGAACCTTCCATTGGCACTTTGTTTTCTTGATGTTTTTTTAATTTTTGAACTTCAAAACTTTATAACCTCTTATCTGATTGTGTCCATTTCGCCTAGAATTCTATTGTTTGGTTTCTTGTGCTAAAGGTGTTTTGCTATTGCTTAAATATTTTATAAGGTAGGCATATCATGTGAGCCATGTGCTATCAGGGGTAAGCCCAGGTTTTTTTTTTGAGTTTTTTTTTTTTTTTTTAGAGTACCATGTTTTTTCCCAACAAGACATTGCGGAAGCAACTTGCCATACTATTAGGCAGTTTCTTACAACATCTGAGGAGACATTTTTTACAATATCTGAGGTAATATGATTTGGCTATTTCCAGAGGCACTTGAGTCCGAGGCAGGTAGGCGGGCAAAACATTGAAATAGTTAATCGTATGCAGATGGAATTAATTACTCATTAATTATTCATTTGAGGCTGCAGCTCGCTTACTTTCGTTACACACTTTCAGTGCTGGAAATGCTTACACCCAATGCAGCAAAAAAACTGCTAGGTCAACATAATGTTTTGTTCCAGTTTTGTGGGATATTTGTATTATTTAGTCATCTGTTTAATAAATATTATTTAGTCATCTGTTTAATTAACGTGTTTTGATTATTTCTAAACATTAAACTAACGAGAACAGGGGCGTATGCCTTGCTTTAGAGGTGTATGTTACAAACTCCGAATCTGTTGCTAACGTTTGGCTAATTGTAGAGGAAAGAAGACTGATTTGTTATTTACTGGAGAATAAACAGGACGCCTGACTTTTTTTGGCACTTTGGCACCATCTGAAGACCTTGCCGCATACAAATATTTATTTTGGAGCGCATAAAAAGATAAATCGATAGCTATAAATATTATGTGTCTGATTTTGTGAACATTTTGTTAATCTACAAAATGTTCAACAAAATGTACAAAAAATCCAAAGAATGTCCATCTCATTAATAACAATACTGTATATAGCCCCACTAGATCAAAAGATTGAATCCCAACAGAAGAGCTATGAAGGGGTTATACCCCTCCTCATGACACAGTCCTGCACAATAAGTGCCTGGTTTTCAATCCCAGTTCAAGCAACATTATGGAAATTCAGCTTGTCAAATTAGAAGGTAATCTCAACGTTTCAGTCTGTGGTGGCAGTCAGAGATCCGTCAGACCATCATCAGGACTCAGGCCCTCATTACAACCCTGGTGGTCAGTGTTAAAGCGGCGATAATTCCGCCAACATAGACAGCCACTTTAACACACCGACCGCCACGGCGGTAGCAACAAACACCTCAGCAGTCACTGCCAACAGACAGGTGAAAGACAATGTGCCGCCCACCTATTACAACCCTCCAATCCGCCAGCTTATCCGGGGCGGTACCAACGCATCAAAAGCACAGCGGAAACAGGAATTGGAAGGGATACCATTCACCTCCTGACAATTAACGAAGAACCAGGATGCCATGGAGCCTGAGCTGCAGGTCCTGCCGATGCTGGTCTACCTCCTCATACACGAGGAATATCAAAGGCAGTGGCGACGACCACAGTGAGTACTGCACTTAGCACACCGGGGTGAAGCCAAAGGGAGTGACACACAGGCAACACCCCCACCCTCACCCACAACACATGCAACAACAGTGCATTTACACCCGCTACCCCCTGGAAGAACGCCAGGACAAAAGGAATTGAGTTAAATCAGTGATATTTTGAAATATGCAGATATACTTAACGAATATATAAACAGTATATACATATATTTACAATATGTACAGAAGGCCGTACACTGTCCTTTGCAAATGTCCGTAGCCCACTGGGCCAAAAATCATGGGCCAAGCCCACACTGGACTCCTGCCTCAATACAGAGAGAGAACACTGCTGGGGCAGCAGGTCGAAAACACACAGGCACCTCAGGGGGACGGGGAAGGGGGGGCACCTCAGCTGGAAGATGGTACAACGCCACTGCTCCTGGAGGGGGCTCCATGCTAAGCAACAGTCTCTCAAGTCTCTCAAGTGGGTGGTTTGCCCACTGCTTGGTCCTGGGGAGTGCAAGGCCAAAGTCTCTCAAGTGAGTGGTTTGCCCACAGCTTGGTCCTGGAGAGTGCAAAGCCACATTCTCTCAAGTGGGTGGTTTGCCCACAGCTTAGTCCTGGGGAGTGCAAAGCCACAGTCTCTCAAGTGGGTGGTTTGCCCACTGCTTGGTACTGGGGAGTGCAAGGCCACAGTCTCTCAAGTGGGTGGCTTCTCCACTGGGTCTGGAGGGGGCCCTGTGCCCAGTCTGCTTCTTTCTGCCAAGGATTGGGTGAGTGGATGCATTATTCCACTGGTTCTGGAGGGGGCCTTGTGCCCAGTCTGCTTCATCCTACCAAGGATTGGGTGAGTGGATGCATATCTCCACTGGTTCTGGAGGGGGCTTTGTGCCCAGTGATGAAGCACCTGTGGTGTGGCAGTTCACATTCCCTCACCTGGGTGTCTGAGGCACGAGATCTGCAACAAACAGGTAGCATGATACTCCATGGAGGCAGGGCCAAACTCCATCCTACGGCAACTAAGGCTGAAAACTGGTGGTAGTGCTGGTGCTGGTGGGGGTGCTTCAAGTGGTGGTGGGAGGCTCCAGGCCATCTCCTGCAGCCTCGGACGGCTGCCCACTGGGGATGCTGGTGCTGACAGTTGTTGTGGCTGCGGCGGGGCAGGTGGCGGTGCCTGCGGCAGGGATGTGGCGGTGCTGGCCGTGGTGCAGGTGATGGTAGTGGTGGAGGGAGGCTCCAGGCCATCTCCTGCAGCCTCGGACGGCTGCCCACTGGAGATGCTGGTGCTGACAGTTGTTGTGGCAGCGGCGGGGCAGGTGGTGATGCTTGTGGCAGTGTGTGCCACGGTACAGTTGGCAGGTCTGTCAGATCTAATAGTGGGCACCAGGCTATCAACTGGAGCCTCCGAGGCCTGAAATGCCTTGCCTTGGCTTTTCTGCCCCTTCCTCACCTTGGCAGATGCTGCTGGGACCTTGGCACTGGCAGCTGGAGTTTTGGAGGAGGCCTTGCTGGGTGGGTCATGCTCCTTGGCCATGCTGCATGCTGGCCCCTTCTTCACTTTGGCAGGTGACGCAATGGGTTGATCCTTTGCAGGGATCTGTGGTACACTGCCTGGTCTGACGGGTGCCTCCTTTGACCCTCTGGGAGTTGCAGGTACCACTGCATCCACTGACTTGGTGGCTGAGGTGCTGGCCTGGGATCTGGACACCCTGGCCGAGGTGAAGGACGGGGGAGGCGTAGGGAAGAGGTCAATGTTTGCCAGGAACAGTTTTTTAGACACACTGGGTTGGGAAGATGGAGAGGGTTTGGGAGTGCAGGAAGAGGGAGTGGCTGTAGGAGGTGTACGTCTGCTGAGTTTGGGTGAAGGTGCATGGGCTGGATGCTGTTATGAGGTGGATGGCTGTTGGGTGGGTGGGTGCTTGCGTTTGTGCTCTTTGGGCGGAGGGGTCACAGATACACTGGGAGAGGACAAAGGGGATGTGTGCATGGTTGTGGTGACTGCTTGTGAGGGCTGTGTTGTGATGGGCGTGCTGGTGATGGATATAGTGGATGAAGATGTAGTGTATGCAGGTGTGAGTGCAGACGCTACTGGGAGGGAGGTGGAGGACGTGGAGGAGGGGGACACGGTGGAGGCAGTGGATGTTGGTGTGTTTGCATGGGCATGGTGCTTGTGTGAGTGCCTGTGAGATGAAGTGTGGTGCTTATGTTTGCCTGAGACACTTTTGTGTGTTGATTTGGGTGAATGCTGTTCTGAAGGTATGCTTGGGATAGGCTGAGGTTGAGTGGATTGGGTCTGGGTAGAGGAAGTTGGAGGGGGAGGCTAGACACAGGGACAAGGGCTGCCATCAGTGCTGAGGCCAGAGCCTAAAATGCTCTCTATTGGGCCACCACGCCAGAGTGAATGCCCTCCTGGATGGCATTCAGAATGGTTGACTGCCTAACAGTGAGGGATCTCAGGAGGTCAATAGCCTCCTCACTGAGGGCAGCAGGGCTGACTAGGGAAGGATCTGAGGTGCCTGGGGCAAAGGAGACACCCACCCTCCTGGGTGAGCGGGCACGGGAAACACAATGAGGGGCTGCTGGGAGGGTGGTGCTAGTGGGGGGGGGTGTCGGCTGTACCTGTTGTTGGGGTGGGCACAGAGGTGTCCATCACCGCCAGGGAGCTTCCATCAGAGGAATCGCAGCTGTCTGTGGTCTGCCCTCCTGTCCACGTCGCGGTGCTCCCCTCGCCCTCCATCCCACTGGTGCCTTCACCCTCGGTGGATTCGGCCTCCAGGCCCATGTGGGATGCAGCTCCCTCCGTCGCCGGTGCCTCTGCTCCTCTGCAAGATGATACTAATGCACACAAGGACAGGGTGACAAAACAAATAGGAAGGGGGAGAGACAGAGGATACACCTGGTCAATGCCAGCAACACCTTTGGCGAACACTACACACAGGGATCAGCCCTATACACTAGGCCATGCCCAACCATTTACTGAGACAGTCATGGGGTAAAATGCCTAACGTCAGCATCTGCACACCTGAAACCCACAGGACCCTGCCCAGTAGTAGATGGCCACTTACACCATTGGGGTAGGAGTGCTCCAGAGCCTGTCCAACAAGGGACCTACCCTGCCATGATCGCCCTGGCCTAGGGGCACCCACAACCCACATCCCCCACCCAGCTACCTCCTAACTTCAGAATCTGTACTCACCCCCTTGTGGCTGCTGTGATGCCCTCAAGTGCCCATCCAACTCCGGATAGGCCACCACCAGGATACGGAACATCACGGGGCTCATGGTGTGATGGGCACCCATTTCATGTTGGGAGGCCAGCCCCAGCTGGGCCTCCGCCGTCTTCTTTGACCAGCAGCGCAGGTCCTCCCATCTCTTGGGGCAGTGGGTGCTCCGCCTGTGAAAGACCCCCAGGGTCCGCACCTCCTTGGCGATGGCACGCCAAATACCCTTTTTCTGGTGGGCGCTGACCTGCATGGAAAAGACAGCAGAAAAAGGAATTAGTCAACTGTCCGGACCGTCATAGTCATTGCCCACCAGTTCCCAACCATGCCCTGACGCACATACACTGACCACCTTACATCCTGTACTCTGGCCAGGATGCCTCAGCACCCACCAACATGTGGCTTACATCCACAGCACTCCAATCATTCATGGCCCACGCATCATGCTCACAGTGTACTCACCTGTTTGTCTGGAGGACCGTAGAGTAATGTGTTCTGGGGTAGGGCCCCATGCACCAGTTTCTCCAACTCCTCCACAGTGAAGGCAGGGGCCCTTTCCCCAGACACATGAGCCATTGTCGCTTCCAGACACAGGTCAAAGCAGGACTTGCATTGTAGGTCCTCTCCTGTTTAAGGTCAGGTAGGAAGTGAGTGAATAGTTAGAAAATGATGGTCACGTCCGCGGCAGGGCGTACCGTCACCGCCGGCGTACATCGCCATTGGCTCCTAGAAACCATAGGGCCCAATGAGAACAAGTGCGAGGTTGCGCGGCGGTCATCGACCGCCTACAGCGACGTGCACAACACCAGCACAATTCCACTTGTCCCAACTCACAGGTCAGGCAGCCGCCATTTCAGGGGGGCACAGGGCATAGCCCTAACTGCGTTACAGCAGACATTGGCACATCATCTGACTCTCAAGTTCACATACTGCTTCTGTAAGTAAATTAATCAACATTAGTGCAATAGATGTGGAAATATTACCCTCTGCTCACCGTTCTCTTCCATAGGCTTGAACCGCTGAGGCAAATTATGAGATGGCGGCATCCTCCGGTGTACAGACCCCTGGTGGACCTTGCGACAATGGAGGACAGACACATTATCATCACATACAGACTTGATCATGCCACTATCCAAGAACTGTGTGCCCAATTGGAGCCAGACCTGATGTCAGCTATCCGCCAGTCCACAGGAATCCCCCTTCTAGTGCATGTCCTGTCAGTGCTCCATTTCCTGGCAAGTGGTCAATTCCTAAACAACAGTGGCCATGGCATCAAGGATGTCTCAGCCAATGTTCTCCAACGTGTTGATCAGAGTGTTGTCTTTCCTGCTGCAACACATGCGCAGCTACATCGTGTTCCCCCAAGTGGAGGATTTGGCCACAGTGAAGGCTGATTTTTATGCCCTGGGACATATCCCCAACATCATTGGTGCTATTGATAGTAAACATGTAGCATTTGTCCCCCCCCGAGAAAAGAACAGGTTTACAGGAATAGAAAAAGCTATCACTTGATGAATGTGCAGATGGTGTGTTTGGCGGACCAGTACATCTCCCATGTGAATGCCAAATATCCTGGCTCTGTGCATGACACCTTTATATTGAGGAATAGCAGCATCCCATATGTGATGGGCCAACTCCAGAGGCACCGGGTGTGGCTAATAGGTGAGCCAAAGATCCCCACTGAGTATATGTTGATGTCTGGGTATGGGTTTGCCCCTAAGGGTTAGTGTGTGGCTAAGAGTTGTCACCCTATATTTATAGGTGACTCTGGTTACCCCAACCTCTCATGACTACTGACCCAAGTGAGGAATCCTAGGACAAGGGCAGAGGAACGTTACAGTGAGGCACATGGGCTTTCAAGGAGAATTATAGAAAGAACCTTTGGCCTCCTGAAGGCCAGGTTCTGGTGCCTCCATCTAACAGGTGGATCCCTGTACTACTCACCCAAGAAGGTGTTCCAGGTCATCGCAGCATGTTGCACAACCTGGCCTTGAGACGCCAGGTGCCTTTTCTGCAGGAGGATGTGCCTGGAGATGGTCTTGTGGCAGTGGTGGAGCCTGTGGACAGTGAGGAAGAGGAGGCAGAGAAAGAAGATGTTGACAACAGAACAAATATAATACAGCAGTACTTCAGTGACACACAGATAAGAGAACGTAACTCCACTTAACATTTCAGTAATCTGTTGGAAATTGTACAAGGCAGCCTCTTACCCTGTGTCTATGGCCACAGACTGTTCTCTTTGGATTCTCTATTTCAGATCTCTGTGCCCCATTCTGGCTCCTGCTTCATATACTGCTGCCCACCAAAGGTCATCCTGTAGTATATTTCACTGTACATATATGTTGCAATGCTTTGATAATGTTGTATCAATACATTTGTAAATCATTAGACTGAATCCAGATTGGTATTTGTTTCAAGGGTGTTTATTTAGGTGCTAATGAGTATAGGGGTATGAGTAAGGGGCTGGGGTGATAGTCAAGGAAAGTCTAGGGTAGAGTCCAGTCTCTTTGTATCACAGGTGCATTGTCCAAAAGGGGCATAGGAAGGAGAGTAATGGCAGTTCAAGGTGGACAGGGTGACAGTGTGGGACAGAAGGGTGACAATTAGAAGAGTCCTATTTCCTGGCGAGGGTCTTTGGCAATGTTCTCTGTCTTCTGCCTGGATCGCAGGGAGCGTTTGCGGGGTGGTTCTCCTTCTGCATGGGGTGGGGTGCTGGTGGCCTGTTGGTCCTGTGGTGGGGCCTCCTGTCCACTATCGCCGGCGGAGGTAGAAGGCTGTTCCTCAGTTTGGCTAGTGCCAGGCGCCTTTTGTTGTGCCACTGCCTCCCTCATGGTCTTGCCCTTGTCAGCCAGCACCCCTGCAATGGTGACCAGGATGGTGAATATTTTTGTCAGGTCCTCCCTGATCCCCAGGTACTGTCCCTCCTGCAGCCGCTGGGTCTCCTGCAACTTGGCCAGTATCTGGCCCATGGTCTCCTGGGAATGGTGGTATGCTCCCAGGATGTTGGCGAGTGCCTCGTGGAGAGTGGGTTCCCTGGGTCTGTCCTTTCCCCTGTTGCACAGCAGTCCTCCCAGCTTCCCTGTTGTCCTGTGCCTCTATCCGCTGAACCGTGTGCCCACTGACCACAGGTCCCTGATCGTCCTGTGTTTGTGGGGTTGCCTGGGGTCCCTGTAGTGGTGGACACACTGCTGATTGACGTGTCCTGGGGAAAGCGGCATGGGCCCGCTGGGTGGGTGCTGTGGTGGTGTTTCCTGAGGTGGGATGCTCTGTGGTGGCTTGAGACTGTGGCAGGGGAACCGACTGTCCAGAGGCACCTGATGGGCCAGGTTGGTCATCCTGATCCAGGCGTGCAGAGCTGCTGTCGTCACTGTGGGCCTCTTCGGGGGGGACTGAATGTAGCTGCCATCTCCTCTCCGGTGACGTTGGGTAGGGGTCCTGTTGGGATGCAAATGCAGTTTTAATGTATCTGCATGGGCAATCTTGTGCATGGGTGTGTTTCCATCTATGATTGTGATTTCCCTGTCGGCTTGCCCTTGTGTGAGGGGTGATTTTGTGGGCTGGGTGAGTTTCTCTACTGGGCATGCTGTGGTGATGGGTGTCCATGCAGGTCTGTGAGTGGTGTCCATGCATTGTTGATGCATGCAGGGCTTGGTATTGGGATGTGTGCATTGTGATGGTGGGGTATATGTGAGGTGGTGGAGTGATTGAGGTGAGGGTAGGGGTAGGAGTTTGTGATGGCATGCACGTAGGGTGGGGGGGATAAAGTAGTAAAAATTTGACTTACCAGAGTCCAGTCCTCCTGCTACTCCTGCAAGGCCCTCAGGATGCATAATTGCCAAGACTTGCTCCTCCCATGTTGTTAGTTGTGGGGGTCCACCGCCAGTCCTCTGTACGGCCACCTGGTGTCTTGCAACCACGGAACGCACCTTCCCCCGTAGGTCCTTCCACCTCTTCCTGATGTCATCCCTGGTTCTTGGGTGCTGTCCCATAGCGTTGACCCTGTCCACGATCCTCTGCCATAGCTCCATCGTCCTAGCAATGGACGTCTGCTGCACCTGTGATTCGAATAGCTGTGGCTCAACCCAGATGATTTTCTCCACCATTACCCTTAGCTCCTCCTCAGAAAACCTGGGGTTTCTTTGGGGTGCCCTGGATGTGGTGTGTGTGATATGTGTGAGGATGTGTGGGGTGATGTGTTGTGGTGTATGCTGTGATGTGCGTGTATGGTGTATAGGTGATGAAGTTCTGTGCCTCTGATTGTGTGGGTGCTCCTTGTTTGTCTCTCTCTGTTGGCAATCTTTTTTTTTCATTAAAAGGGTTGTGGGTAATGTGGGTGTGTGTTTTATATTGGATTGGGTGTGTGGGTGTGGTGTGTGTATGTGTGTCAGGTGTGTATTTTGAATTGTCCAATGTGGTTGTGTTTTGTAAATGAGTGTGTATTTTGAGCCCGGCGGTATGTACCGCTAATAGTTTGCCGTGATTGAAAGACCAAGGCGGTGATTCGTGGGTTGAGATACTGTGGGTGTATTCCTGTTGGCGTAACAGTGTGGGTTTTGCTATCGCCAGTTTATCACTGAGCTTTGGGCTGGCAGACTTGTGTGTGTGCCTGTATAGTGGCGGGTTTCTCTGTGTGGGTCATAATACCCGTGACGGATTACCGCCGCGGTCACGGTATGTTGGCGGCCGTCAGCATGACGGTAGGCAGATTTACAGTAATGGTTGCAATGAGGGCCTCAGTGTTGTTAAATAATACAGCAAGTTGCAAAAATAGACTCTGTAGCAACACACAAGTGGACTTCAACCTTTTAAATATTAAATATGGGCCTGCTAGCATCTGTCTCCATCCTTATCCTCTCAACACATGTGAATCAGAATCAAACTTTTAAAACGTGAGCATTGCTCTGCACTTAAAACCATCTGTGTCTTACAGCCTGTCTCCAGTCAACATCTGGTCTGTGCTGGTTGACAGCTCCCTTTTGCATTTCACCCACAGAACCACAAACACAGGACACTCAGTCTCATCTGCATATTGAATGGGTCTTCCTTGCTGGAAGGGTGGAGGGCCTGACAATAACATTTCAAAGGCCAGTGGCCTGCCCTCACACAATGGAATGCCAAACTCCTTATTGGGACCCCGGGAGACAGGACTGACCTGAAAAGGGACTTGTGCACTTCAAAACCACTCTTTGAGGTCTCCCACACTTCAAAGGCTTTTTTGGGGATATAAACTGGGTCTCTGACAACACCAACTCAGACGCTTCTTGATATGACCTGCATCCTGCCAAGAGGAACTGCATGGCTGCCCAAAGAACTCATCTGGACTTCTTTGCTGTGAAAGGCTGCTACCCTGCTGCTCTGCTGGCCTCTAACTTTGCTGAGAAGGACTCCGCCTTCCCTAAAAGTGCTCTCCACATGCTTGGATTGAGCTTGCCTCCTGTTTTCTGAAGTCTCAGGGCCAAAGAGATTTCATCTCTTTATAGAAATTCCTTGTATGTCAAAAATAGATGCAATGCCTGCCGAAAATGACACAAACCCTGCCTTGCGACCAAGGAGTTGTCGCACAGCTGACCAGAACAACGCAGCCCGGCTTCCCAACTGGAAATTCAGCACAGCCCCTGCCTTGTGACAGGAAAATCTGACGCATCGTCAGCGGGATCAACACAGTGCCCATGCGTTCTTCCACCACATCAAGGATTTTCCCTGCATCGTCCCTGAGCATCAAAATATCACCGCACCACAGTGAGGAGCCAAGACTAGGCACCGAAAGCGAAGCAAACCCCTTGCAGCATGGAAAGAAACCGCGCATCATCTGTGTCACGCTGGAAAATTTGACACAACACTATTGTTCGACACATCTCATCCTCTGCGGTCCTCGCTTATTATTATTTTTGACGTATACCAAGTACTGTGTGTAAAAAAGATGCAACTGTTTATTTCTAAGGATTAAGACTCTTTTACATTTTTTAAAAGTGGGATTTCAACTTGTGCTTATTGGATCTTTGTCGTTTTTACCTTATTTTATTCAGATAAATATTATCTATTTTTCTAAACCAGTGTGGTGTATTTTTGTGGTGTTTTCACTGTGTTACTCTATGATTTATTGCACAAATACTTTACACATTGTCTTCTAAATTAAGCCTGACTGCTCAGTGCCAAGCTACCTGAAGGTGGGCACAGGATAATTTGGATTGTGTGTGACTTACCCTGACTAGGATTGTGGTCCCCACTTGGACAAGGGTGTATACCTTTGCCAACTAGAGACCCCATTTCTAACATTGAGGAATCATAGTCAAATAAAGCTCAGAGTAAAAAGAAGAATTATCAGCTCTCAGAGAGCACAATTAGTAGGAAAACAGTTAAGGATTAATTGAACTAGTTCTGGGCAAATAACAGGTATTTTGTTATCAAAATACGGACATTCGGGACCAAACAGAGGTTTATTTTAATGCAAAGAATATTGCTTCATGTCATTGCAATTATATAGTTAAATATACCCTGAAAAATATGAACTTCATTCTAGCAACGTTCAGTTCAATTTGAAAAATAGAGGTTGATTTTATTCCTACCTATGCAATAACAAATAAATTATTTGAATACAATAGTTTTATCAGTAAAATTGAATGTCCGTACAAATTTAGTGGTCATTTCAGTGCAAAATGTGCTGTTTGTAAATGACAGTATGCTGAGTGTGTTACACCACCATGTTTTAATAATATATACCTGTGAGTGTTGACTAGGAAACTGGCACGAAGGCACTTTAGGATCCTTCTCTACATTATTTTTAGCCCCTTCCATTTGTGTGCAGCTGAGATCAACTGTTCTAAATTGTAAATTGTGATCTGTTTTTACATACAGGGAGTGCAGAATTATTAGGCAAATTAGTATTTTGACCACATCATCCTCTTTATGCATGTTGTCTTACTCCAAGCTGTATAGGCTCGAAAGCCTACTACCAATTAAGCATATTAGGTGATGTGCATCTCTGTAATGAGAAGGGGTGTGGTCTAATGACATCAACACCCTATATCAGGTGTGCATAATTATTAGGCAACTTCCTTTCCTTTGGCAAAATGGGTCAAAAGAAGGACTTGACAGGCTCAGAAAAGTCAAAAATAGTGAGATATCTTGCAGAGGGATGCAGCACTCTTAAAATTGCAAAGCTTCTGAAGCGTGATCATCGAACAATCAAGCGTTTCATTCAAAATACAGGGTCGCAAGAAGCGTGTGGAAAAACCAAGGCGCAAATTAACTGCCCATGAACTGAGAAAAGTCAAGCGTGCAGCTGCCACGATGCCACTTGCCACCAGTTTGGCCATATTTCAGAGCTGCAACATCACTGGAGTGCCCAAAAGCACAAGGTGTGCAATACTCAGAGACATGGCCAAGGTAAGAAAGGCTGAAAGACGACCACCACTGAACAAGACACACAAGCTGAAACGTCAAGACTGGGCCAAGAAATATCTCAAGACTGATTTTCCTAAGGTTTTATGGACTGATGAAATGAGAGTGAGTCTTGATGGGCCAGATGGATGGGCCCGTGGCTGGATTGGTAAAGGGCAGAGAGCTCCAGTCCGACTCAGACGCCAGCAAGGTGGAGGTGGAGTACTGGTTTGGGCTGGTATCATCAAAGATGAGCTTGTGGGGCCTTTTCGGGTTGAGGATGGAGTCAAGCTCAACTCCCAGTCCTACTGCCAGTTCCTGGAAGACACCTTCTTCAAGCAGTGGTACAGGAAGAAGTCTGCATCCTTCAAGAAAAACATGATTTTCATGCAGGACAATGCTCCATCACACGCGTCCAAGTACTCCACAGCGTGGCTGGCAAGAAAGGGTATAAAAGAAGGAAATCTAATGACATGGCCTCCTTGTTCACCTGATCTGAACCCCATTGAGAACCTGTGGTCCATCATCAAATGTGAGATTTACAAGGAGGGAAAACAGTACACCTCTCTGAACAGTGTCTGGGAGGCTGTGGTTGCTGCTGCACGCAATGTTGATGGTGAACAGATCAAAACACTGACAGAATCCATGGATGGCAGGCTTTTGAGTGTCCTTGCAAAGAAAGGTGGCTATATTGGTCACTGATTTGTTTTTGTTTTGTTTTTGAATGTCAGAAATGTATATTTGTGAATGTTGAGATGTTATATTGGTTTCACTGGTAATAATAAATAATTGAAATGGGTATATATTTTTTTTTGTTAAGTTGCCTAATAATTATGCACAGTAATAGTCACCTGCACACACAGATATCCCCCTAACATAGCTAAAACTAAAAACAAACTAAAAACTACTTCCAAAAATTTCAGCTTTGATATTAATGAGTTTTTTGGGTTCATTGAGAACATGGTTGTTGTTCAATAATAAAATTAATCCTCAAAAATACAACTTGCCTAATAATTCTGCACTCCCTGTATGTATGTCTGCTGCTCTATTTGAGTGTCAATACAACTTGGATGGCGGATTTATTTATTTATGACTGCTTAGAAAAAATATTAAAAATATATATTCATGACAGAGTGCTGCAGAATGCACAACTCACTACGTACCTCACCCTTACCACTCTCTTGCTGAATTGGTGTGGCTCACCTGCTAAGCTTTTCCTTTGCGTGGTACCTGGATTTTTCACAATCCCAATGACTTCAGTTATGTAACACAGATGACAGGACTGCCACACTGAACACTGTCCCAGCACAAATATGCTCGCCAGGGCCCTACGATCATTTGAACCTGAAAAACGTACACACCCCACAAGGGAAGTGGTCAGAAAAGGCTCCTGACTGTAATGCAGGGCAAAGTGCGTTAATGTTCTTACGCCTAAACAGTGTGACAAAGGCAGATGAACCGCTAATGTACTTAGACGTATCCTCCATTCAAGACATTCTCACTCTGCCTGATGGATTGACTTTGGTTCTACGTTGATGAGTGGGTGTGTTAACATACTTCAACGAAGCTCAAAGGTTGCTGTTGTACGTATCAGTGTCTGGTTCCGCAGTTCACTTGTGGATTTGGTCATGCTTTTATTCCCTGTTAATGGCTTTTTTTGAAGGCTCTTAGTAATGGGAAACGTTGACATGATCATATCTAGTCTTCTTTTATTTTGGCAAAGATTGAGTAATTTAAATTTATTAGCCTAACTGCACGATGTCTTGATTGCTCGATGCAGTCTAACAGAGTCTTAAAGGAGATTTTCCAAATTTATGTAAAGCTTCGCCACTCCTTTGCAGCTGTTTTTGGTGGTTATAAAGTCTGTGCTCAAAAGGGCTAATTGTGTTTGAACACTATTCTGGTCTCTGCATAAGTGTTTTTTGGATTTCGAATCTTAAACATTAACACAGCGAGCAGATTCCTTTCTCATTCCACGTTCTTACGAAATAAACATGATCATTTTTGCCCTTTCCTATTTAAGACACAAAAAGGATTCACTTTCATCAAGCTCTTTTGTCACAGATAAGAAAACACGTCATGAGCAAATGTTTGTTTTATATGTTGAGTATCTATGTAGGAACTGAAAGATGGGAAGGACATTGGATGGAATGTAATTATATCCAACTTCACAAAGGTACTTGCCATCGACAACAAGACGTTTGAAAAAAATAAAACTAGATCCTAAAGGTATAATAAAAGGAAGAGTATTTAAATTGAGTTCCGACAAAAATACATATACATATATATTATTGTCAATGAGGAAATGCAGCTTAAGCTTGGTAAGAAAACACCCGCTATATTTATAATATTACACAACTACAGTTATCTAATGTTATGAGAATACATGTGCAATGTCAAAAGGGATATGTAAGACATTTTTCGATGTAAAACAATGGAACTTCATAGCGGGAGCCAATTACACGTTAGGAGATGGCAGCAAGTTGCTTAACATACTGCAGGCAGAAAAACTTACATTAGAAGCATTTTCTTTCTACTAACGAACGTTCGATATCTCACCCAAATGAGTAACAGGACTGCAGAAACGACCGGCTAGGGAAGCAGACCGTGGACTAACTGTTAAAATTAGACACGGAGGGACAATACGAGCATGTTTGTTAAGCATTACATGTTGATCTTTGACTGTATTCATTTCTCTACGGAATAAATTAAACCAAAAATGATTGTAAGGACAGATGCTGAATTATAATGCAGGACCTTTTCTTTGAGATCGCTTCAGGAATTCCATAGTCAAGAAGGGTAGAAGGTGATCAGTCATAGGTTAAAAACATCCCCATGGGTTTTCAAACGTGAAAACATACATACATCTACGCCATAATATAAAAAAAGAGACTAATGTATTTATCACTTTAGCTGGATATAATATTTTCCTTGAATCCCACTAAAACAAAACATGAAAGAACATTGTGACTACTTTTGAGGGCTACTAAGGAATTGACCTTTGGGTAAAACAAAACATTGCTATTCATATCAGAATATATCACTTAGACCAATTTCTTTTTTATTAATAATATTGAAATGAGGACATTTTTTACCACAGTCTTGGTAGTGGGCAAGGCTGATGAATATAAAGCAGCATGTTGGTGCCAGTTCATGCTCTAGTGGCACTAAAGACTTCATGCTCCATTGCTACTTGACTGATGTATATCTAGATATATTAGAAGAATACATAAGGGGGTAATCTAGCACATCACTGAAAGTGCTTATGTTGTTTGCTGCTGTAGAATAGATTATTTTCATGAAGGGCAAGATTCACCTCTCTTCGTGTGGGACACTCTTGCCATTGTGCCAAGCTATTATATGTCCTTTTAAAAGTCCAAAACATTCAGATGCAGAAATGAATACCCTCATGGAGGTCCACAGTTAAAAACAGAAAAAGCTTAAGTCCAGTGCTTCGTTTGAGCCAGTAGTTGCAGGTGGGGCCTACCAACACTCATCTCTGTGCACAGGTACTAATAATTCCTCAGCAGACTTTGATTCAGAGCAAGAGAAAGACAACCAAAACAAAAGTAAGTAAGTATGAACATAAATACCAAAAAACAACAACAAAGGAATAAAGCAGGGATGATAAATACTCTGCAAGAGTGAGATAAAGAGGCAGGGACCTGGCGCTGATTTAAAGAGGCAAATGGATGAATCAAGATGATGCAGCCTTGATATTTGCACCCGACATTCGCCGGCTGAAAACTTCTGAGGAAAACTTTGGGTACCGGCACATCTTCATTTACAATTTAAGCACTGAAGAAGTCTACCAATGTACATAGCTGGATGTAATATTTTGGGAAAATGGATATTGCCCATTTAATACACCCAATTTGTTTTGCTTTTTGAACCATGCGTTTTTTGCCTTTTTACTGTGGGTGAGTCCCACTACATGTGTCTCACCCATGGTACTCACATGGGAAATGGACGGCTCATGCTTGCCGCTAGTGAACATTTTTTGAGTTAAGGCCGCTGTGACACAGCTGGGGTAAGGGGCACCTGGCTGGTTACACGTCAACACATGTGCACATGCCTGTGCACACATGTGTGGGCTGCCCATGTAATACTATTGTTGTGTACATCTAAGCAACTGTGCAAAGGTAGCCTGGTGCAGAGGGGACTCTGTAGGATTAGCTATTGCCCTGGGATAAGCCTTATCATATTAGTGGGCACTTATAGGTAAAGTCAGTGTGATTTACTGTTTTGGCTGCTGTGACACTTTATTATATCCGTAGAGGGAAATCTTCCTAAGAGTGCAGTTTCTCTTCCTTTAGGTCTACAAAGTCCTGTGAGGTATGGAACTGGGGAGGAAAAGCTGCACCCAGTTCATATTTGTGTGTTCCAAGACCATACATGTACATGTTATGGCTCATCCAGAATTGAAATATTGCTCTGGCTCAGGATCAGAGCCCAGGCCTTTTGTCACCCTGTTAGGCCAAGTTAATAACATGTACATCTTATGGCTCATCCAGAATTGTAATATTGCCCTGGCTCCCGCCTCCTGGGGGTCTGATGCAAGCAAGGTGTCCCAGACACTTAGAGAGAACAAGGGATCACTGTTGCACCCCCCCCCCCCAATGCTAGTGACCTCACCCCTGTTCCCTGTGCCCGTATCTTGGGTAAGCAGGATGGCCACCACAGGACATAGCACACTGCCCGCACAGAGCAGGAAGGGAAAGAAGGGCTGGCAGTTCCAGTGCCAGCAAAGATGAAACTGGTGGCTTGGGAGCTGGCTAAGCCATACAACAGTCACAACAATGAGGAGCATGGGGTGCCAGGTGGGATCTGGCACCCCACTTAACAAAAAGGAAAAACAGAATAAAAAGCTATGTGGCTCTCCACAGCAAGGTGGGAGAGCCACTAATAAAATATTCACTGTTCCTGTCTAGAGTGCACCATTATGCCCTGCATGGCCGGCTAATGTGCATATTTTTCTGCTTCTTGATGCTGCCCCACCAAGAAAAAACTTAGAGTGTGAAGGGCTTGCAGGAGTGCAGCAGCCCCCCACCCCCAAGTATTTTGAATAGCTAACTCTTTGTTTGCAGGATCAAGGAATCCAGGGCCTTTTACTATTTTCATACATTTTTTAAAGCAGTCCCAAGGTTGGAGCTTTTGTTCTATAGCGAAGTGTGCAGCAGTCTCTAGGCGGTGGTTCTATTGTTGTATTGTAGGTGGCCTGGAGATGTTTAAAGAAGCTGCATTGAATATAGTGGTCTCTAGAGGCTGGCTCAATGGCTGTGGTTTATTTGGCCTGAAAGTGGTATTCTTTAGGGGCTGTTTTTATTTATGGTTGTATTTTATGTGGTCTGAAAGTGTATAAAAAGCACACAGACATATTATGTCGATTTTAAAATGTTTTATTGATAAAATACTGTTGACAGTGATTAGTGATCAAGGTTGTTGTGCTTTATTGATAATAAAAATTGTATTTGCACATGCCTATTATTTATTATTGCGTTTGTGCTGTTTTTAACATGTGGTTTGTTGTTCTTGTGATGATCCTTGATAGAGCATCTTGATAGGTCTGTTTTATATAAAGTAATGCCCCTTTATATGGTGATGTGTTATCTGGTATAGGAAGGGGGTAACTGTAATTTTGGGCTAATCACCCCTTGAGGTCAAATGTGTTTTCATAATGTAATCCAAGGTATTTTTGACCTGCCTTATGTATATATTTGTAAATTAATGAGTACTATTTACTAGCGTGTTTGTAAAATGGTGTGTTTCCTTTACTAAAGAAAAAGCTCTAACTGGACAATCATTTGTTGAGTGTTATTACTGCGTGCCAGTGAAAGGTGATTGCTAGCCCACATCACTTGACCTGAGTAGGTCTTGTACTGCTTTGCTTTGCAATCCTGAGAGAGTCAAGTGGTACACTGGGGTGTTTGGTTCCCTGTAAGGGGAACTTCTGTACCTATTACTTTCGCAGGCCTCACATCCTGCCCACATAATAACCCAATTTCCTGCAAATATCATTACAGTTATTGCATTATTTTTTTATTGCAATATTGGTAAAATCATTACTAAGTTGGCATATAATGATTTCAACCACTGGAAAATTCAGTGACTGTCAAGGAATTAGCAATACAACTGAACAGTGGCACCTGGTGCACTAAGTGTGGGTGTGAAATCATTTCCCAACTGTAGAAGCTGTCACTGCCTATGAGTAACATGTAATTCCATCAATATATGACAACCCTATTGTCTTTGTCAAGGGCTCACCACCTCAACATATCAGTCAAGTTTATTGGTTTTGTCAAGTGGTCATCACATGTTAGAAATCATCATTTAAATCAAGAACTATTTTCAAATCCTTTCAATATTGATATAAGCATTGCCATCAAAAACCATTGTCAATAAAACCTTAGAAATAAAACATTGAAAATGAAAACAGTGGTAACATGTTAGAGCCTTTCTTTCACACTCTTTATGCCACAATGTGTTGACACAGGACCACACAGGGCACCTGCACTGACGAGCGGAGTAGCACCAAGCCCCAGCTCCAGAGGTGCTTGTAAAATGATGAAGCATCTCCTAGGCATCCTGGGACCTGGGAGACATACTATTATTTTTTTTTAACTCACACCGGGGGGCAGAGGGGGACAGCTGCAAATTCTGCAGACCCCAACAACACTTGCACTAACATAGCCAATATGGTGCATTATAGGGTGCAAAATAAAGTCAATGTAGGTCATTATGGGGCGCTCCCTCACTGAGCAGTGAATACATAATTAGTGGCTCTGCAACCTACCACCATATGGTTTTCTCTCTTTTATTTTTATTTTTAGATGGGTACGTGCGGCTCCCCTGTCCCACCCAATTCACCCACCATGGAGGGATGTGGGTGACTTGGGCTTCCGCCACCTCCCAGTGCAGAAGCCGGCATACTTTCTGTTCACACCCTTGCTGTTACCAGTGGAAGGGCATAAAACATTACACATCTCCTGCCGTGAGACAGGAGTCTCAAGCAGGGTGTGCTCGCCACCCCCCGGATTTGGGCTTGGAGGGCAGGAGACCACCATGCAGGCCATACTTTTGCTTCTGTGTCCTGGGAATGGGGTTGCAATACCCGGTGTGTCATATCATCCATCCGTCTTTGTGACAGCTTGGGAGCAACCCAAAGTAGGCACTTCATGTTCTGTGATGAGTGTTTTTCAGTTTTTTATCCGTGACCCAGAAGATGGGGTTTCTGTCACAATGCCCTTTGTCAGGGGGGCTTCATGCATGGCCCTCTCTCAAAAGTCAATTAAGTAAATATGTGACAGGCACTGGTCCATCCCTAGGGTAACTTTAAAACATTTTTAAATGGGCAAGATCTTGGACTCTTTTTACCCCTGGAGCACTGCTCCAGTCATCAAGAGCAATTTGATTTGGGCACCTGGCCGCCAAAGGGCTCACTTTGTAGGGAGCTGGTTTTGCTTACTCCCTGCACCTGCCTTATCCTCTCCTGGTGCTCCTCTCTTGCTGGTGGCACATCCCTTCCACTATCAGCCAGCAGAGCACCCTCCTGCCCGCACTCCCAAGCCACAGAGCCTCTTGGCTGTCTTGTGTGGTGCACGGGCTGCAGTGGATTCCAAATCTTCCCCCAATTGGTCACCAGAGAGCATGAATAGTCTAGCACCACTGATGCTAGAAAGGCCAATCCAGTCCTGAGGGTTAGCTGAAGACAGAGGTTTTAGCATAGCAAAAGGTGGCTTCTCTGTCTAGTTGTCCATGATTCTGTTGATGCTCACTCCCATGCTCAGGGTCTTGTTCACTGTCTCACCTTTGTGCAGGAGATTATAAGTATGGATGGAAAGTTCTACATGTCAGTCACCCCAGGCCAATTCAAGAGTGCCACATCGTCCCTTCTCTCCTGTCCCACTCCACATGGGTCAATCCAGTATAGCGCTGTCAAGTTTCTCTGTGAAGAACTCCTCTGAGCTCTGAGAGCCTCATCTTCACCTCAAGCTGACATGACTGCCAGATACATTCCAACCCAAACTTCAAAGCGGAGCCCCTCTTGTGTTGGCTTCAGATGCCCAGGCATTTGTCTTTTGTTCTGTTGACCTGTACTGTGCCAAACCAGGTGTCTTGTGACAGCTCACTTTCAGATGCATATTTTCCTCCTCTTCTCAGGAACTGAGTCAGTCACTAACTTTTGCTCTCTTAGAGTATGAGCTGAGCCACAAAAATATAACAATTCTTGACAACCCATAAAATGCACAAATACATTATTGGAACCTGCATATTCAAACTGCATGTTTACACCAGTTTGATACTTCGCGGGACTGTGCAGGCCTAAATGTAGTGAAACTGCATGTTAAATCAGATTTCCCAATTTGCATAATACATTGAGTGTTACTCAAACAGGAGGTAGCTAACTGACCCATGGGGTTACCTCTGGGGTCCTTGTTTTAAAGTAAGTGTAATCAATCTTCCTTGTTGATACAGCCAAGCAGTCCTTCTTCTGAATCTTCTCAGTTCCAGGAGTATTCTCATTCCTTGTTCTGGGGTTGCCACTTTTATACCCACTGCCACCCTGTGGATGGGGGACATCCCTCTAACTACCCCTAAAACTGGTTCTGGTCAGTTCTTCACTTTCACCTTAGTTAGGCTCCAACTTGGCTAGTGGGAATGAATAGCAGGCAGGTCTAGGTCAGATCTGCAACTGCCAGTGACAGGGTAGGCCTCTTCTGAAGGGAAGAATGTCTGGGTAGAGCCCCCAAGCTAGCCTCTGAAGTGAAATCAGGACAGTGGCACAGCTCCTCTCCAGTCATCCTGTCAGCAAGACCCTCACCTTTCCACACAGTGGCCCTTTGTCTAGACCTTTGCCCACTAGCTGGAAGGAATACACACCACACCACAGGAGAGCCATTAACAGTCAAGTGACCCTGGACACTGGAAGGAAGGCACATTTGGCTTGGAAAGGAAAATGCCAATTTTCTAAAAGTGGCATTTTCCAAATAGTAATTTAAACCCTGACTTGATCATGAGGTTGAGTTTTAAATTCCTAGTCCAATGCGTCTGAATCATTCTTCTGAGGTTACACATTATAATGACGTTATGTAAACCAGTGCTTCTATATTGGACAACTTTGGATATTTTTTTTTTACTGCCAGGAAATATAAAACTTAAGTATACATGCCCTACTTTTTAAACAGCATGCAAACCTGCCCTGTGGGCATTTAGGGCCTGCGTTAGGGGTTGCATATTTATTAAAAATGTCTTCTTTGCTAGGACAAAATGGCAGTTTAAAACTGCACTGCAAGATGCAATGGCAGACCTGTTCTAGGTTTTTCAGTGCTACTTTAGTGTGTGGCACAATGAGTCCTGCAGCCCTATTATAGCACTTAATTTAGAGGCCCTAGGTACACAAAGTACCATCTAATAGGGACTTATAAATAAATTAAAGGTGACAATTAGATAGATTCCAAGTTTATCACGGTTAAAGGGAGAACATAAGCACTCTGCCACTGGCTAGAAGGGAAAGAGTACACTAACTCCTAAAGCCAACATAATCAGACTCAGTTTCAGAGAGCAAATAATCTGGGGAAATACCACACAAAAGATGGAAATTTCCAATAGTGAACTTTAATAACAAGGAGGAAAACATCCGCACAGCTTCCTGATAAGAAATAGTTCACTGTTTACACTTCTACAATTAAATAACAATGATTTAAACATAAAAATGATGATCTATGGCTAAACAGACAAATGCCTTGTCCGAGGCCCGGCACTAATGACACTCATTGGCATGGAAAGACCATCATTTGCCTCCAGACATTTGCTTAACTGCTGCCTGACAGTCTACAGATCTTCATTTCAACTGCTCCACTTCTAGAAGGAAACAGGAGCATGTGAGATATGATGAAGCCTGAATCTGAAAATCACCGTCTCCCAATTCCATTCGAACTGACAGCATACAAGCTCAGTAGCAGCCTTTGCTTAAACCACTTTTATCATTACTCCACTGGCTCCAACTCAGGCACTGTGGAGCATATTTATACTCCGTCTGCGCCGATTGTACGTCAAAAAGTTTGACGCACAATCAGCGCAAACGTTGCCCTGTATTTAAACTTTGACGCCCGAGCCCGCGGGCGACAAAATTCCACTGTGTGCGTCATTTTTTGGATGCGGCAACCCGCCTTGCGTTAATTATATGCAAGGTAGGCGTTCTCGTCCAAAAAATGCCTTAAACGGCCGTGCGTCGTATTTATGCTTTCGGGCAAAAATGAAACACGGCCGGGAGGCGGAGCCAGAAAATGACGCACAGCCCGATTTGCGTCAAAATTTAACGCCTGGGTCAGGGCAGGCGTTAAAATGGGGCAAACACACCTGTATTTAATCAGCACACACAGAACAAACAGCAGAGCAGCAGAGCAGCAACAGGGAGCCATGGAGGTGATTCTAATCCAGCGTGCACGCAGACGCAGAGCCCAGCAGCAACAACAGCAGCTACAACACCACCAGCATGGACCCCAAAGGCAGGGCCTCAGGGAACACAACATCATCCAGAGGTACCGGCTGAACTGGCAGGCCATTCAGCAGCTGCTGCGCAACATTGAACCGCAGTTTGCCCCCACTTTGGTGACACCCCACACCATCCCAACAGAAACAAAGCTGCTTGCCGTATTTCACATGCTGGCAAGTGGCTCTTTCCAAACAACTGGTGCCCTGGTTGGCGGAATATCACAACCATCATTCTCCGCCTTTTTACCCAAAGTACTGGATTCCATCATGGGACTGACACCCCGCCACATCTGCTTCCCTAACACACTGGAGAAGCAGCAGGAAACAAAACAGGGGTTCTACCTCATCAGTGGCTTCCCACGCGTCCTTGGTGCAATCGACTGCACACATGTACGCCTTGTGCCACCTGCTGCAAAAGGACATCTCTACCGCAAAAGGAAGCACACACATTCCATCAACGTGCAGGCCATAGTCGATCACCAGGGATTGATCAGCAACATCGCGGCTAAATATCCTGGGAGTGTACATGACTCATACATCTTCCATCACTGCACCATCAATGAACACTTCCAGGATGGACGGTATGGCAATGGACTACTTGTTGGTAAGTACAAAAACCTACTTATATAAACACTGCACAGCAACCCTCTAGGACACACAACACATACACCACAACAGCAATATGTGAACAGGAACATACTGAGGACGTGACATCGCTAGCCATGTTTCTTAGGTCACCATTGAACCTGTCATACATTGGAAATTACTGTACAGCCCAATGTTAAGACGTCAAAGATCACAACGTGTGGAGTGGGTTGCCCAAATGTCACATTGCAAAATGTAAGTGTCCCAATGACCTTTACATTAATCCATTGCCTAAGTCTAAAGGTATGGGATGTCTAGGGTACATTGATATGAACGTGTTAACAACACTGTCAAATTTAACTGTGTATGGAACTATCATCTCACCCCCAGTGAAGACACACGGACACCTGTATCACAAGTCACAATGCTAGGGAGGGCACACTGTACTGCAAATCCCAAAACATACTGCTGACAAACGGTTAGCAGATAAATACTCATTCAGCCAAGAAAACAACACAATGCAGATGGTACATCCTACAAGCCTAGGATGCTACATTATTACACAAAAGAGTCACAGACAACACAAGACAACTACTGCCATGAAAGGTAATTTCAATAGTGCCAGCTACATCAACATGATCCCAATCATTTTCTCTTGCAGCTGATCAGGGGTATGGCATCCAGCCATGGATTATGACACCATTTGGCAACCCAAGTACTGCTGCAGAGCGTGCCTACAACAACGCACATAGGAGGACACGCAGCATTGTCGAGAGGACCTTTGGCATCCTCAAGTCAAGGTTCCGGTGCCTCGACATCACTGGTGGTAGCCTCCTATATTCCCCCGAGATGGTCTGTTGGATCATCCTAACATGTGCAATATTGCACAACATTTGCATCAAAAGAAACATTCCCCTCCTGGAACCAGAGCCACACATGCCTGAAGAGGAGGAAGAGGAGGATGCTGGCCTGCAACATGAGGGGGAACTACAGAACACGGCCGCTGGTATACGCAGGCGGCAACAGATCGTCAACAATTTCTTTTGAATATGATCACCTTCACCACTTTAGTTAACTAATTTAAATAAACACCTATTATAATCACCATATAATGGTCTGGCTATTCATTTTTGCACACCTTCATCTCTACTTATCAGAAAAAGAGTGTTGCCTCATGGAGCATTGCTGAGATACTGAGTAGGACACAGAACATCCCAGAGCTAATGTGATGCCTAACATACAATGGTCACATACACACACATTGTTAATGACATATATCATGTACATTTCTCCTTTGAAGGCCAATAGCAGAGGACCACAACTATTTCACACATACATGTTGAAATCAAGGTCCAACGCAGCATATGGCACACAACTAAGACACCATCACTCAATAAGGGGAAAGCAAGCCTCATACATGGGGCAGTCAATGTGCTTTGGCATCAGTAACAGGAATGCCTGACCAGACCCTTGACAGCAGTAAGTCCAACTGCATCCAATATTTGCAAGAAATATCTGTGACCAGAGTCCCACTGAAGCAGAACATAGACAGCACAAGTGCCAAACATATGAGCAGCATTGCACACCTGACATTCCATGTACATGTCAGACCATTTCCTAACTTCTGACACACCCATGCACCTGGTCACAACCCACCTGTCGGAAGAGGTCCCTGGAATACTAAGACGTGTACCCTGATATTCCCTCCTCTACACACACAGACCAACCTTAGCAAACCAGTGTGCTACACCCTTTCCTATGGTATGTCATTGTCAGGTTGATTTATACACTGTCTTCTAGTTTCAAAGCCCTGTTAGCACATGTAGATTGCTTCCACTGTGAAAATGTATGTTGGCCCTTAGACTGCAAGTCTCACCTACAGGACTGGTGAGAAACAGATGCAGCCCACACCTGTGATCACCTCCATACACACCACCCATTTAAAAAAACACTGCCCCTGCTGATGCCTGGAACAGCATAGGAGTTGCCATTATGTCAAATACACTGTTAAGCATTGATACTAATTAAGCTGTGTAACACAGCCACTGGGTGCATTTGTCACCTTCAAAAACACAGGACATACACAGTTTGACATGTCAGCTCTCTAGTTTGTCCTCCAAACAGTCTTAGTCAGACCACTGATTATGTAACTTGTCAAGTAGCTGGATCCTGAATCGCCTTGCTTTCTGTCAGCCTGACTGGCAACTGTCTGTGCGTCACACTAAAGTAGCCCTGTGTCTACATATCTACCACACTTGCGTTAGCAAACCTCTCATTCATCAGGGGGTATTGGGCATGGGCTTCTTCAATGCATACACAAATACATTGTATAGCATCATCTGCCTTTTAACTGTACCATTTGAGTTACATCCTCTTGGAAAAGCAAAATTCTTGGCCCATCCCTTGTCTGGGTTGCATTTATGCATGAATGACAAAGTGTGACAGTGTCCCAGGGCCGTAGGCAGGGATTGGGTACGGGGCTTTCAGCACAACCAGCAACCTCTGATAATGTCCATGAATAATACACAAAAGTCAGGACCATGACAGTTCACACACAGAATCACAGTGCTCACAACATAGTGATGGGCCGTGTGTGGTGAATAGCTGCGAGAACAATCAGCACAGAGGCTATGATGTTCCCAGATGCAGTGGGAAGTGCAGAGGCCAACCTGTGTACAAATGTTGAAATGACACCTGCCGGAACATGACACCTGAGACATTATCTCTCTCAGCACACCAAGGATGCCCTGTTGACTGTCTCAATACACTTCTTTAGTGACAGGGTGGGATCATCCACATGTTGGTTCACATGTCCACATCCACTTTACTCACATTGATCAAACAAGGATACTCAGTAGATACAGGAATAGCTGCCACTGACTCATGATATGTCCTGGACCGAACTGCGACAAATTACACCCCAAACAATATACAGGATCATCATTGGACCACACACATGAACAAGACACCTATGTGCAATTGATCACTGGAAATATGTGGACACGTGCTGTCTTGTATGCTGGTCCACCACAGCCACTTGATAGTTGGGGCTCACTTCTATGGCCTCAACTGTGGTGTCATCATACATTTGAGATTCACCCTTGTCTGTCTGTGCAAACAACATGGTACCCACTTCCTCAATGCATGTGTATGACTCACTGGGGGATTCACCAACTAGTGCCTAGGAATCTCTTACCAATACTCTAGGACATAGGATGTAGAAAATGTGGACCATTGACATGAACAAGCGTCTGCCATCCATCTGGTGCATGCTATGTCACATGTGGTGTCTACGTGACCCTAAAACTTGGAAGTCTACTTTACGGGTGTTGTTACATGTATGACTAACACATGCCCTTGCTCATTTCCACAATGACTTGCATCTAAGGATTGGACACATGGACGTCACATTCATACAAGCATATGCACAAATATGCTTCATGTAATACACACACACTTGGTCAACAAATACATTAGTTGCCAAAGCACACACTTTGAGCCCAAGGCATTTAGGTATTGTACATATGTGCGTCACATTGCAATCCTCTCCTTATGCCAAACATGCGCAATTTCTGCAACACATATATGTAGGCCACACTTATGACCAACTATTGCGTCAGCCAACCGTAAAAATACTGTGAAGGGAGTAGCGGATCATGGTCTGCTGCAGTATGATGTCACACATGTGAACATACACCATCAACACCATACTGTCTTCAATCAGCCTATCTCTGATGTGTCCCAAATGTAACATAACCAAAAAACAAGTAAAATTTCCCAAAACCAGTTAATGCATTGTAATTTTTACGTCCCTAGCGTTATGCGTCATTTTTTGTCTACCAAAACTGTATTAGCGTAATTTATTTTTATGCACAGGAGTGAAATTTAGCCCGCATCCAGATATTTGTACAGGCCATGTACTATTATGTGGATGCGGGATAATTTTCACTTCTGTGCGTCAAAAAAAATGACGCAAATACAGTTTTGGTAAACAAAAAATGACGCATAACGTGAAAAAGGCGGGACTTTTCATACAGGAAGTGATGTAATAGGATATCCTGTTTACAGATCATGTACAGTGGGTGTACTTTCACTTTCATTTTGCAGTCTATGATCCTTCTAGACTGTGTGGCTGTGTAGAGAGTGTTGTCCTGAGATTTTGTGCTTTTTTGTCCTGTGTGCTATCTGTAAAGTCCATTTGTGAAATAAATATTGTTGCTGTATACTGTACTACTGTGTTTTGTCTACATCTGTCCATTTATCTTGTGTTTTTGTTGTTTGTGGGAGTCTGTTGTGGGTAGTGTTAGTTTGGGGATAGTTGGGCTCTTTTAGTGGTTATGTTTACTTTTCATCTGTCTTTGTACCCCTACTTTCCCCCTTTTCCCCTTTCTATTTATTTTACCCCTATTCTCTTTCACTTCCAAGTATGTCTGGTAGGCCACGTCTTGGCAGGATGGGGGAAGAGGAGTTGGGGGGGGGGTTCATCTGGCTTGTGACGCATTTCTTGCCGCTCATGATCCTGGCAGGGGGCAGGGTGATACAGGGGTATCCAACAGAGGCGCGCAGAATCCGGTGGGGAAAGGTGCTGCATCACCTGCAGCGTGTGTATGCTAGCCAGAGGAGTGACCACCAGCTGAAGCACCGGTGGGCTGACCTCATCACCAGGGAGCAGGATCTCTTGGACCACCTGGGAATCATGATTGGTGGCACTGTTGGTGAGTACGAATCATGTTAATGTGCACGAATAACGGCTCTGTAGTGACATAAGGGGATTAGTACAATGTCTGCCAGCTAACTTGCTGACTGTGTGTAATGCTGGGGAAATATAAAGAGATCATTGATGCACTATGGCAAGGATCATAATTGCTAGCTGTCAGGTAGCACGTGCTCAGCAAACTTACAGGTTACTTTTCCATGAAGGAAATTGGTGCAGACTTTTTGCCAGAAAAGCAAACAAAATAGGAGCCAATCATGTCTATATAGGGTACTATTGACAGAGAATTACAGATGTACCAACATTTAGGCCAACTTTGTTGACGCAATTGCTAGAATGACTTTAGAATCACTACATGATGCAGAAAATGAGTGCTGCCTTCACGTCAATTGATAATAGCAAAGTGGCTCAGACATATGTCTCATGTGAGTCTGGTGAGTGTGGAAGGAAAGCGTTCATGGAAGTACTATGAATGTGTGGGATTATTGTGTTCCTTGATCTTTTTGGATACATGTCAGTTCTTGATTTGAAAACATCATGAAAAGGTGACAGGTGCCCTCAGCTAACATTTTAGAATGTTTGTTGGAGTTAGTTGTGCCACATTCCAAATATGGATGCCAGTCCAAGTGTATGCACATGGCTTCACATCGCCATGGTTGGTGAAAATCACTATAGCTGGGCCACATCAAATGAATAAACTGTAACAACAGGATGGCTTACAAAAGTCCCTGACCCTCCCTCTGTACATTGGACCTATGTGTAATAAATGTGTCATGGCCACAAGGCATGTTTGACTGGTAATGCAGTCCTCAAGTAACCAGGCTTTGGATGTCTATCTTGGAGGCACATGATGAGACGATTACACTCCATATTTTTTTCTGCTCACCAATTACGGGGCATGTTTGCAACCACATGATAGTTAGTGCCAATGTATGTGTGCAGTTATGTGTGTAACTGTCACAGGAGACCCATGCTATGTACAAGTTGGCCATGATATATCAGATGCAGTACCATTGTGTCTGAATGGCTGCCAGTTCCTTATTCAGCCTACACATTGTATATGTTTATGAAATTGTTGCGCTGTGCACAGATTTTGAGCACATTTCTTCCTTCCATACCTTACAGGTGGACTGGCACCCTACACTGTGGGAGAGGTGGCGACATTTGAGGACCCCGACCCCTCCAGTAAGTGTTGATATGTCTGTTATGTGTTGTGTTTGCTGGTTATGGACTCGTGTGAGTTGGACGCATAGCAAGGTGTGATGCGTTGGGCAAGCTTTTCTCTTGTTCCATGATTGGGAATTCAGTTTCTCACATGTTTTGAGTTGGCCAATGCGTATCCAATGGTATCATGTAGGGATTGTAGGCCATTCCTGTAGGCCCCACTGTGAGTACAGGGGTTAGTCATGTGGATGACACTTGTATCACCAAGAGTCGCACTGGAAGTCAGCTCCGATTTAGTCAGCCTGTCAGACCCACATTCTCTAAGATTGGCACAGCAAATTGCTTTCCAATAGACATCTGCTTCCCTATTTACCTACGTAATTTTGAACCAGTAGGTAGAACCTCCTAGCAGCATGTACTACCACATGTAGTGCTACAAGTATGTGGAACTTGAGTGCAATGGCCGAGGTGTGCATGCAATTCATGATCATGGGTGTTCTAGCAACTCTGTGTCTGATGTAAGTCAGGCCTCACTGGAAGTATATGTTGTGTACCAAGTTCTGCATTTCCTGACATGTGTGGCCCTATGAGTGCTCTAGGGTTTGCTGACTCCTAATTGTTGATACACCTTACCTGTGGTGTGTCTGTAGAGACAAACATGTGTGGAGTTTTCTATACACTCCTCAGTGTACATGTTGTTGGCAAATTATAGTTCTTTATCCCCCCCCCCTCGAACATGGGCATGGGTTTGTGAATGGGGTACCTAGTACTGATGCTACCAGTATGTTACACATACATGTGAATAAGTGACGGTTTGGTTGCACTAGTATACACACTCAGGTTTGGCACTTGGTACTATACTGGCAAGTCCAGTTACAAATTGCAGACCATGTGGCTTTAGTTTTGCTTTCCATACACTGACATTTGTAGCACAGGTCTTGGCGGAGGATATGCAGCATGATTCTTAGCTCATAACTGCCAGAACAGAGATTGCAAGTCAAAGCCAGTTGTTACCAATCTTGTAGGTTATGTATGTGCTATGTGTGATGTGACCTTTGTAGTCTGGCCTGCCATGTACTTCCTCAGGGACATTCAATGATCTGTATTGTGATATGAGATGTTACAAGTACAGTAGATGTATTTTCTGGTTAACTTCCTGTGCCATTTCACACAATGCAGTTACTAATGTAAAATATCTGCATTTGTCTTCACAGCTGCTAACATGACTCCAGACCAGGTCCGTGAATTTCAGCCTAGGGCCATGCGAAACCAGCACATCCTGCTGGTGGAGTCGGGGTTCCGGAGGATGGCCCGGCGATATCACCATGAACGGGCCTCCAGGGCATGGAGAGGCTTCCCATAGGGTGGGCCTACTTTGCCCGCCACAGCCACCACCAGCACAACCACCAATCCGAGCGAGGTGGCCCCACCCACAGCTGCCACTGTTGGTCCGACATCTGCTGTACTTCTAGGCCCCAGCATTGCCACCGGTGCAGGACAGCCCACTAGGCCTGGCACCACACCCACATAGACCTCCTCCACCAGTACACAGACTGCCACTGCTTCATCTGTTGACCCTTCAGCCTTCAACTAAATGGACCGTAAGATAGACAAAGTGCTGCGCAAGTTGAGCCACCTGAGCCGGAATGTGAGCCACATTAACCGGTGTGATAAGTCCATTAAGAGGAACCTCCGGAGGGCCAACCTCTAGACTTTTTGATATGGACATGATTCCCTCCTCTTTCCGTGTTCTTATAGTTAGTGGGCTTAGGGGGCGTAGTGTTAGGTTAGTATAGGCTGTTAGTTTAGTTAGTGGGTGGGGGGTCCTGATTGTTTCTATTTTTTATTATTACATGTGTGGGTGGGTGGGTGGGGGGCTATGTTGGGGTTCTTGTGTGTTTTAAAAAAAAAAAAATCCAAAAAAACGAAAAAGAATTACCAAAAAAAAAAATATATATATATATATATATTTGTATAGGATAGTATAGTATGTGTTTAGGTTAGTATGTGTTTTCCTCCATGTGTCCCATCTCATCAGGGGGGTGGGGGGTAGATGTTTAGAACGTTTGGTTACATGTGATAAGTAAGTGTAGCTTAGGTTAGTTAGGGACAGTTGTGGGTAATGAGTAGTCAGGGTAGATTAGGGTAGGTAAGATTTTTCCCTCAGTTTCGTCATCTGTGATTAGCATTTAATAAATATTTGGTTAACCCTTAATAGTATGTGTTGAATGGTACTTGATTGTGGGTTTGGATTCAGTGTACATCAATTTTGTACTATAACATCTGTGTCCTATGCTACAAACAATTCCCAACTGAGCTGTACGATTGGCAGCTAGCCCAGAGCTACCTTGCAAAGTGTCGGCCCTTCGTTGCAACCACCAATCACAGTTAATATGGATGACAATGTGTTTCTGTTGATAAATGTGTTTTCAAAGTCACAAACAGTGCTTCCAGACTTGGTATTGGGGAAACAGTTTTAGGTCTGACTGCAGTGTGATGATCATGCACACCCTTATAAGATGAGCTCTCATTGGCAATCTTGTATTCTTGTCTTCATGATCCTCATACATCATTTGTGACACAGTTCGGCATGATTACCTATTTGTATGTTAACTCAGACACCTTCATTTATGCAGTTTTTGTAGTGTTTACTTAGATTGGTGTGGCATGTTTATTGTGTTATTTTTGCATGTTGACAACATTTTGCGGCCACTATTTGATGACTTAGTTATCCCCTGAGGAAGCATTCTTCTGTCCAACACAGCATGGTGGTGTATGGTTTCTCACTTCATCAGATTTGTCCCTCAGGATGGGCAGAGTATGATGCAATCATGGGCACTGTGCAGAATTCTCTGACTACATATTATCAGGACGGTTGTATTGACAAGCTACGTAATTTGACAGTAGGCACATTTCAGTTATCTACTGCACAGTTGATATGTCACATTACCCAGAGACAGATTTGTTGTGTAAGTGCTATTTATTGAAAAGTGCTGTAGTGCTATATGTACATTGTCCATGATTGTGAGTCCATTTTAGTGACATCTTACATTGTGATCCTACACAAGGGGTTACGGAAATGCTTTTGACATGCTGGGGTTGATGTTTCAGACAGTGCAGAGGGACAGGATTTGCCAATGAGTAGGAGAGAGACAATCACTGGGCTGAGTGACAAGATATACAGTGGTTTGCAGAACAGTGCTTGAGTAAAGTTGTTGCAAGACTGGCAAGTTACAAAGTGCAGGACCTTGGTAAATGTGGGCCATGTGGCAGGGACTAGTGCTTCCGGGTCATTTTCCTTGTGAATGTTATCTGTTCCATGTCTTCTTCTTCTGATTTGTGTGTTGCCTCCTCTGTCCTTGTTGTTGTTGGTTGTGAAGGGGCAACACACACCTCAGTGTTAGAAGACATGGAGTCAGACATCCCGGTCGCTGCTCCATGTGAAGTTCTAAAGGGCAGTACTGCAGCAAGGAGGGTCTGCTGGTTCTTGAGAATAACAGCCACATCACGATGGTAGGCAGCAAGGTCGGCCCTGAGGGGGTTATCATTGCATTTGTGCATGCAGTGGAAGGTTTGGGGTGTGAGGTGTTGTGGCAACTCCCTTACTGCAATGGTGAATTCCTTGACAGTTTCTTGTAGTCCTTGCAGTATGGATGTTAGGGCTTGCATAGCTGCTGCCTGATCTGCAGATGACATCATGCACGAACGCATCCCCTCAAGGCTGGCTGCCATAGTTTGCATCCCCACCCGCACCTCCTTGGCCGGCTCCTGCTGTACTCCAACTACAGTTCTCTCAAAGCTGGTGCCTGTGTCGTCTGAGTCCTCAGCTGTATTGGAGCTGGTAGGTCCTACAATTGGGGTGGTGTGTGGATCCTCTGCGATGGCTGCATGTTCTGTGCTCCTCCTTGTGACTGAAGGTGGGGTCTGGAGGGTGTCAAGGACCTTTTGGATAGTCTCCTGGGGAATGTTTATCGGCTCGTCATCCATGTCATCAGGGAAATCTGGGACAGGCATATCCGCAGGAGATCCATATTCCTCTGCAATGAAACAGGGTACAATTAGTGTGTCTGTGTTGTGGCAATTTTGATGTGACGTGCCTGCCTTTTGATGAATTCACTTTGTGATCTTGTTTTGTGTTAATTTCTCCAGTCCTTCAGATGGCCATTCTTCCAGGCCTATGGCCCACCTGTGTGTCACATGTATGTTATTGAGTTATCAGACTTGTCAGCCTCATTGCCTCTAGGAGTTGGTTTATGCCAAATAGAGAATTGCCACCTTCTTTTCCTACTCAACCCTCCGTCTACATCCATTCTCATGGTGAGACCTTTCACTGGCTGTGGGTGTACTGATGGCCCTGGCAGCACACTTAACAATCTGGACCTGCCCCAATCTCTGATCTTTCACATCCACTTAAATGTAATTGACATGTGGCATATCCTATGCATGGCAATGTTATGATCCGATATGGATGTTGGCATTGGTAATGTGTCGTGCTGATGTTGGGGAATGTGTGTTACATTGGATTGCCCTGATAATCGTATCAGTGTCCTATTTCCTCCTCTGACTGTGCAGGTGTATTTCAGTGACCAGTTACATGTGTCCCCCCCCTCAATGCTGTTGTCTGAGCAGTATGACATTTGGGATGTTACATTGTTACCCAGGCACAGGATGGACCCAGACATATGCAGCATGGGTGTGTCCTTAGTGCTGTGTAGCTCGTATTGTTGTTTACATTGGCTGATGTTTGCGACAACTATGGGCATTGACATTAGAGAGTACTGGGGCCTTTGTCTTGTTTCTGGGGATTGTTGAAGTTGTCATCCTCACCCCCTAATTTAGGTGTGTATGATCCATGGGGAGGTTACTGCCATTGGCTACTTGAGCTGTACACAGAGCAGAAGTGGTAGTGGCAACTGTTGTCGCAGTTACATTCCAGTTGTCGGTATGGCTAGAGGTTGTTAAGAGGGCCCTAGTTAATGTAGGGGGTATGGTGGCTGACGTGTGCCGGGATGTCAGTTTGACGTTGTGGCCTTCCCTCCTGGCATGGCTTTCCCTTTGCTCCATCGTTGGCATGACAGCATGCCCCCATGGGACTGTTGTTGGTGTTGTGTAATGGTGTGCCCCAGGTCTTCTCAGAACGGGCCATGCCCCCATGCCGTGCCCCTTTACCCATGCCACTCCATGTATTAGATGACTTCCATGCATTTAGTGGTCGGTATCCCCCCCCTGCTCACAGTTGACATAAGTGCATTTTAGTTTCCCATGCGACTTATCCTGCATGTGCGTTGTCTCCTGGTAGTCTGCGCTGTCCTTTCCTTGAATCCCTGTGATGATCTCCTCAGGAATGACGGCTGTGACCATCTCCTCCATGTGGTCCAGGGCCTCCTGGTGTGCTGGACTCCCACCTCCAGTCTGCAGTGGTGCCTTCCTGTTCCTGGCCATCTTTTCCTTGGTCCTGCGCTTGCAGTCATGCCAGCGTATCTTGCACTTGATGACAGTTCTGCGTACTTCAGCCACACTGTTAATCTTGTCGACAATTTGTTGCCATATTGCCTCTCTCCTACTGATTGGCAACTTTGAGGTGACAAACAGTTGGTGCTGGTGTTCCGTCACCTCTTTAACCAGAATTTCCTGCTCCTCTGCAGTAAAGCAACACTTTCTTCTTAAAAGTGTCCTGGTTCTTGTGTGGGTCCTCCTGGCTGGTTCCTGGTCTGCTGTCATATTCCTGGGGTCTGTAGGGGTATCTGGGATCCATTTTGGCTCTCCTCTGGTGTAATGGCAGTGTTCGCTGGTTTTTCTGACGCTATTGCGTCAAAAAATTGCGCATATCCGGTTTGCGTGGTCATAAATCGACCCACAGTCATTTCTGCCGCGTTAACGTCGTTTTGCTTTACGACTTGATGCTGTAGTGTGCGTCAAAAATAATGACTCCCACCTGTGGTTTGCGCCGCCGTGCGTCAAAGTATAAATATGACACCCACACGGCGCACCAAAATGGCGTTAGCCGGCGGTAATATTTTTGACGCAGAACTGCGCTGGCGCAGTTTTGCATCAAAAAGTATAAATATGGGCCTGTATGCCCATGAGGGGCCTTGGATCTGGAAGCACACTTTTCACATCCAGCAGCAGGAACTACCAAACCAATGCACAGGAAATGAACACCTTCAATCTACTTACACAGACCCTAGAAAAGTCCATGGGAGGGAGGGATTTGGGGATTTTGTAGGTTCCCTTCTTTTTGGCAGCTGGAGAAAAAGCAGAGAAGCAAGCAACAATACCTCACATGCGGTTCTTAGACTTCGTCCCTACTATATAAAATCACAGCTAGAATTATATTACTCAGGGCCCTATGGCTCTTAAAGCTGAAAGTTTCCTTCTTCTGTTCAGATCACATGCTGTTCATCTGCACTACCACTTGAACTCCTGATAAGGATAATTGGGGTCTTCCCTGCAATTACAATGTTACATAGAATATGGGAATATGATGGGGCAGCGATGTAAACCATCATTAGAAAGTCCTAATTTTTTTCGGCACTTGTATACAGTGTAAACTTGATCGAAATATATTGAAGCACTTTACATAAGTACCAGTTGCATTACACAAGGCCACATTTATTAATTAATTTTTTAGGCATGGGAAGAATAAGGCCCTCATTACGAGTCTGGTGGTCCTAGGACCGCCAGACTTGCAGTGGCTGTCGGACCACCATCAATGCGGCGATCCAACAGCCACATTATGACCGTGGTGAAAGCGCCACAGTCCGACCACCGGCGCCTCCAATTTTTCGCCACCCGGTGGCCTGGTGGTGCCGTTACCACTCCCGTGTCCACAAGCGGCTGGCGGAGATGGGGTGTTAGGGGCCCCCATTGACAGCCCCATCGCTCTTTTCACTGCCTGAATTACAGGCAGTGAAAATCACAACGGGTGCTATCGCACCCGACACACGCAACATTGCAGCTGGCGCGATCATGAGCCAGCGTCAATGTTGTGGGTAGTTTCCCGCTGGGCCAGCAGGCAGAAGACTGAACTGGCGGTCTTCCGACCTAAGGAGTTTGGCGGGCAGTCTCTGCCACCCGCCAAACACGTAATGAGGCTCTAGGTGTTTTGTCCAGAGTCACAACATGTTGAGCAGATGCCAAAACTTGAACCTGGTTCCCCAGATCCAAAGTTGGCAGTTAAGGCTGTTACGCCACTTCTGTTGTCAGTAGTACTGAGGAAGAGGAATAAGACTTTGAGTTAGGGTAAATGTGAATTACATTCTGTTTGTTACATTCAGAGATCCACTCTGGTGAACTAGTTTGTACAACTGAAAGTGAACACCAAGTATGATTTTCAAGGCCACAGTGTTTCAGAAGTGAGACCGGTTGGATGTTTGCATGGTAGAAGGAAGAGTATATATATATAGTGAGGCTGACATCAATAAATGGGGAGTGGTGGGCTGTTAAGCAGGGGCTGGGGTGTTTGAAGAGACTATAGGGTCAGAATATGTCTCTACTATCCTCCTGTGCATGAGATAAGAGATCCGACTTTGTTGTATTGTTTAATGTATTATTATACAGCAGAGAGAGAGCCCTCGTTGCATAACCTGTATAAGATAGTGACAAGTACGCACTCCTTCTCTTAGGAGCGTAAATAGGTGTTTCACATAACACGTTGCAACGTCAATCATGGCGTTTGGGGCAGTGAGTGAGAAAATAAAACATGCAGAAACTCCTAATACAGCATTCAAAATGATTATTTGTTAAATAGGAAAATCCTCCATTAAAGAAAATTTTCAAAACTGGTGGTTATATTTAAGTGGTATGTACTTCTTTGTGTTCTAGCAGAACTTTTACACAAATTAAACTGTCTGTTGCCTGGGTTCTATGGGATCCAAAACATGCGGACTAAAATGTGTATATTTCACAATTTGTATCATCCTGAAAATAATAATGTCAAGTTGTTTTGGCTACCAAGAGACCGTGGAAGATTAGCAAAAGCACACGCCGCTTCCATTTTGAGGGAAAAGGGATTACAGAAAGCCATTAGCAGCTGGACTGACAGCAGACTTTAGGGAGTGAATCCATCTCATTGTTCCCGAAAAGGAGAAATTCATGCACTTGAGACTCAAACTGCAGTTCATTTTCACCATCTAAAATGTGTCTTTATTTGACAGGCAGAGGACAACAGCCAGTCTAAATCGAGTTGAGAGACCCGTTGTGCACCAGCAATCTACCAAACACGACATTACTGACACATCAGGTTGGGCAAAGCGTTCGATCACACAATCTCCTGAGTGGTTATTAATTCAATTTCTCTGGGCTGGAAAACACATTGAAAACACTGTCTTTTTTGCTGCAATGTTTCTGCGCGAGGATGGACTTTTCATTGGTAGAGAACGATGTGAGCCTGATGTGAGTGCATCATTTACAAAAATGTAAATAACATTCTCTTTAAAAATGTATATTTATCCAACCAAAGGAGACATCTGAATGACATGAACCATAATTAATTAAGAGGTTATGCTAGCTTCACTATCCAAAGCACAGGAGCTTATTAAAATGTGCGCCCAAAAATGTAGAGCTTCCGAACAACAGAACAAATAAGTTGAATCCAAACAGAGCCCTATAAATTGCATATGAAAACATTCTTTTTTTGTGTTCAGCCCTCGCCCTTATCATTTGAATTGCGAGAGGTATGTGCATTTTTGTGCACCAGGAGCAAGAGCTGTCTGATCAACAGATGTATTGTGATGCCCATATTATGTGGATCGACAGCCCAGTGTCAAGCACTCGCCGAGAAGTGATGGAAAGCAAGGTAGCAACAGTGCTCCATCTATTTGGTAAAACTGTCTGCAAATTCTTTCAGCATTTTATATGTCAACAAAGTAAACCCAGCGCGAGAGGCAGACTGTATTCTTAAATTGCAAAGGACTGCATAACTCTTTAGCAGGCTCTTATGTTCCCATGTGTGCTTACCAATAGTGCGTCCCAAATCCAAGGTAGGCCTTGAGTTTTAGAGCGCAAATCTTAGAAGGAGCCATCTTGAAACAACGCGCCTAGAGAGGCGGAGTCGCGCAGTATTTGCATGCTTTACTACAAAACTGTCTCTTTCCATTCAGTTTTGAAAAATATAAAGTTGTTGTTTATTTTGCTGAGGAAACCCCTGATATTACAAGAAGCAATAGGCAATTAATTATAGAGCTAATGCCACAGATGAGAACATGCTATTTCACTCGATCTTCAATAGGAGTGGTGCTAGTCCTAAACATTGCTTACAAAGCATTTGTTTCATCAACGCATTAACCATTTCCTATTATAAAAAGGAATAAATAGTACAACCGGAAGTGCATCAAGTCCATAGGCTTCTGGTTTTGAGTCACGGTTATCTTGTCAGGCAAACTGAATGGTCAAAGGAATATAATAACTTACTCTCAGTGTCTTTGTGCCTAAAGCACGTCGGGTAGATTTACTAAGAAGCCACACGATACAGATAAGCTAAAGTTGCTGCATTGATTGAAAGAAATAGAGAAGAACAGCACCATATCTACTATGGCGTGGCACTGTTGACCTCTCTCCCTGTGCTGGTACACGTTTGCCCGCCATGCACCAAGCAGCTACCATGATCGTATTGCAAGAGCGTCTGCGTTCCCTAAAGCATAAGTTCTGTATTTTAAGGAGTCCCTTTGTGTACAAAAACTATGCTTTAAAGATTTTGCCAGTTTGTATGTGTCCTTCCTTGCAACCAACATGCAAAGTTGGAAAACTGAGGAAAAATTAAAAAACATTTCTCTGCCTTGTGCCTGCCTAGAGGAAGCATATGATTCAGATGAAAAATCCCTGCCAATGATTCTTTGTTGATGAGCATTTTCATCCAAACACTTGGGAGGCTGCATGGGAAGCACCATGCACCACCCATGCAACACCTCCTTGATTCAAAATAATGCAAGATAATGCACTGCACAACTTTGGTTTACTTTGTGATATTATCAAACACAACTCCAGATTTAAGCTGAACAGCAAATCCCACCTCAACCCTTTGATTCAGGTTTGCATTACAAAAATAACCCAAATGCAATATAAAGTGTTGTTAAATTGGGGCCTGAGTTTGAAATATCTGACAAGTATTTTTGCTTTAATGTATTTGAGGAACTTATAGTATAGGCACTATTGTTAATGATTATTTTCCATTCTGTGGGTTATCTGTCTCTGTTCACCTAATGCCCAGCTAAGTATGCATTCAACATGTAGCAAGCAGCACAAGTGAATGATATATTTAAATGGGTGAACACATATGGCTAGTAACACAAGTGATGGATATCACAACAATTTTAATGGATGCAGACGTGCTAAAAATACTGAGCGACACAAAGGTCACTTGAGAGACCCTACATGCAATTTTGCTTGCTGTTGAAGGGTGTTGCCTCGATTTAACAGGGCGTAAACCCATCTCTAGGGAATTCGTATTTTGCATCCTTTCAAATTAGTAAAATAGGGAATTGAAAAAGCTGAGTAACTTTTAGCATATTCTGTGGCGTGCAAATCGACCACAAGGACTAATAATTTTAACACCTCCCCTTGAACCAGACCGTGCCAACAGCATCTCCTCCATGAATTTACGAGCCCTTTCTCTGTTCCATTAGCGGTCTTAATCTCCTGAATTAACCAATCTGGAGAGGAACATGTCTGTTCTCTGTCATAAGCTTAGCAGGTAGCCTGACAAATCATAGGTCTCCGTAGTATAATGAGATATACATAATTTTAGGAAAGTTTTTGTTTCGTTTTATTTTGAAAAACAACAGTCAAAAACAGATGACATCTTTAAAGCTCAATGTATGACAAAGAATGGTAAAGAGGCTCTAATTCATGAATAAAATGTATCACAATATAATATACGAGGTTGAGTCGGGGTATATTGTAAAAAGATTTCCATATGGGCTCAAGACTGGCTGTTAGAATTCTCTCACCATACAAACTGTATAAGGGACACCTAATAGTGTTAATCTTCTGGATGGCCGACTACCCGCGTCCATACCTTCAGGGAAAATGATCTACTACTAAAAATAGTGATTACATTGTAATTATATCCCCCCAAAATATCTTGATGTATATTTGATGCTTTTTTACAAGTTAGGAGCACACTACATGTATATACTATCTGATGGGAGAGTCAGAGTGATAAGTGTTTGCATTTAGGTAAAAGCTGATTGATAAAACTTGGTGAAGCAACTACCTTCAATGAAATTATGAACAGCTTCATGTGTAGTTATACATGTATTAATGTTGCCAATTCAAACTTTCAACACTTCCAAAATATCCATAAGATAAGAACTTATAGGATCACTAAAATCAGACTTTCAGCATTGGCAAACATTTAAGCTAGGTATTTGAAGTACAAGTTACTTACCTTTGGTAACAAAATATCTGGTAGAGACATATTCTAGTTGCAGATTCCTTACCTTAGAATTTTTCCCCAGGCGTCAGACTGGATCTGGATATTTTTTTCTTTAAGCAATGCCCTTGCGTGTCAGCAGGTGGCATTGGTCGACTCCACGGGCGTAATTGGCATCGTAGTTGCCGCGATGATGTCAGGAGTAGTACATAGATGCCGGCTCTGCACAGTGACATCAGTTCTTTTCTTTCCGCGCCATGTGCTGATCCGGAGAGAGCTATCCTGGTCTCTTTTGACCCAAAGTCGTGCTCCAAGTGCCAGGCCAGGCACCCGAAGGCCTTGAGGGAGCGGTCCCCCAAGCTCATGATGGCCTGGCACTCGAATCGGCATAGGACCCGATGCCGCTCGAGGGGAAGGTCTTGAGACTGCTCGCTGAGCCACCACCATTCTTCGTCCTCCAAGTCTTCGGGCACAGGTAAGAAGAAGAAGTCATCGAAGTGGTCCCATCAGCCTTTGACTTCACCCCTTTGCTCGGCTGATGCAATGCAGGAGGAGCGTCAAAGCGTAATGCCTCCGTCTTCGGAGGCTGTTTCTGGGCCCGCTCCACACTTCCCGGAATTTTCAGGAGCCAGAGCAACCCCAGCCCAATTAAAGGAGTTTTATGAGGCCATGCGCCTCATTTTTGGGCAGCCCGACCCAGATATGGCGCCTTCAGGCCCTAGGGGTTCAGTCGGGGGGCCTTCGGGTTCCACGCCGGTGGCTTTGGCTCCAGCCACACCAAGGTCCCCTCCGGAGCTACACGGGGATCCACACCGACGCCGGTCATACCACTGAGACATTCCCCGGCACCGGTTCGATTGTTGATGCTCCCGACATCGGTGGTGCCCATCATCAACTGTGCCTGCCCTCACACAATGCAGTCTCCAACCCACTGGTGTGTGTCTAAGGCCTGGGCTGGACAAGGAAGGATCTCACAAACACTTAAGACTTTGCTTTGAAGTTTGCCAACTTCAAAGGCAGAAAGAAGTATAAGAAGAAGACCCAAAACCCAAGGCTTTTAGAATCTTTCTGGAATCAAGAGGAACCTCTTCCCAGGAGAACAGCTGTAAGGGGAGTACCGTCCCTTTGCTGCGTTGCTTTGCTAGACTGGCCTGCAGTTGCTGCTTCTGCCTGAAAAGAGTGCAAAGGGTGAACTTTGCAGTGTGTCTTGCTTGAGAAAATTCACGAAGGGCTTGGAGTAGAGCTTGCCTCCTGTTTGAAGTCTCAGGGATATCAAAGACTTGAGCTTCCTCTTCCTACAGCATTGAGAACTGTGTGTTGTGCTGTTCCAGGAGGAAAAACACCGCAATGCCATCAATGATACCGCTGGTGAGGTATGCAAAGCACCGTCCCACCCCGCAGCCCCAGTCCACTGACACCAGCACCATAGACTCCAGTGTCGTCACCAGGCATCCCTGTCTGCACCGTAGCCTGTGGACACCGGTTGTGGGGGTCACAAAGCACTGTCCCATTCCGCATCGTTGGCTTGGGCCTATGGATTACAGCGCTTCAGCAATGACAACGCTGCTGCCTGCACCATGACCTGGTAACACTGCAGCCCTGGTGTTACTGATGCCACTGAATGCTGTCACCGAGTCGCTGCCTGCACCGTGATCTGGGGGCACCGCTTGTCGCATCGTCCCACTTCGCACCGCAGCCGGATGCCATCCACAACAGTGGATACTGTGGGGGTCATTCTGACCCCCGCTGGCGGCGGAAGCCGCCCGCCTGGCGGGAACCGCCAGAAGACCGTACCGCGGTCAAAAGACCGCGGCGGTCATTCTGACTTTCCCGCTGGGCTGGCGGGCGACCGCCAAAAGGCCAGCCGCCTGCCCAGCGGGAAAGCACCAGCAACGAGGAAGCCGGCTCCGAATGGAGCCGGCGGAGTTGCTGGTGTGCGACGGGTGCAGTTGCACCCATCGCGATTTTCAGTGTCTGCTAGGCAGACACTGAAAATCAATGTGGGGCCCTGTTAGGGGGCCCCGGCAGTGACCATGCCATTGGCATGGGCACTGCAGGGGCCCCCAGGGGCCCCACGACACCCGTTCCCGCCAGCCTGGTTCTGGCGGTGAAAACCGCCAGAACCAGGCTGGCGGGAAGGGGGTCGGAATCCCCATGGCGGCGCTGCTTGCAGCGCCGCCGTGGAGGATTCACAGGGGCAGGGGAAAACCGGCGGGAAACCACCGGTTTCCCTTTTCTGACCGCGGCGGTACAGAATTGCCCTTGATGCACCGCCAGCCTGTTGGCGGTGCATCCTCCAACCCCGGCCCTGGCGGTCCATGACCGCCAGGGTCGGAATGACCCCCTGTGTGTTATGTGCAAATACTTTACACATTGCTTCTGAGATAAACCTGACTGTTCGTGCCAAGCTACCAAGGGGGTAAGCAGGGGCTATCTGAGTGTGTAGTTCAATTATCCTGACTAGAGTTCGGGCCCCTACTTGGACAGGGTGCAAAACCGACTGCCAACTAGAGACCTAATTTCTAACAACAACTAATTTCTTGGAATAGCCAGGTGCTTTCAGCACAGGCAGCCTTCATGGCATCAAAAGCGGTCTGGCAGCTTCTATCCAGATTACCTTCTTTAGTTGCTTCTTGGAAGTCAACTCATTCAAGAGGGCAACAATTGTGCCATATCCCTTGACAAACCACCTGTAATAGCCAGTGAGGCCTAAAAAGGCTCTCACCTCAATCTGGGTCTTGGGAGGATCCCGAGCCAGATTGGTGTCAATCTTTGCTTGTAGGGGTGCCACCTGGCCACTCCCTACCTCGTGTCCCAAATTTACCACTGAACCCTACCCTATTTGTCACTTGCTTGCTTTAATAGTGAGGTCTGCCTTTTGCAGGGCCTCCAACACTCTGCAGAGGTGCTGCAAGTGTTCCTCCCAAGTGGAACTGAACACTGCAATATCATCCAGGTATGCTGCGCTGAAATCAGCCAGCCCAGTCAACACCTGGTTGACCAAGCTCTGGAATTTGCCAGGAGTATTTTTCATCCCAAATGACATCACTTTAAACTGGAAGTGTCCATATGGGGTAGAAAATGCTGACCTCTCCTTGGCCCCCTCAGTTAAGGCAACCTGCCAATACCTAGACGTCAAATCAAACGTGCTGAGGTATTTGGCAGCTCCCAACCGATCTATGAGCTCATCAGCTCGGGGGCGGGGTGTGCATCAGTCTTAGTGACCGCAATGAGACCCCGGTAGTCCACACAAAAAAGGAGTTCTGGGTTGGCACCGGGAACAGCAGCCTTTGCGATCAAGACCCCAGGGCTGGCCCACGGACTGCAAAGAACTCAATCAACCCTAGGGCTAACATCTTAGACACCTCATCTTTGATGCTAGCCCTGACCTAATCAAACACCCTGTACACCTTCTGTTTAATGGGTGGACTGTCCCCAGTGTCCACATCATGTGTACACAAGTCAGTGACCTCTGGGATCAAGGAGAACCAGGAGGAAAACTTTCCCAACTCCTGGCAACAGTCCCTCTGCTGCTCTGCAGTCAGGGAGAGGGAGAGGTTCACTCCCTGCACAGACCAATCTTTCTCTCCTGCAGATAGGAGGTCAGGAAGAGGCTCACTCTTTTCCTCTGCCTCATCATCTGTTGATGGACAATTCAGTCCGCTCAAAGTGGGGTTTGAGATGGTTCACATGCAGGACCCTTAAGGGGTACCTGGGAATCTGCAAGTCCACCAGGTAGGCGACTTCACTCTTGCTTTCCACCACCTCAAATGGTCCAGTCCACTTGTCCTGGAGCATCCTAGGCTCCACTGGCGCCATCACCCACACTTTTTGCCTAGGCTGAAACTCGACCAGAGTGGCATTCTTGTCATAAAACCATTTCATATCTGCCTGGCTCGCTTCCAGGTTCTCTTGGGCGAGAGCTCTGAAGCCAGCCTTTTCAGAAAGCCAGCATGTAGCTAAATACATCCTGGGGAGGTTTACTGGGGGCTTTCTCTAAGCCTTCTTTTACCAGACTCAAGGGTCCCCTAACTGGGTAGCCATACAGAAACTCAAAAGGACTAAAGCCAAGCCCTTTTTGAGACACCTCCCTGTAGGCACACAGAAGGCATGGCAAGAGGACGTCCCGCTTCCACCTCAAGGGCTCCGACAGGCCCATGATCATGCCTTTCAAGGTGTGGTTGAATCTCTCAACCAGACCATTGCTTTGGGGGTGGTAAGGAGTGGTGAACTTTTAAGTTACCCCACACTCCTGCCATAGAGATTTCATATACATGGATATGAAATTGGTAACCCTATCAGATACCACTTCCTTGGGGAACCCCATGCGGGTAAAAAAAACCATCAGTGCCTGACCCACCACAGGGGAAGTGATTGATCTCAGGTTCTGGGTACCAGGTGGCATGGTCCACAGGGACCAGGATGAACCTGTGGCCCATGGTTGTCTTGGGATCCAGAGGCCCCACAATGTCAATACTGACCCTCTCAAAAGGGGTAAAAACTACAGGAAAAGGTTGGAGGGGAGCCTTGTGCTTCCACCCACTCTTGCCACTTGCTTGACAAGTCTGGCAAGACCTCCAATGAGCATTCGAGTGCCTCCGCATTAGGGGCCAGTAAAAGTGGGTGACAAGCTGTTCAAAGGTCTTGTCCTGCCCCAAATGTCCAGCTAAAGGCACATCATGAGCCAGACCCAGTAGGCAGGCTCTAAAGCACTGGGGTACCACCAGCACACAGGCTTACCCAAGCTGAGCAACCTTAGGCTCACTATACAGGAGGCGGTCCTCCCAATAGATCAGGTGAGATCCTGGCTCCCTGCCAGCCGCCTGGTCTTCAGCCTGCTGCCGCAAACTCACTAGAGTATGGCATGTTTTCTGTGCCACACAAAATGCTTCCCTGGTGGGTTCCCCTTCCTGCTGCCACTGCCACAGCTCATGGACCTGCCCCAGTTCAGCCACCTGTTCCCCTGTAGGCTCCCGGGTGTCACCCTCAGGCTTCGCCTCCTCCTGGACCGTGGGAACTTCTGGGGCTGGTTTCCCACGCCCCTTGCCCTTCCTCTTTTTGGTGGTCCCCTGGGCCACTGTTTCAGGCTCCAGAGGCTTCTGACCACCCTTCTGGGCTTCCATTGGCCTGGTGGATGCGCATACCGACCCAGCAGACCAAACATCTCCAAGTATGACCTGTGTTCTACCTCCTTCCCAGGGGAATCCTCCAGGTCATTGCCAAGCAAACAATCCACAGGCATGGTTGGTCTCACAGCTACTTTCAAGGAACCTGAGACCCCCTCATTGAAAGGGAACCTGCACTACTCTGCACAGGTGCTCTGAGTTGTCCACTGCAACTACTTGGTGAAGTACACAGATCTATCTGCTCTTCAGATACCAGGTGACTCATGAAGGTAGTCATGCTGGCTCCTGTGTCTCTCAGACCCTCCACCCTCTGTACATAAATGGTCACCCACTGCCTGTACTTTTTAGTGTTCTCAGGCACAAGTGTTCTCTGGACCATCTCACTTTCCCCTAGCGAGACATGGGTCATCTCAGCTGTCTCCCACCCACCTGGAACCAACTCCTCCTAAAGTGCTCCACTAGCCAAACCCTGAGACTGCGCACCAGTGGGCGCCGGTGTACTCTTGAGTCCCTTGTCACATGACCCAACTGGTCACATGCATAACACTTACGTGGGGACCTCCTTCCACAGGTTTCCCTTTGGAGAACCATGGCTTCTTTTCACTGGGGGTTGGGAATCCTTATCCTGGGAACTAGGTTGGGGCCCTTTAGAGACCCCCCCCCTTATCCCCCCTTTCTTCTGAGAGGGACCCTCCCCACCCTTGGTGTGGTCTCCCCCATACCTCTTGTGGATCCTGGTGCTCTCCCAGTGGTCTGCTTCCTGCACAAGCTTCCTAGGGTCAGTCAGCTTGCTGTCAAACAGGTGCTCACACAGTTCTGGAAAAAAAACTGTATAAGTGCTCCCAAGCAATTAAATTGTAAAGCCCCTCATACGTTGTCACCTTACTGCCCTTCACCCAACCATCAAGTGATCTGCTAAAGGAATCCACACACGCCAACCAGGTTTGAGACTCTTTTTTTGTAGAACCTAAACTTGTCCTTGTACTGCTCAGGAGTCAGACCATATCTTTTGAGTAGGGCATCCTTCATTATGGTGTAAGTGAGTCCCTGAGGAAACCCTAAGGATGTCAAGGTTTCCCTCCCCTCTACCTCAAAGTGCTTCCACAGACCCGCACCCCCAATGAGCTTCAGTGACCAGATTCAAATGGAGAGCAGACTCATACCCCTTGAACCACAAGAATATGTCATCCTCCCTTTTGTAGTATTTTACTATGTATTTTGGAATGGGCACACTTCTCTCAGGCTGCACTGTGCTGTTGCTGCCACCATCCCTACTAGACTGGCTTCACTGATCCAGCTCCCTCAGGCTAAGCTCATGAGCCAACAATAGCTTTTTCTCTTCTATGGTACTCCTCATTTTCTCCAACTCAACTGGTGAACCCCTCTGCCTGTCTGTCCTGCAACTCTTCAGGAGTCAGACCCTTGGATGACACACTGCTACTTGCCCTGGAGACCCTCCCCTTATACATAACAGGCCCACCCACTATACCATTGTGAATGATCTGCCTCTCCTCCTCCTCATCCTCATCATCTGAGTGCCCCTCAGCTTCCGTGGCTGTCACCCAGGCCCTCAGTGCCTTTTGCAGCTCCTCCTTCCTGGTGGTGCGCTTAATGGGACAGGCAAGATCCTTACAGAACTGTTTAAGTTGGGCAACTGTGTAACTTTACAGTTTCCCTAAATCAAAAGCAGCTCCAGCTGATGCATCTCCAGACTGAGACATGATGAGGAGATAAAAGTGCAAAGGTCCAAAGGCAGAAAACAAGTTCCCAAATTGAGTTCAAAAGTCAATAAAGGATTACCACCAAATGGAAGTAGGGAAAAATTCAAAAAAGAGAAAAAACTAAAATCACAAAGACAAGTAGTGTGTGGTGACGTAGTGCTCTGCACTGAAAACAGTGGTGTATACTTAATCACTGTATGTCAAGTACAAATACAAGTCCAACCCTCACCACTGATCACCAATATTAGAAATAGGGTCTCTGGTTGGCAGTCAGGTTACCCCCTGTTCAAGCAAGGACCCTCACTCCAGTCAGGGTAAAGGAGAATTACACTCAGTTAACCCCCGCTCGCCCCCTTGGAAGCTTGGCACTAGCAGGTAGGCTTAACTTCAGAGACAGGTGTAAAGTATTTGTACCAACACACACAGTAATATAGTAAAAACAGCACAAAATGACTCAACACAGGTTTAGAAAAACAGCCAATAGTTATCTAAGCAAAACAAGAGCAGAACGACAAACATCCGACACACAGAAGTCAAGTTATGATTTTTTAAAGATTAAACTAAAAAATAATGCTTAGATTCACAAAATGCTTCGATGAGGTGATAACACAGCGTCGTGACAGAGTAGTTCCCAACAATCCGGCACCAAAGGCGCCAGGTACAGAGTCACGCAGACCCCCAGGTACAGTACCTTCATAAAGTGTGAAAACAAGCCGGTGCGTGAAGTGGGGTATCACGGTGTCGCTGGATCCGAGGTGGCATTGGTTCCAGTGCTGGGGGGCGAAGGAGCGGAAGCATCACAAAGAGGCAACGGGTCCTTGCTGTGGAGTGGTGAAAGTGAGGTGGCATCAGTGCGAAATGTTGAATCCGCGCACTTCGGGCAGAGTCATTCACAATGTAGTGCGGCGACTTCCACTGAGTCATGGAGTTCGGCAGGGCTTGCAGGGATGTCGGGACTGCGAGGGTCGTCGCACTCCAGCGAAGATCATGAATTCGGTTCTAGGTGACGTCATTGGACTCGCCAGCGGCATCGGTCCGGAGTCGGTTTTCTTGGATTTTCACCAGCTTCTCCTTTCGAGGGTCCAGTGACTGGATAGGGCACCACTTGTCAGGGCAGGAGCCTCAGCAGAGAGTTCAGGTGCTGGTAGGGGAAGTATTTGATTTCCCTGAGATTTCAGAACAGGGGGCAAGCTCAGTCCAAGCCCTTGGAGATTTTTCTCAAGCAGGAATGTACCACAAAGTCCAATCTTTGTCCCCTTTCATAGGCAGAAGCAGCAACTGCAGGATAGCTCCACAAAGCACAGTCACAGGTAGAGCAGCACTTCTCCTCAGCTCTTCAGATATTTTCCTTGGCAGAGGTTCCTCTTTATTCCAGAAATCATCTCATTTTCAAGGGTTTTGGGTGCTCTTCTTATACCCCTTTCTGCCTTTGAGGTAGGCCTACTTCAAAGGAAACTCTCTCTTGTTTGTGAAATCCTGCCCTGCCCAGGCCAGGCCCGAACACACACCAGGGGTTTGGAAACTGCATTGTGTGAGGGCAGGCACAGCCCTTTCAGGTGTGACTGACAACTCCTCCCCTCCCTCCCAGCACAGATGGCTCATCAGGATATGCAGGCTACACCCCAGCTCCCTTTGTGTCACTTGTCTAGAGAGAGATGCAAACAGCCCACCTGTCAAACTGACCCAGACAGGGAATCAACAAACAGGAAGAGTCACAGAATGGTTTAAGCAAGAAAATGCCTACTTTCTAAAAGTGGCATTTTCAAACACACAATCTAAAAACCAACTTCACTAAAAGATTTATTTTTAAAATGTGAGCTCAGAGACCCTAAGCTCCATATTTCGATCTGCTCCCTAAGCGAATCTGCACTTTGATAATATTTAAAGGCAGCCCCCATGTTAACCTATGAGAGAGACAGGCCTTGCAACAGTGAAAACTGAATTTGGTAGTATTTCACTGTTAGGACATGTAAAACACATAAGTACATGTCCCACCTTTAACATACACTGCACCCTGCCCATGGGGCTACCTAGGGCCTACCTTAGGGGTACCTTAAATGTATAAAAAGGGAGGTTTTAGGCCTGGCAAGTGGGTACCCTTGCCAAGTCGAATTGGCATTTTAAATAAAACTGCACACACAGACACTGCATTGGCAGGTCTGAGCCATGTTTCCAGGGCTACTTATGTAGGTGGCACAGCCAGTGCTGCAGGACCAATAGTAACATTTGATTTACATGCCCTGGACACCTCTAGTGCACTGTACTAGGGACTTACTAGTAAATCTAATATGCCAATCATGGGAAGTCAATTACACATATATTTTACAAAGGAACAATTGCACTTGAGCACTGGATAGCAGTGGTAAAGGGCCCAGAGTAACAAAAACAGCAGAACAGAGTCCAGCATACATCAACAGCCTGGGAAACAGAGGCAAAAGGTTAGGGGAGACCATGCCAAGGATGCCAAGTCTAACAGGAACAGATAACTTCAATGTTTGGTGTTTTTGGAATTGGTATGAAAAATCCTACCGCATGGGAAAGTCAGATTTTAAATAAACATTTTGAAAATGCCACTTTAGAAAGGTAGAATTTTCCTTAGTTATTTGGTCCCTGCAGCCTGTCTCTGGGTAACGGTACTATGTGTGGTTGACAGTTTGGGCTTTATGTATTCCTCTTAGACAGCCACACACAACAGGGAGTTTAGGTGTGCCATCACTGGCAGGATGGGAGGGAGTAGCTTGGCCCAGCCTAACTTACAGTTGAATAGGCTGTGCCCTGCATCCACACAAAGGGCTGCATACCCCCTCTAGTTAGTGTGGAGCCAATGGAAAAAAGGCAGGACACCTGTGCACCTCAAAGGCATTCACCTGGAAGCTTCTTCCCACCTCAATGGGATAACTGGGTATAAATACTGGACCTTAGACACCGACTCTTCAGTACACTTTTGGACCTGTGGATACTCTGCCGGGAAGAATGACTGCTGTGGTGATGAAAGGATTGCCATTCTGCTAGACTGCTGCTCTGAAAGACTGCTGGCCTGCTCTCTTGGCTGCATGAGAAGGACTGGACCTGCATCTGTTGAATGCAGGACAACCAGAGTGACTTCAATGGCTAGATGGATGGACTCCTGAATTAAGCTTCAGGGACAGAAGGCTCCAACAACCATGAACCCAGCACCTGAACTCTGCTGTTTGTGAGTGTACTCTGCCAAGTGGGACCAACCGAGTCCTGGACCTGTGGAAGTGGGCCTGAAGGTGCTCCAGCAAAACCACGCATCTCTTCCGCAGCATGGCACATCTCCAGAGGAACCGCTGCATCGCCTTTGCTGTTTAATGCATCACCTTAGAAACTGACGCATCACTTCTTCTGTAAAGGTTCTTCCACTGTACAGGACTCTACATCGACCCCGCAGCAATATTGGAACTGCTGCCTGTGAGAAGCTTTCCCAATGCAGACCCCTGCATCTCTCGCCAGCAACAGCCTCAACGATAATGCAGGTTTATGCACCATTGCCTCGAAGCTCCTCAGATCCATCGCATCGCCTTGACTGCACAATTGTATCCTCAAAGCTGGACTTCACTTCACAAGCCTTCTTCAATAGGATCCTCGACAATCACACAGGACCTCACCTCATAGCTTCACATCACCTCGGAACCAATGAATTGCCTCTGCTATGTGACACATCCTTCACAAAGCTCCAGAAACCAAGATTTAAGATACTTTGTTAAGTGGACCTTCTGCAGCACACTTAAAAAGAGGAAAATTTATCTGAGATTGTTTTTGTGCAGGAAGGCACCCCTTCCTGCACAAAAACAATCCTGCCTACAACGCAGGCATCCTTGCACGATCGCAAAAGGGTGACTGCGCTGGTGTTAGGGAGCCAAAAGTGCTCCAGTGCAAGGAAAAAACAAGAATGCGCGCTGTATTATGTTAAATGCGTCACATTCCTGTCTTCCTGCGCATCGAAAAATGCTGATAAATGTGCCCATTAGTTTCTAAAAGTAATGAGTGCGAGTAATAATAATTATAAGGATTTCCAGTATTTTTCACTGTGGTCGACAAATACATGCTGAATCGCAAACCATATATTTATATTCATGCTTTTCAGTTTTACACGCGCTCATGAGGAGAAAAGAGGATTCTTGTACAATAATTCTTTGAAATTATCTCAGCAGAAAGTGGTTTTAGACCTGAAAGAGGTGCGCAGTAGTTGGATTGTATCCTATTTCCTAAGTATATGTTTTCACTAAACACTGCACAAACGTTTGTATATGAGGTTATCAGGACAATGCAATCAGTAGAATTTGTATTAATGCATTAACTCATTTTAAAGCAAACAAGAACATAATCCTTATTTACAATTATTTACAAATGTGCATCGTAAAATGGGATAAAAAAAATAAAAGCAGATTTTTGAAACAGTCGAAACGGTTAATCTTTTGTTGGATATGCTATGGCTGAACAGACTTAAAGCATCGCCCCGAGATTCCGTAACATAAACACCCCTTTAAAAGACCACAATGTTTGTTCAGGTTCATAACTAATTGTGTTTTGTACTGTATATTTATTCATTTTTAACTACACTGCATTTTTATTCTTTCTGGTGCGGACAATATTTGTACATACTATCCATGCCTTTACAACTACTAATTTCACAAAATCATTGTAAAACTGTAGAGTCATGCAATGCTATAGTATAATTTGATTCCAGCGATGTTTAATGGATAAAGACAACCAAAATTTAATTGCAGCATTCCTAACCAGCAGCCGTGCAATTTATGTGCTTCTTTTCTATTTTTACTGCAAGATAACGACAATGACTAATGCTGCCATAAACATAATGAAATATTAATTAAATAAGCCAGACAAATTTTTTTTCCAAATGTCTATGGATGTGAAGGATCTTCTTCCAAGAGTTATCTGGGAGGAAGATTGAACTATGCCCACAAACACCACTCATGACAATTTACTAATTCAACTAAATTAAACCTAAGGCAACACTTGCTTGTAACCACAGTAATCAATATTATTAGAGAAGTGACAGGTGTATTAATAGACAATGTTTGTTGAAGAACGAGTGGTTAGTTAAGTAAGTAACACAGCTCACGAGCAGCATAAAGAAATACTAAGATGGAGCAACTCAATTGCTAGGACGTTGCTGAGAGCCACTGATGATCTGCTCAAGCTAGTCATCAACTAGCAAAGTATCCTCGGTGGAGATTTTTACCTTTGGACTTAGTCGGTTATTTGCGATGAAAATCCTTTGACCGGGGCAAACCTGAATATTGATCCGATGTCCCTGGAGCTCTCTTCGGATACACTGCCTGAGATGGCCTGGGCTACTTCCTACATTCGTAAATAGTCACTTTTTCTGAGATTTTCTTCACCGGGATAAACCTGCAAGTCAGGCCAGGTCATGGTTGAGGCAAGCCGGTTAGACTTGCTGCGGCGAGTCGGTCCCTTTATGGAGCTTTTTTCTAAAAGTTCTCCAAACTTCTGCATCTTCTTCCAGATGTTCCTTTAAGGTTCTTTTGAGGTCCACAGCTCACCCAAGGTTCCAGAAGCTCTGAGATGCTCCTTGAGGGTGCAGACTACAACTCCCAGAATGCACCTGGTGCAAACTCCTTTTTGGCCACTGGACAGTGGTCAGCTGGTCAGTTTCTTCAGGAGTTGGTGCAGGGGACTCTGGTTAGCAACTGTTCACCTGTAGCAAACAGGGAGTGCCTCCTTGAACCAGTTGAAGCCAGGCAAAGTCCTTCTTGTGGGGGAGCCCAACTGGGCAGCTGGTGCAGACCTCCAGAGTGCAGTGCCCAGGGGCAGGTCAGGGGTCCGGTAGGGCAGTCCTTCTTCTTCTGTAGTTCTTCCATGTTGGAATCTGGTAGGGATCTGAGGTGTGGGCGCAGGTCCGTCAGTTTTATCCTTGCTCCTGGGTAAAACACACGGGGGTCCTGGCTCTCCAATCAGGCGCAGGGTCCTTCCCCCTTGTGATGACCACTTCCTGGGAAGTATGGCAAAATCAATCCCAAGGAGCATCATTCCTCAAAAAATCCATCATGGCTGAAACTGGTTTTTGGAGGTTACATCTGGCTGAACCCACCCACTCGTGTGGCTAAAAATATTAAACACACCCTTCACTTGCCCTCTCTTAATCTGATCAGGGGGACACACCTAATTGTCTTGGTTTGCAGAGTGTGAAGGAGGGGCTGGGTTAGTCCAAATGTCATTCCCTGCCTTTGAAGACCAGTTTTGCAGCCCTCCCCCTTCCTGCTTCCCCATCTGCTGAGGGAAGATCTCCTTCCCCAGGAACATCTCTTTGTTTTGAGCAAGGCCACTTCAGACCTCATCAATGAGGCCTGGCCAGGCTGCCAGAGGCTTGTCAATCAGAGCAAAGCAGCAAAACACTGTGGGGATGAAGTTGGCAACTTTTCAAGTAAAGTTTAAAAATCTTTACCTGAACAAGTTATGTTAAATCCAACAATTGTAAGTTGTGGGATTTATTATAACAATTAATTTGATACCAAATTTAAGGAGTCTGATTCTTAAGGGAACTTTAGAAATTAAAATATACTCTCCCTATTCTAGCCTATGGAGGCCATTCACTACAAGGAGGGAAAACAAATTTGTCTGTTTTACCTCACCAGGTCTTATAACACTATTTTTATAAGGTCCCTGCTTAAAATTACATGGCACCCAGCCCTAAGGGCACACAGGGCACACATTAGGGGTGACTTATATGTAAAAATAAGGTAGTTTAAGACTTTGGAACTACTTTTAATTCCAAAGTTGAATTTGCATGTAACTTTAATTTAAAAGCAGCCAGCAAAGCAGGCCTTCCTTTAAAATGACACTGGGCACCTCAGCAGTGCACCTATGGGGGCACCACCTACGCTGGGGTCCCTAAACCTACATGCCCCATCATATACTAGGGACTTAAAGGTAGGTTGACTTAGCCAATTATAATTAGCTTAATTTGCATACTCATTTTATACAGAGCACAGGCCCTGGGACTGGTTAGCAGTACCCAGGGCACCATCATAGTCAGGAAAACACCAGCAAAAGGTGAAACATGGGGGCAAAAAGTCAGGGGGCCTCTGCAATCAGCCCTGCTTTCCCACACATTGGCCTTGTGTCAGCCCCTGCACTTAACCCTGTGCAAATGCCCAAACCACATTCTTGGCCCTTTTTAATGACTGTACCACAATATAAGTGATATAATATGTGTAGTTATAAGCAGTGCATGATAAGGGCAGAGGTTATTGTTTTTGTGATGAACCTCTCACTGTTGTCTTTCAGTGTTTTTTGGGCTTTTTAATGTTAGCTAATGTCTCATTCCAACAATTAGCTATGATGCCATTTTAACCTTTGCTTTTTTTCAGTGAATTTCAGTTTATTTTTTTAGCACACATTAAAATCTTAAACCTAACCCAATGATGATATCATATTCTTGAACCAGCAGTCAACCATTCCAAACCTACTCAAAACACCAATGGCCAGGCCCTATGCCGAACACCATCATGCCGACAATCCCCGCTCCCTGGCTGAAATCAATAAGCCCCTCAGCCAGGCACAGAATCGGTTGTCTGCATGACTTGGCAATGATCAGGCACTGTGCCTAACAACCGCTATGTAAGCAATTGGCTGTGTGCAGACAGGGTTGGCCGCAGGGCCTGGACTTTGGCCAGGCCCTGTGTCCACCTCTGCATGCCGCCAACTCAAAAGCTCTGCACATTGGGCTTTGGCTGCAGGGTCTGATATTTTGTCATTACCTACAACTAAGCCCCTGTATAAACACACTCCTTTTATTTATTTGTATTTTTTGGCTACTGCAGAACCTGCAACATAAGTTTTCATCTTGTGGTCATGCAGTACTATGTATGGTCCTTAGTAAAGCTTGCATGGTACTGTGACCCCATGGGGTGGATGCTGGAAGAAGTGTATTGCGGGAGGGGCATGGTACATCACAGGAGTGCTGCACTGGGTCTCACAAGAGTACTGTGATTACTGTGCAATCAATGGGAGGAAACAAACCTCTGTTCCACCCCCCACTCAAAAAGTGCTTGGGGGTCAGGGGGTCATAATCTTGCCCCTTATAACCTTTATGAAGGTTTTATTTCAGGACAAATGGCTGCAGGAACATTTTCTTGAGCTGTTGTGCCTGGTAGTCAGTTTGTGAGGTACCGATGTGCCACCTTGGCTAACACGGTAGTCCACTAGCTCACAGGAGAAAAGGCTCCTCCAACCAATTTGATTCAAGTATTTTCTGAATTTTCAGTACCCTGAGCCTCCTGCATGACTCCCACAGTACATAATGGTCCAGGTGTCACTAGTTTTTCAAGGAGATTAATCTCTTCAAGACTACCCTGCCCAGCTCCTTAAACATAAATTTCTTTAAAACTACGAATGGATTTACACCAAATAAAGACAGGCAAACTTGCTAAATAAAGTTCTCACTTTCTGTCAAATTTCATGTAGTTCCATTCAGCCATGTTCTTCTGTATCAGAGAGCAATGTTTCTCATGGGAATTACCATGGAAAATGATGTTTTGGGGCCCACCTTTTTTTGTCACTCCAGCTTGACTGATCAGTGTAAAATATTCCATGAAGAGTTGCGGTGAGTAAATGTTCCTTTTTGAAAGCTTTGTGCAGATTTATCAAGTGTCAACAAAGGTATTATAGAAAGAAAAAATGCTATTCCCATAGGAAGTCTGGTCTAACTGTAACCAGATTTGTGCTATATATCAATATTTACCAGCACTCTTGGGCTGTAATGTACAGCGATTTAAAACAATGTGTTGTAAAGTACCACCTGATAAAGGTATGTGTGGTAATGTCTGACATTCTGGTGACTTTAACTGAAATGCATTAAGGGCTGTCTCCTTCTTACCACCAAGACAATATTTCACATGATTCCGTTCTAGCACACATTCTTTGCAATTTTTGGTGACTTCTGTCCAAAGCTGTCAGGGTTAGAATTTTTTGTTTGTTCTGTCCTTTCTTTTTTTTTAAATGCATAAATGTGATGAGAAGTAAGGTGCGTGGTTGGTGTACTGTGCTTTTTCAGGCCAGATATTCCTTTAGGAGGAAACACCCGGAAGAACGAGTCTGGAACCAAGAGGTTGTGAAAAACGAAAGCGAAACAATGCTTTCGTTTTCCACGACTCCCTGGTTTCGGTACCTTAACCACGCATGTCTGAACAATGTACATGCGTGGTTAAGGTACAGAAGGGAATCGGAGTGGACGTGGTGAAGGAGGAGGTAAGTTGGAATGGGACTGGGGCTGTTTTAGGCTGCGGGAGTGGGGGGCTGGGGGTGATTAGGATTTGGGGGCAGGGTTTAGGTTTTAGGGGCAGGGTGGGGACTCTGGGTATTTTTAGTTTTTGGGGTGGGGTGGGGGCTGGGGGTGATTAGAGTTTAGGGGGGCAGGGTTTAGGTTTAAGGGGTGGGGTGGGGTGGGGGGCTGGGATGGAAGCATGCTGGGTCGTGCATGCTGATTGGTAATGCCTTTAACAGGAATGCGTTTACAACGGTAAAATCGTTGTAAACGCATTTGTGGTAAAGGCATTAGTGTTTAAAACGAGGTCGTTGTTCCGACCTCGTTGTTGAGCCACGGGTGGTTTATGCACCCGTGGTTCCGACATACAACCCTTTAGGGCAGTGGTTCCCAACCTGTGGTCCAGGGATGCCTGGGGGTATGCGAAGCCTCCTCACGGGATCGGCAACTGCTTAGAAAATTACATGATATTAACAGATTAGGTCCACAGTTATCAGTAATGACTCAGTGGAGGGTCCTCAGAATCCAATAATGATTCAGGGTTCCAGTAATGATAAAGTGGGGGTCCACAGAACTCATAAGGTTGGGAATTACTGCTTTAGGACATTTAAAGATGGGTAGAAAATGTGAGGAGACCAATGGTTCAAGTGGAAGATATCATTTCATAGGCAGTTATTTAAATGAGAGAATGGTGCTTCCTGCCATTTATTAAGGAGGTAGAAGCCAGTCCTTCTAATCCAAAACCCTTTTATCTCTGTATTGCCTTGTATGCAAGTCACACACTTCCTCTCATAGTCTGTAAGAAGACATAAACAAATGTGATAGTCCTGTCTAACCTTTCTGAGTGGGGCCTAATTTCCGTTTGAGGCATGGTATTGATGTGCCACAAATGGATGCTGGTAGACGTCCTACGCCTGAGTGCGCAAGTCATTGCTAACACTCATCTCCGGTAATGTTGTGGTCCCAAACCCCAAAACGTAGTTCGGAAAGCAATGTTGTATTGCCCTCTTAGTTTTCCTTAATCTCTGTAGAAAATAAAGTGAAGTAACAGAGGGAAGAACGGGAAAAATAGTGGTTCTTTGCTTGCATGTTCAGGTGTCATCCTAGCTTTCAAAGCCATCTAAAAATTAGAGTTTGGTGACCTGGTAAAATGTAAGAAATCTCAATGTCTTCTTATTTTAAAATCATTTCAAGATTGAACCCATCTTTTGCCTAAAAGATGTCCTGCTTGTGGATGAATTCATAGAGAATATACATTTTCCTGATGCCCGTCTGTCAGTTCCTTTGAATGAAAATCAGTCTTCAATTTCATGAAACTCAAATGAGGGAGTTTGTTTCCGCCTTTCAGTATGCTGACTGACTCTTGGTCACTACATTTTGAAGCCAGTCATGCCTTTGATAAGATGACTATTTTTCAAGGCATCACAATAATATTGGCCTTGGCAAGGAATGCATAAGAGCAGATGTTGATCAGAAAATATTTGTGCTAAAGGCTTAAGAATTCATAATTATTAAGTTGAGTTAAGTTGAATCTGAAAACAGTCCTGCCCTGATTTTTTTTCTCCAGCTTGGGATATGAATATAACAAAGCTGAGGAATGTGCAGGAGTGCATGAAACAGATAAAGAGGAGTCCCAAAACCCCCAATCTTATCTGAGAATCACTTTCTGAACAACGGCCAGTGCTATTCACTTGCTAACAAACTCTACCAAATATATTTAGTTCATTATATCTATAAAATCGCTTTGTGAGAGCATTAAAACTGACCTCAAGCATGCAGACACAGAAAAAATGATCCCAGAACCCAGGTGAGAAGTATTATATTAGCTACAGCAAATACATGTCAGGCACTACCAAGTAATTAGGTGACAGAAACCTGATTGACATGGAACATCTTGCGGAGAGAATTCCCCATTTTATAGTTCTTTGTTCACAAATAACATGTAAATCAATGCCTTGACACATCAGCAGGTTTGATCACATATAACAGCCTGTCAAAGGACAATATAAGGTGTTCATTGACACTACAAAATGTAAAATACATCGGAAACAAGAAAATGTATGTGGCTAACAGGATAATGATATTGTGCCAGCAAGAAAAATAATTCCTTGGAATTCTGATTTCATCATCATCTATCAATTCAGTTTGCCCATAACAGAGGGAAATCTACTGTGACTCAGGGTGTTTATCTTAATTTGTATGAAGGGGTCATTCAGTTTGTGTCTTCAGACATAGATATTACAAAATCCAACTTTCTATGGCTTCTTCCATGTTGGACATTTTCATGGATAGGCCCAATGCAACACATTCATAGTTTGAGGCTAGATCCTAAGGCAAAGTGAAAACTGGTGCAGTCTTTGAACACTGATATAAGTAGAGAGCAGAACGAGATTAATAGTGGAATGGGTGCAGGCTGCAACATGGTCATTCTAGAGTTGTGGAACCATTGTCTGGTGCTGATACTGGCATACCACCACAATATGAACATACATAATTCTACAACACTTCGGCATTTCCAATCAAAATTGAGCATATCCACATTCCTCCCCATTCACTGGTTTGCTGTCACTGAAAATGGAAACAAGTACATTGCTGAAATGATTGACCTGGGGATGGGAGCCCCCAACAATGGTAGAAGCAGAGAGCTGTTCGGGGCCCTCTGAGAGCCAGCTGAGCTCTAACGTGTCTTTAGCTGCTGTCTGAAAACAAGACAATCCAGGTCAAAATAAAAAAATTGGATGCAGTGTCACTCTACTCCTCCACCATTCATTTTGACTTTTTGCATTTGGACTGCTATCCTGTTGTATGTTACTAATGGATGCCCTTTAGCCTTGGTTGGTTTTGGGGTATTTTTTTGACCGCTTATTTAGGTGGCTATTTTTCTCTCTTGCCTCAGAGTAGTGGCATACTTTGGATATAATCACTCTGCTTTTGTTTTGGGAGGATTCAGTGAGAGTGTTAGTAACACACAGGTTTATTAGTTAATTAAAACCATAAAACATTTCCTTCCACATAAAAGTTTAACAGAGCAATTTTAGTGCAATAAGGCAATTACAGATCTTAGTGAAAAATATATAAAATTTCCTTCCACATAAAAAAAAAGAACTTACTAATGCTATATGGCATTAATAATAATAGGGCAACAGAACAAACTTAGTATAGGTAAGGCAAATACAGCGTGAAAAGGTCCTGTGTTTAAAATGAAATGATAAATGAAATTTCCTTCCACACAGAAATGTAAAAGAGAATAGAAATAGACCAATGAGGCAATATTAAAGATTGGTCAAAGTGGGAAGAGATATTCTCTCGATTTTATTTACCCCTACTTAAGTCTAATTGTTAGTATCAGACTTTATTGCCACACCTGCTAAGCAACCCGAATCAACTACCTAGAAGACTTCCCTTCTTTAAGATATTCAGAGTGGGTTATAGGGATTTTGTCGTCGTTTCCGCCCTCCCTATGACTTGGTTATTTCAAGAGGCTGTGATTTTAAGAGAAGAAATTTCCAAGAATTGAACCCGCCTAATGTTCCATATAGTGTTTCGAGGGTTAAAAGCTGCAATTAATGCTTGTCCGCAGGATCTAATTCTTAAACTGTTTAATTCTTATTTCAGCAAGAGTCTCCTTTCAACCACCAAAGCTGGACAAATGCAGACCACATGCACCAAGTTTTCTTCTGCTAGATGACAGAGACTGCACTCCTGGGGGCCTACTTGCCGCTCTTTCTTCCATTTTGGCATGAGGTCTAACGTTGGGACTTCACCCAGCCTAAGTCTGAGAAAGGATTGCTTTATTTTCCGTGAGTAGGAGCCAGCCATAAGTAGTGATTCTATCTTCTAGCCAGCTCTGTAGTTTACTTGCTTTATTCCCTGCTTTATTGAAAACGGGGATGGGTAGAGACCGATCCCATACCTCATCTAAATGAAAAGACTCTTACTTTTTTCTAGATACCTTATGTAGTTGCAATTCCCTCTTTCTAGGATAATGTCCTGCCAGACTAGATAGGCTAAAGACCCATTTGTAGCAGCATTTAATATATGCTGTGGGTCGGGCTAACGACTGTTTGACCAGCATGAATTCCATTCTGACCTGGGCTGGCGAGGCCCATCAGGGGAGCCGAAAAACACGCTTAGAGGTCTTTTTCAGAAGTTTATCCAGTAGACCTACTTCCATCCCTCTCATTATTTCGGTCCCATAGGTGATAGTTGGAAGTAGTTTTGCTCTCATTACAGCTGTTAATGGGTTCAGAGCCTGACCGCAGTTTGAATTTGCTAGCTTACAAAAGGCGTAAGTGAGGGCCTGCGTCTTGCTTTTTATTGCTTCTTTTTGTGGTGTGTAATTACCTCTAGCGTCCACCACAAATCCTAGGTATCTATATGATGTTAATTCCTCTAGGGTTTTCCCATTCATATGCCATTTACATTGGCTGGTTGGCCTGTGGTTTAAGGTAATCATTTTAGATTTTTTATGATTGATTTCTAAATCATTAGATCCTGAGTATTCTTCTAATGCCTTTAACAATTTCTGCATGCCTATTCTGGTATTGCTGATTAGTAGTAGGTCATCTGCATATAGCAGATTGGATACTTGTTGACCGCCCAGTGAGGGAGAGTGGGAGGAATGACCATTTAACTTGGTGGGGAGATCTGCTATGTACAGGTTGAATAGTGTTGGGGCCAATACACAGCCTTGCTTCACACCCACTGTTGTTTTGACTGCCCTGGATAGGTGAGAGCCTTCCCCCAATTTCATCTTCACCCAAGTATCAGAGTATATCATTTTGATGGCATTTAAAATAGAATGTGGCAGCCCCACAGTAGTAATTAGGCCACAATTTACCGCGGGAGACACAGTCAAAAGCAGCTTTAAAGTCAACAAAACATAAATAGGTTGTTGTCCCCTTTGCTTTTGCTCTATTTATGATCAGACCTAGCCCCATAAGATTTGTTAATGTTCCTTGGTGCAGCCGGTTTGATTAAAGGGTAGAATGTTGTTGTCTGTGATCCAGGCTTCTAGATGTTTTAGAACACAGCAAGAAAAGTACTTAAAGTCAACGTCTAAAAGGCTGATTAATCTGTAGTTGCTTGGGGAGAGCGCGCTCCCACCCTTATGTATGGGGTGGATTATTGAGCCTTTCCAGGATGCCGGGACGTTGCCTATTGTGAGCACATAGTTGAACATTGCAGCCAGGAAATTGGCCCATCTTACCTTTTCTTGTTTGAATAATGCTTGCGGTAAGCCATTAGGGCCTGGGGCGCAGTCCGTTCGTGACTTTCCAATGATTTTTAATAGTTCTGGTGCCGTAAATTTCAAAGCTTCAGGGATGTTGCGTTCCCAGTCAATCATATGCCCCTGAATTTGAGGGCCTTCTTCGATGGGCAGTTCTTTTAGATGGGACTTTAAATGGGATACCCATACTTCCTCTGCTATATTTGCATTATTGCCTGCTTTTGCACCATTGTCTATTGTATTGATGATTTTCCAAAATCTTTTAGAGTCAGATGTTTTGATCGCGAAATGTAGTTTGGCCCACAGGGCCTCCTGTTGGCCTTTTTTAAAGGTCCATAGATCCCTTTTGTACAATTTCCTTTGCTTTCTCAGAGCGGTCAATATTGATCCATTATCTGGGCATTTAAGCAGTGACCTTAACGGTTTATCTACAGCTGCTTTCCTTTTGCGCACTGACAGCGGTAAAAGTGAACTTTGGAGGTGGTTCAATTGTGCTCCCTTTCTCGTGTTTTTTAAGGAATCTTTACGAGGTCGGTGGCAAAAGACTCCCAAACTGTTGTCAACTTTGCCCCACTTGTGGTCATTGATTCTAGCTTTCGTAGGGCATCTTCTGCCTGACTTTCAATGGTGTCAGAGGACCATTTGAGTTGCTTTAGATTTTCGGTGCCCAATGCCCCGTTTAGGGCTACCACTTTCTCCGTTTTTTGTGGTGATGCACAGATCCCAAATACCTGTGGCTTATGATCACTTTCCGTGTGGTCCAGGATGGTAAAGGTGTTTACTAACTATTATTAAAGCAGGGGACAGTTTTTTGGGAGGGTTTGGTTGGGCATTCTTGCCACTGTTTAAATGTGGTCCTCACTGGGGTTGTGGAATAAGCCAAGATTGAAGTCGCCCAACATTTGCCAAAATGCAGATTTTACTGTGCTTTTTATCCTTAACAGTTGAGTTAGCAATTTGTTTGCTTCAATTTCTATATTTTTTGGATTGATGTATGTGTTAACCAGAATCAATGGTTGCTGTGTCATTTTCCCCCAATCGTCCAGCCAGAGTAATTGAAAGGGTTGGTCTTCCTCCTTATGCTCAGAGATTTTTACCAAAAGGCTCATACTAATGTAGATGGCTAGGCCTCCCTTCGGCCTACCGGGCCTATTTGTTTTTGTTTTGTTATACTTTGGATATAATCACTCTGCTTTTGTTTTTGGGGGGGGGGGGATTCAGTGAGAGTGAGTATTGAACGGAGAAGCCTTAGCCTTTGAGACAATGAGTTCAGGATTATACGAGGCAAGATGACAGATATGAAGTGGAAGTATTACAGTGCTCTATTAACCGGTTCTGTGCCTTGGACGAGGTGATCTTGTCCTCAGTGCCGTTTCCCCGGTGCCTTGGACGAGATCACCTCATCCTGCACCCGGCCCACGGGTGGAGTGCTAGTGATCCCCCCGTGGGCCCCCCCACCCACACTCCCTGGTCGTGGATGGAAGGGGAATTCCTTCCCCTTCCACCCCGACCCCCCCCCCCTCAGCAATCTGATGACATCAGCGCGCTCACAGCGCACCGACGTCATCAAGTATTGCTGAGGACGCACTGGAAGCCATTTGCTTCCAGCACGTCAAGGGAAAGGAACTCAAACAGGTGAGTCCTTCCCTTTTTGGGGGCTTTGGAGGGGAAAACAGACACGGGGGGAAGGAAAGGGTTTTTCCTTCCCCCTGTGCCTGTTTTCAGTGGATTCCTGGTACACGATTGCGGGCGGGGCCCGCCATCGTAGACCAGGAATCCCCACTAGACACCAGGGATTCTTTGGCTGATTATTTTTGGGAGCGACCCCTTGGTCAAGGGTCGCTCCCATGGGGGGCTATATTTTTTTCTTCATATTTCGGTCCCCCCTGGGGGCACATCAGCCATTTATTCGGCCGATCTGCCTCCATGGGGGCTCGAATCCCCACTAGACACCAGGGATTTTTTGGCTGATTATTTTTTGGAGCGACCCCTTGGGCAAGGGCCGCTCCCATGGGGAGTTTTTTTTTCTTCATATTTCGCCCCCCCCCCACCCCCGGGGGCAGATCGCCCGTTTATTCGGCCGATCTGCCCCCGGGGGGAGTAGAAAGCCACTAGACACCAGGGATTTAGTGTGCACTAGGATTCTTTCGGGAGCTCCCCTTGGGGGCATAAGTAATCCTTTTTTGCCCCCCCCTTGGGGTGATCGGCCTTTTTTTTGGCCTATCTGCCCCCAGGGGGGGTCGAAAGCCACTAGACACCAGGGATTTTATTTTCACTAGGATTTTTTGGGGGAGTGACCCCTTAGGCAAGGGTCACTTCCCTTGGGGGCATAAATAATCCTTTTTTGGCCCTCCCTGGAGGCAGATCGGCCTTTTTTTCGGCCGATCTGCCCCAGGGGGTTCGAAAACCACTAGACCACCAGGGATTATGTTCACCTTATGTTTTTGGGCAGCGACCCCTTAGGTAAGGGTCGCTGCCCCGGAGGCAATAATTTTTTATATGTTTCAGCCCCCCCTGGGGATAGATCAGCCATGTTTCAGGCCGATCTCGCCCCCTGGGGGTCGAAACCCACTAGGCGCCAGGGATTGTGTGGTGTGTGTGTTTTGTGTGTTTGGGGGCACCTCTTGGGCATAGGGTCACCCCCCAAAGGGGGGAAAATTAGTATTGGCTATTTCTGCCCCCCTTGGGGGCAGATGAGTCTATTTTTTTTAGGCCCATCTGCCCCCAAGGAGGGCAAAAACCACCAATATGCCAGGGATTTTTTTTTTGTTCCCCTTTTTTTTTGTTTTGTGCTGGCGGTGCCCCCTTTGGTAAGGGTCGCCCCTAAAGGGGGCACAGAGCTGTTGGCCATTTCTGCCCCCCTTGGGGGCAGATTCGTCTTTTATTTTAGGCCCATCTGCACCCAAGGGGAGCAGAATCCCTTAGGCACCAGGGATCTTGTGTGTGTGTGTTTTGTGTGGGAAGGGGGGCGGCCTCTTTTGCAAGCGTCGCTCCCCAAAGGGGGACACATTACTGATAACCATTTCTGCTCCCCTTGAGGGCAGTTTGGGCTATTTTTTTAGGCCTATCTGCCCCCAAGAGGGCAGAAGCTACCAAGACATGAGGGGAATTTTTATTTTATTGCTCCCCTTAGTTTTTTGTGTGCTGGGGACACCCCTATTCGCCCCCTTTGGCAAGGGTCGCCCCCCCAAACAGAGTACAGAGCTGTTGGCCATTTCTGCCCCCTTCGGGGCAGATTGGCCTTTTTACTTTAGGCCCATCTGTCCCCAAGGGGGGCAGAAGCCACTTAGGCACAAGGGACAGTTTCTATGTTCTTGGTGGCGGGGTGTTTGTCAACTGGCGAAGTATTTGTATTTGTGATTATAACAGTTTATTTCTTCTTTTTGTTCTAGTTCAAAGCTTTTGCTTCCTTTGCTGTGGATCCTTGCGGTTTTGGGAGTAGTTATCCTGCGGTTTGCATAGTTGTTGACATGCATGAGTGACATGTTTGTAGGTGGTGTACTAAATGTAGTATTGTGTAAGAAATTGTCCTTAGATTTGGGGCACAATGATATTTGTGTTGTCACATGTCTAATTTGCTTTTTTCTTTTTAGTGGGATATCGTTGGTGATTGCTGTGTCTGTGCAGAGTAGTTGCTGGTGAGTAGCTTTTTCAGGCAAGTGAGTGGTATAGTTTTTTAGTACATAACTCTTTGTGATAAAGTTACACTTTGTTTATTACTTATTTTAGTGCTGGTGGTTGTTGGCAATCCATTTGTTAGTGAGGATCATGGCTAGCCACAGAGTGACCGCTCAGCAGGTTGTTGGCATGCTTTTTGACTCGTCTTCAGACCATGATTATGAGACTTGACTCTGCATCTGAGGCAGAGGAGGAAGTGAGAGATTCTGGCAGTGAGTTTTCTGTCCGAGAGGATTCTTCTGATGAGGAAGCCACTCTTAGTGCAGATGAAGGGCCTGTTTTAGAGGAGGACATTGATGTGCCAAAAGTGCAGCAGCCTGGGGCTGAAGGGTTTCCCATTAGAAGACCTGACACCTGGATTGCCCCAAACATGGACCAGCCACAGTTACCTGCATTTACTGGTCTCCCAGGGTGTAGAGTCAATACGAAAAACTTTTTGCCTGTCAATTACTTTCACTTGTTTATGCACAATGTATTTTTGGAAGAGATTGTGGAGCAGACTAATGTGTATGCAGAGCAATATTTGAGGGACAACGCTGCCAGACTTAGGCCTCAGTCTAGAGCTACTCAGTGGGTTCCCACATATCTTGAAGAGATGAAAGTTTTTAGGTTTGACTTTTTGGATGGGGTTGATAAGGAAGCCGTCACTGGCTTCTTATTGGTCTACTCTTCCCTTGATGGCAACGGCTATATTTCCTGCAACTATGACTCATAATCGCTATTTGCTTCCTCTTCGTATGCTGCATTTTGTAGACAATGCTTTAGCCTTGCCATGAGATCACCCTGATTGTGACAGTCTTTTTAAGATTAGGCCTGTCCTTTATCATTTTGTAGATCGGTTTTCAGAGGTCTATGTTCCAGGTAAAGAGATAAGTGTGGACGAGTCTTTGGTCCTTTTCAAGGGGCGTTTAGTTTTTAAGCAGTACATTCCTAGGAAGAGGGCACAGTATGGGATTAAATTGCATATGCTGGCAGGAAGCAGTACAGGACACATGTATAATTTCCGGGTCTACACTGGTAGGGATTCCAGTATTGACCCTCCTGGTTGTCCGGCCACTTTTGGAGTTAGCGAAAAAATTGTGTGGAAACTTGGTAGACGACTGTTTAACAAAAGTCACCATTTGTACGTAGATAATTTCTACACTGGAGTGCAGTTGTTCAAGGAGTTGTTTAGAGTGGACACTGTTGCTTGTGGCACAATCCGCTCTAACTGGAAAGGCTATCCAAGGGAGCTTGTCTGTAAAAAACTTGAGAGGGGACAGTGCAGTGCCTTGCGGAATAATGAGCTGCTAGCTCTGACATTTTCAGACAGGAGGGATGTGTACATGCTATCTACCATCCATGATGAGAGTACTTCCCCTGTGACTGTTTGGGGCCAGGTTGCGGAAGCGCACACACCTGCATGCATTTTGGACTACAATAGCCACATGGGTGGTGTTGATAGAGTAGATCAGAGGTTGGAACCTTACACTGCTCTGCGTAAGTCTTACGTGTGGTATAAAAAGTGGGCCCTATATTTATTTCATCTGGCAACTTTTAATGCCTATATTGTGTTCAAGGATTGTTCACCTGAATCAAGGATGACATTTGTTAATTTCAGGAGTCAGTGATAGAGAGCCTTATTGTGGTGGAACAGGCAAGAGTTCCTAGAGTAGCAGAGGTGGAGGATGTGGCTAGATTGAAAGATTGCCACTTTCCAGATCACATTCCTCCCACTCCCAAGAAAGACTTACCCACTAAGAAATGTAGAGTATGTGCCCGAAGAGGTATCCGGAGGGAGAGCCGGATGTTCTGCCCCGATTGCCCTTCAAAGCCTGAGCTGTGTGTGCCCACCTGTTTCAGAAATTACCACACCAAGAAAACTTTTGAGTAAATACCGTGAGCATAAACTGCCTATTTTATATTTTGGTATGTTCAGTTTCGCGGTTGGCATTACTGTCATGTATTTAGTTAGAGCTGTTGTGTTTGTAGTTTTGTACTTGTTTTATAATTAGTTAGTGGTTTCTTTGTTGTTTATAAATGGGAAAAAAGTGATGGTGGTATGTGTGGGGGGGCGCTTGGCTGGAGGTGTGTGTGGGGTGGCACTTGGCTGGCAGTGTTCGTCGGGTGGCGCTTGGCTGGCAGTGTGCGTGGGGTGGTGCTTGGCTGGCAGTGTGCGTGGGGTGGCGCTTGGCTGGCAGTGTGCGTGGGGTGGGGCTTGGCTGGCAGTGTACGTGGGGTGGGGCTTGGCTGGCAGTGTACGTGGGGTGGGGCTTGGCTGGCAGTGTGCGTGGGGTGGCGCTTGGCTGGCGGTGTGCGTGGGGTGGCGCTTGGCTGGCGGTGTGCGTGGGGTGGCGCTTGGTTGGCGGTGTGTTTGGGGTGGTGCTTAGCTGGCGGTGTGCGTGGGGTGGTGCTTGGCTGCCAAGTGCGTGGGGTGGTGCTTGGCTGGCGGTGCCAGCCAAACGTCAGTCCACACACTCCCATCAGCTAGTGTGACTGCTGTATCAAGTATGTGTGCGTATGTAAGTGATGGGCCCTTGAGTGGCGCTGTTTGTCGATGCAAGTGTTGTAATGTGCTGGGTCCGTGGCTGGCGGAGTGAATGGTTTTTTGCATATCATGAATGAAAGGTGTGTGAATTGACTGTAAAACGGTTGGTGCCTTGACGTGGCTTTACAGCTCACGAGCTGTGAGTCATTGGTTCAGTTTTTTGGCCTTTAATTTATTAACAGTGCATTTCACTTTTGTGAAATCTCTCGTTAATAAAATTTGATCTACTGAACCATCACTCACCCTCATGACAAATCCAACCAGTATGTGTGGTAAAAATGACAAAACCTGCTCTGCTGTAATCAGGCGTCGCAGCACACTTGTGACACAGTAGGTGTCTCAGGTGGGACCCCGATGATGAAGCATGCCACCAACTTAGTTGGTGGGTAAGGAGTCTTTTTCACATAACCTAAGTGCGTTTCTTTTCACAATTTTAGAGTTTGGCACATCATGGACGTACATGGACACATCAAAATGATATATTGCAAAACTACCTGTGTTGGGGGCGAGGGGGCACCTAGGTTTTTTGGTCGTGGATGCGGCCTTCATCTAGGGAAACCTACCAAACCCAGACATCTTTTAAAACTAGACACCCCAAGGAGTCCAGGGAGGTGTGCCTTGCGTCGATCCCCCAACATTTTCTTAACAGACTCCTCGGCAAACCTCAAAATTTGCTTAAAAAAGCATATTTTCCTGACTTTTTTTAGTAGGATCACCGCTCCAGCACAAAATTCCTACTCCCCAGCGTTCCCCTCAGTCTCCCAAGTCAAATGACACCTCACTTGTGTGGGTCTCCAAAGCAGAGTCAGTCTAAAGATGTATAAAAGAAGAATATGTCCTTATCAACTCGCTGTGCTATCTCCTCTATCTCTACAAGTTTTTGGCCTTATTCTGTTGCAGGCACCTGGCTCACCCACACAAGTGAGGTATCATTTTTATCGGGATCGGGTGGAAGAAAATATGTGGCTCCTCTTAGATTCCAGAACTCTCTGTCACCGAAGTGTGAGGAAAAAGTGTTTTTTTTAGCCAAATTTACAGGTTTGCAAAGGATTCTGGGTAACAGAATCTGGTGAGAGCCCCACAAGTCACCACGTTCTGGATTCCCCTAGGTCTCTAGTTTTAAAAATTGCACAGGTTTGGTAGGTTTCCTTAGGTGCCGGCTAAGCTAGAGGCCAAAATCCACAGGTAGGCACTTTGCAAAAAACACAGCTGTTTTCTGTTAAAAAATATGATGTGTCCACATTGGGTTTTGGAGCATTTCCTGTAGCGGGCACTATGCCTCCCCACACAACTGAGGTACAATTTTTATCGGGAGACTTGGGGGAATGCTGGGTGGAAGGAAATTTGTGGCTCCTCTCAGATTCCAGAACTTTCTGTCACCGAAATGTGAGATAAAGGTGTTTTTTTAGCCACATTTTGAGGTTTGCAAAGGATTCTGGGTAACAGAACCTGGTGAGAGCCCCACAAGTCACCCCGTCTTGGATTCCCCTAGGTCTCTAGTTTTAAAAAATGCACAGGTTTGGTAGATTTCCCTAGGTGCCGGCTGAGCTAGAGGCCAAAATCCACAGGTAGGCACTTTGCAAAAAACACCTCTGTTTTCTGTGGAAAAAATGTGATGTGTCCATGTTGTGTTTTGGGGAACTTCCTGTTGCGGGCACTAGACCTACCCACACAAGTGAGGCACCATTTTTAATCAGGAGACTTGGGGGAACATAGAATAGCAAAACAAGTGTTATTGCCCCTTGTCTTTCTCTAAATTTTTTCCTTCCAAATATAAGACAGTGTGTAAAAAAGACGTCTATTTGAGAAATGCCCTGTAATTCACATGCTAGTATGAGCACCCCAGAATTCAGAGATGTGCAAATAACCACTGCTCCTTAACACCTTATCTTGTGCCCATTTTGGAAATACAAAGGTTTTCTTGATACCTATTTTTGACTCTTTATATTTCAGCAAATGAATTGCTGTATACCCGGTTTAGAATGAAAACCCACTGCAAGGTACAGCTCATTTATTGGCTTTGGGGTCCTAGGGTTCTTGATGAACCTACAAGCCCTATATATCCCCGCAACCAGAAGAGTCCATTGGACGTAACAGTATATTGCTATAAAAAATCTGACATTGCAGGAAAAAGTTACAGAGTAAAACGTAGAGAAAAATTGCTGTTTTTTTCACCTTAATTTCAATATTTTTTATTTCAGTTGTTATTTTCTGCAGTAAACCCTTGTAGGATGTACACAAATTACCCATTGCTGAATTCAGAAGTTTGTCTATTTTTCAGAATTGTTTAGGTTTCTGGGATCCAGCATTGGTTTCACACCCAATTCTGTCACTGACTGGAAGGAGGCTGAAAGCACAAGGGGCCGTATTTATACTTTTTGGCGCACAACTACGCCGGCTAACGCCATTCCAAAGTGCCATACGGGCGCCGTATTTATGGAATGACGTTAGCCGGCGGAGCTGCCTGGTGTGCGTAAAAAAAAATGACTTACACCAGGCAGCGCCGGCGTAGGGGAAAATGGAGCTTGGGCGCCAAAAAATGGGGCAAGTCAGGCAAAGGCAAAATGTTCACCTCAACCAGATTAGCCCCATTTTTTTTGACTCCCAACCCCCATTGAAATGACTCCTGTCTTAGCAAAGACAGGAGTCATGCCCCCTTGCCCAATGGCCATGCCCAGGGGACTTCTGTCCCCTGGGCATGGTCATTGGGCATAGTGGCATGTAGGGGGGCACAAATCAGGCCCCCCTATGCCACAAAAAAAATAATAAAAAAAATACTTACCTGAACTTACCTTAAGTTCCCTGGGATGGGTCCCTCCATCCTTGGGTGTCCTCCTGGGGTGGGCAAGGGTGGCAGGGTGTGTCCCTGGGGGCATGGGAGGGCACCTCTGGGCTCCTTCCGAGCCCACAGGTCCCTTAACGCCTGCCCTGACCAGGCGTTAAAAAATGACGCTAAAACGGCTGGACGTCATTTTTTTTGACCCACCCACTCCCGGGCGTCATTTTTGCCCAGGAGTGTAAATACGGCGCACATGCCTCTGAGTCATTTTTTAGACGGGAACGCCTACCTTGCATATCATTAATGCAAGGTAGGTGTCCACGCTAAAAAATGACGCAAACTCCAAGATCTTTGGCGATAGACGGGTCTAACGACAAAGTATAAATATGGAGTTAGTTTTGCGTCGGAATTGCGTCAAAAAAAAAGACGCAATTCCGGCGCAAACAGAGTATAAATATGCCCCAAAATATTGTAAAAATGGGGTATGTCCCAGTAAAATGTCAAAATTTTGTTGACAAATTGGGTTTTCTGATTTAAGTCTGCCTGTTCCTGAAAGCTGTGAAACTGGTGATTTTAGCACCGTAAACCCTTTGTTGATGCCATTTTCAGGGGAAAAACCACAAGCCTTCTTCTGCAGCCCTTTTTTCCCATTTAAAAAAAAAAAACGAAAGTGTCACTGTATTTTGGCTAATTTCTTGGCCTCCTTCAGGGGAACCCACAAGGTCTGGGTACCTCTAGAATCCCTAGGATTTTGGAAAAAAGGACGCACATTTGGCGTGGGTAGCTTATGTGGACAAAAAGTTATGAGGGCCTAAGCGAGAACTATTCCAAATAGGCAAAAAAAAGGCCTGGCACAGGAGGGAGAAAAAGCATGGCAGCGAAGGGGTTATAAGGGTTTTCTGCTGTTTACCCACTGGTGCTCTAGGCTCCTGCTCTGATCTGGTTTCCCAGGGCTAGCACAAACTAAACTAAAAACTAAACTGTTTTTTTATTTTTTTGGTAATAGTTCTGAAAGTGCCATTCCACAGGAAATGGTGGAGGGCTAATGAAGGACCTGCCAATGGGGAGTGAGGAATAGGAACAAAGTTATCTCTTTTTACTTCAGGGATGCTTTTGTTCTGAGAACACATAACTTGGCTATGCTAATATGTACAGCAGGAGTGAAAGAAAAAGTGTAATCAACAATACATATATTGTGTGCTTTAATATTATTAATGTCAAGTGGTTCATTGAAATTATTCTATTCAAGGTCCACTCAAGTACAAGGGTATTAATTGTATGTGTGTTTTAATAATTACTTGAGTCGGTTGAAATGTAGCATGTGTATGCATATATAGTCATTCTTTCAGATTATGGTATTGAGATCGAAAGATGTATAATCACAAGTTTATTCATAATTATATCACATCTATGAAGGGAAATGCATATATAATTATGTCTCTTAAATGTGTATTGAAATGTCTTATAAATTAGCTCAACTGAAGGCCTACAAATGTTGTTTTTCTATGCTTAACCTTCAACGTGGAGTTTTGCTTGTGTTGTATTGTTCTTTATTTGCAGGTCCATCTGCACGACTGTACAGATAATGAAAGGCATGTTGTGTATTTGAGATAGTGGGGTACGGAAGGATATATTGGCAAGGACAAGGAGAGCTAACAAACTGAAGCAGAAAACTCCCTTTATGTGTACTGGGACCTGAGAGATACTCATGGTCATCCTGATGTTGGTTTCCTGTGATAAAGGTCTGAAGGGAGTTGCCAATTAAATTGAGCACAGAAGATGGAAAAGTACTGCTGTTAATGACGTGAATTCTCTAAGGTTCTACAAGGTATAAATTAGTATTCATTTAGTTAGACGAGTTCAGACCAGTGCTTAATTTGTGCTTGTTGTTTCCGGTGCGGCACACTGGCACTTAGTTTTCTGCTTCAAGCACTTACTGCGAGCAAAAGACACATATGGGAAAGACAGAGGAAGAGAAAAACAAAAAAGTCACAATGGGAGAAAGCACAAAGCTGCATGAGTGAGCTGAAGAGGCGGGGAGTGGCTTTAAATGGATTAAAGAGGGCCAAGATGGCTTCAGGATTTTGCTGCCTCAGTATTACGTGTTCGATTGATGCAGTTGTGTGTTTAAGAGGAGGGCTTTGGGCACCAGCACGTTTTTATTTACAAATTAAGCACTGGTGCACATCTCTTTATCCTTTGGTGAGAACAGATTCCCATGAGACTTAGACCTTTCTATTCCTAATCTGGTTGAGTGGTTTTATGCTACACACTTGACTATCAGAACTTCTACTGAGGTTTCTGTTATGCTGACACTTTCTGATTATTTTAATTACTTCCTATATTTCTGAGAGATAATTAGGATTTTCCCTGTAGCTTAGCTAGGATATTTAGATTAAATTAATTTTCAAATAATTAGACAGAAGGACTTGTATACTGACCATCAAATCCTATCTCTTATTTTCTGTATTGCTGCAAACAAGATTCTTGTATGGCTTGCACTTGTACAATTTAATCTGAAGCTTTACTTCAACTTTGGTGATTCTGTACTTGTATGGCATGTTTCTGAGACTCATTTCAATAGGTTTGACTTTAACTTTATAATAAACCTTCAAAATGTACTCTTCTTCTCAAAAATGTATTGTGTGAACAAGTAGATTCGATTGCTAAATGATTTGAAACGTTGATTTGTATTTCCCTTTACCAATTGAGGCTTCTAAAAAGGTTAGTTGAAAGAAGAGAAACTAGAAAATGGGCCCCAGCCTTATCAGTTCCATATTTTTCCTTGGAAGCAAACTAAGAAAGCTGGGAGAGACTGAACATAGAATCCTCGCTGGCAGGAAACCAGGAACCATTTCAGGAGTGCTCCTATCTACTGGCATAAAAGTATCCTAGACTTTATGGTCTATCACTCTGTGTCTTCATGCAAGGATCCCAGGTGGCAATTAGGGTGTTGAGTATGAAGCCCTGAAACTCAATGTGCCCAACACCTAAAAATCAACCCAGTGTTGCTAATTTTAAGATAAATTAACTAAAAAAAGGTGTCATAGCCAACAGAAATATGACATGGCTATCTGTCGCAATCGAGCACTTTACAAGACAATTAAGTAAATAAAATGCACAAAAAAATGATGATGGATTGAAGGCCATGGACCATTAACTGATAATTGAATGTGTTATACAAGAAGCGCTGAGGAGTCTCTACTTTTGTATTTATTAAGCATACATATTTTCACTTGATTACTGATTTTCACCAACAAAAAAATCACCATTCTTTTGCGAATTAATTCACTTCCTATTAAACGTGCGGTAAATGTTTTGGCCTAATGAATGACTTGAATGTTCATTGCATTGTTTTCTAATTCTAGAATTATGTAAGCCAGTATGACACCTTGCTGTGACACCTTGCTGAATTAAAATCCAAAATTTGTTATATTTTGGTTTCTGAACTAAAAACATGCAAATGTGAGCGCAAATCTTTTTTCAAACATAGAAATTGTGTATTCACCTGATTTGTGAACCACAATGTAATGAACATAACCTTTTTGAATTTAGAGCAGATTTAACACATCGGTTCCAGCCCTTGAGATGAAAATTGTGTCTCCTTTTATTTATTTATTTCACTGCAATGAAAAACAAGCAATCATAAAAAGCTTGAATTTCTATTGCTATCATGATCGTCACAGCACATAGAGTTTTTACCCTACGCCCTATGGCCACTAGAAAGAACGTAAAGATGAATTGGAGACTCCTGAATGCATTTGAGTAATATCAATAAACTCCTAATCGTCTATTCACCACTCAGATTTGATGTACATGTTGTTTTAATGCAAAATATTTGCAAAATCACACTGTTAATAAGTGAACTACTTAGATTATCTCCATCTATGTTTTTTTTTTTTACGGTAGATATACCTTTGTTACATAATTGACAACATCACTGCAGTCAAAAATATACATAGATGATGCAATTAGTATGCCAGACACCTTGCGGGATTTCTAGATTGCAGTGAGTAAAAACAACTATCCCTCGCCTAGTTGTAAGGTGTCTACTTACAAGGTTACCTGCTTCATCAGAGGTGATGATCGCCCTCTGTGCTGTCCGTAAAGTTCTGCGTCTGGACTGAGCAAGAGCGTAATTAAAGAATGATTGTTTAGTCATGGGCCGAATATACTCAGCTTTCAGTGATTGTTGGCACTTGTTTTAACAGGAGGTCTGCTTTTAAAATGAATTTTGCTACACATGCCATGTGCTGAAGTGCCAGTTCTTTGAGGCAAAAAAGGATGGCTTGTTGGCATGATTGAATGCTATTTGTGTTGAACATGTTTTTAAGGTACAGTTTGCACCAGGGTGCCAGTGTGGTGCATATGCATAGAAGGTGTAGAAAATGTTCCTGATGATATGCACACAGCCTGCATTTCCTGGTTTGTCAGGGGTTGAGACATTTTGGGACCATGTCCAGTGAGGGGATGATACCCAGCCTGGTGTGCAGCACCTTTACTTTCAGGAATTGGTTTACTGCTTCTCCCATGTATGCCTGTGCTGTCGGTGCCTTATACGTGTTTATAGTCATCCATGAGTGGGAACGTGACCTGAATTTGCCTTTGTCCTTGCTCCATGATAGTTGTTTGATTTGCTTATTTATTAGCGTCCTAAAAGTATCACACAGTAAATACTTTTGCCACAGCTCTTCTACCTGAAGTTGCTTGATTGCTAAGGTGATTTTGTCAGACCAAGAGTTTGAGTTGACCTGCAAGTTCAGGCCTGATTCCTCCCCGATTAATGATTTTGGTGTGTTTGGTGTCTTAATAGGAGGCATATTTAAGGATGACTCAGTTCTGTGTCAGGGCTCAGTCTTGTAGCCGAATTCTAGTCTAATGTGCACTGGTGAGGAGCTATGTGGTAGGTGGAAGAGAAGTCGGAAAACTTCATTCTGAGCGATGTTCAGGAAGTCATTAAACTTCCCAAGATAACTTTCTAAGCCGTATGTCAGGGAAGGCAGGAACGTTGCTCTGATCACCATGAGGAGTGGCCTTGTGGGACTTTGCAGATTCGAGGACAGTTTTTGAAGGGCTGCTAGTTGTGCTGCCACTTTGGCTTCCAGGGTGTTTAAATGCCAGCGGTGAGACCACCTTTCCTGTAACCAGACTTCCAAATATTTGTAGCTATTACTTCTGTCTACAAGCTGGTTTCCACATAGCCACTGCCTTTTCATTACTATGTGCTTGCCGAAGATGACTACCTTGGTGGGTTGACCAGCAACATGTTGGATATGCAATAGTGATCCAGGTTGTTTCGCAGTTTTTGCAGTCCCATGCCTGATAAGTTCAGGAGGACGATGTTGTCTGCGTACAGACATGCAATTAGAAGTTGGGAACCTAATTTGAGGGGATGGGAACCGGCAGAGTTTGAATGTGCACACAGGTCTGCAAGATATAGATTGAAAACCATTGGGGCTAGGACCCAGTCTTGTTTTACTCCTCTTTCTATTGGAATTTTTTGCCAAGACTCTTCCATTGCAGCCAACTTTTACCCTAGCCCAGTTGTTAGAACATAAGAGTTGTAATCCCTTTAGCAAGTTTGGTGGAATATTGAGATGTGCTCATTTTTTCCATAACCTGTGCCGTTCCACAGAGTCAAAAGCTTTGGAGAGGTCCACAAAGCAGGAGTACAAGACCATTTTCTTTTTTGTGTACTTTTCTGCCAGTATTGCTAGTGTTACCAAGTTGTCAGTGGTGCTTGATGTGGGGTGGAAACCTGTTTATTTCAATGGGATTAGGTTCTGTCTAGAAGCCCAGTCTTTTATTTCCACCAGCAGGGACTCCACAAATATTTTCACGTCAGTGTTGAGGAGGGCAATCAAGCGATAGTTGTCAGGGTTCCCATAGGGGCCTTTCTTGTAAATTGGCTGGAGAATCACCACTCTCCAGGAGTCAGGGATTTTATCTTCTGTGACGCAAGAGGTGAAAAGATTATACTAGGAGTACTAGTTATGTGCTATTCTCCTATTCAATATAGCCTTATAGCCCTCTGTAGAGGTCTATAGAAGCCATTAAAAGCCTGCTCCAGTGTTAAAGGACCAAGGCGAAGGCGAGGGCTTATAATAAGGGAGAAGGACTTTAATGTCGGTATAGCCCAGATACAGAGGGCTGTAAGGCTATTAGACCATTCTGCCACTAGAGGGCATAATGTTCTAATAAACAAAACATAAAAGTCACATGGAGGGCGAGGGGATTAAACCCCCCTCGGCTCCGTGAGGCCTTTGGTCACAGCCAGAGCTGTGAACAAAAATCATTGGAATATTCTACCAGCCATTAGAAACCCAGAGTACTGAATTGCTTTCAATGGAGCTCTCAACATTCCAATGATCTAATAAGTGTTAACAGCTGTTACTTGCCCACACCCACAATGTCGGTTTGGAGCTGAAGGCCATGACATTAAATGGGGCACATTGATCAATGTTTTGCATCGCCTTTGCATCCCACAATGGGGTGCAAGGGCAATGCAAAACCTAAATAAGATTTCCCAAGCCATGCAAAGCCACCTGTGTGGCCCTGCAGTGCTTGGTAAATCTGAACTAATGCAAGGCAGCCCAAGTTGCTGCATTCAGTTACTCTGCCCAGGGAGGCATTATAAGGATGGAAAGTGGATGTTCCAAAACATCAACCCATGGATTCTGAGGGGCATATTTATACTCTGTTTGCGCCGAATGTGCGTCAAAAATTTTGACGCACAATCGGTGCAAACCCTGCCCCATATTTATACTTTGACGTCCGACCCCGCGGGCGTCAAAATTCCACCATGTGCGTCATTTTTTGGAAGGGGGAACCAGCCTTGCGTTAATTATATGCAAGGTAGGCGTTCCCTTCCAAAAAATGACTTTAAGGCCTGTGCTCCATATTTATACTCTGATGTCATTTTGACGCAGAGGAGGGGGTGGGCCTTAAAAAATGACGCACAGTCTGATGGGCGCCGTTTTTTAACGCCTGGGTCAGGGCAGGCGTTAAAGGACCTGTGGGCTCAGAAGGAGCCCAGAGGTGCCCTCCCCTGCCCCCAGGGACACCCCCTGCCACCCTTGCCCACCCCAGGAGGACACCCAAGGATGGAGGGACCCATCCCAGGGAAGTAAAGGTAAGTTCGGGTAAGTATTTTTTTCAGATTTTTTTTGTGGCCTGTGGGTCCTGATTTGGGCCCCCCTACATGCCACTATGCCCAATGACCATTCCCAGGGGACAGAAGTCCCCTGGGAATGGCCATTGGGCAAGGGGGCATGACTCCTGTCTTTGCTAAGACAGGAGTCATGTCAATGGAGGTTGGGCGTAAAACAAAATGGCACAAATCCGGTTTGAGGCCTGAATTTTGTCTCAGACCTGACTTGCCCCATTTTTTGACGCACAAGCCCCATTTTCCCATACGCCGGCGCTGCCTAGTGTGAGTCATTTTTTTTGACGCACACCAGTCCGCAGCGCCGGCTACCGTCATTCCATAAATAAGGCGCCCGCATGGTGCGTTGTAATGGCGTTAGCCGGCGGTAACATTTTTGACGCACAACTGCGTTGGCGCAGTTGTGCATCAGAAAGTATAAATATGGGCCTGAATCTTTCCTAGATTTACCAGTACTGATACTCCTGGGAATGTGACAGAATGCCATCCCTTCCCAGGGGAGGCGTAAGAAGGAGACTCCTTTTATGTGTGCTGCATTCTGAAGCACATGTAGAAAGAGGAAAACACCTGAGATGATTGTTTTTGTGCAAGAAGGTGCCCCTTTCTGCATTTTAGCAAACCTGTTTTTAACATGGATATCACAGCACCATTGTGCAATGGTGGCTGCATTGGTGCTAGGCAGCAGTTGCTGCACCACCGCAGGGAGAGAGCAAAAATGCACCATCTAATGTGCACCATCTAATGTTAAATATGGTGCATCACTGCCCTCTCCCTTTCATGCAGCACAATGACTTGCTACATTACACTGCATGAAATATTCATAAGTATGACCCTTAATGGGTGAGAAACTAAAGAATAAAGAATAACCATTAATGCCCAGCTGCATGTAACGAACAGATGTAACGTTTTGCATGGAATCTCAGAAACACTTTGATGATGACCAATTAGTATCTATGTTTACATGCTTCCATCATGACAGTTTGGTCTTACCTTGAGGCACTTTTCTTGTTTGGAGAGGTCTTCATAGTTTTTAGCAGTTAGGAGAGGAGGTTCAAGGAGGCATTGTGATTCAGATACAGACTGAAGAAGTTGAAGAATATCTGCCAGGTATGCAGAAGGCACATAAGGGGGTTCCACAGTCTTTCCTTCAGTCATCACGACTGTTGTTTCTTCATGAAGTGTTTGCTAGAAAAGACATACAATGTAAAGTTTATTTTCGTCTTGCAATTGCTCTACATATGCAGTTTCAACTTCATACTTCATATTAATCAAATATTTTTATATGTATATATATATATATATATATATATATATATATATATATATATATATATATATATATCTATAAAGGGATTTTATCATGTCTTTCTGGGAAATCTACCATATAGGCGTTGGTGCCCAAAGATTTCTCAGAAACGTGCATCAGGCACTACCGAAGGTCAGGGTGCTGAATACCAAGGCAGCGTATTCTTAATTCCACCTCATGGCTGTTTAATTCACCAACACATATTCCCTTCCTCTTTATCTAACTCCTTTGGGATATTTTTCCATGCTTTTTTCCTTTGTCACTGTTTTCCCATGTTCTTGCTCTTCATTTCCCCTTCTTGCATTGTGCCTCAGTGGACAGCACACATCTAATGTGCCTGACACTTCAGTCATTGTCTACACAGAGATATTTGTACGGGAACGCTATGCCACCATTTTGTTTTGAGGAGGGTGTCTTGGTGTCCACATGTTTGGTTGGGAATAGTTAATGGGTGGAGTTCCTAGAGGCAGACCTAACCAATTTCACAGCAGTCCCTGTTTGCACTACTACAAGCAATCCCACAGACCTCTCACTCTTAAAATCGAAGATAGGGATCCCCTTCTTCTCTTGTGCAGTTCTCCTGTGTCCATCTAAAGATGTGGTCAGGGAAATGAGTGATCTCCTCTCATGTGTATACTCCCAACAAGTTCTAGGGGTAATTTCCCTCCCACTTGAGTCGAAGCCTGGATGGATTGTTTGGGCCTTTTGTGACAAATACATTCCTTTCTTCAGGGGTCTTGTTACTCTAAAATATGAATAGACAGGCCTCACCTCTTCCCCTTTCAAGTTAATAAATTTCATGGGCCACCCCAACAGTACTTCCTGGACTATGGGTCACATTAGCCTTCAGGAGCTTCAGACAGGGAAAAGGTAACTTTTTTAAAAGTTACTTTTCCCAAGTATTTATTAATGACCTAACTTCACCAAATTAATTGGACTTTTAATAAATATGAAAAAGAACATTTAAATGGTAATTTTGCCATTTACTGTCAAAACCTACAGATTAAAGTTTATATATACATTTATTAGGATCAAGCTACAGCTCTGCCAGTGAAAATAGTTTTTGGGGTCTAGTCACTGAAGGAATAAATCAGGTCTAATTTCTCACATGTTCCACTTTTGAATTTCAGGAACTCTACCTTGAGTGTGACAAGGTGTAGTTAGAGGTGACTTAATAATATTTAAAAGCAGGGTTTTTCCTATCAAAAAGAGTTATTTTGACAGGTTTGATGTTCCTGGCAGTCAGCCCTAGTCAGGTAGGGTGGAAGCCATGTTTTACAGACCAACACTCTGGATGAAACTATATGTGCTGCATTCCACAGGTCACATTCAACTTCTAATGCCCTGGGTGTATTTCCCATACAATATACTAATGATTTATACACAAGTTAAATTTGTCATTCAGGTATAATCAAATTTAACCATGTTTAAAGGGGATGCACAGCCACTTTGCTCCTGTTAGGCGGGGTAAATGCAGTGACATGGACGCCATTCACTATGATTCTTTAGAAGTGCTTCCTGGAACTCTCTGGAATCATAAGCTTATCTGCTAGGTCAACCGCCCAACAAAGGGATACTAGGGCATGCTTTGCCCTCTCTTCTTGGGAATAACCTCCCCCACTATTGCTATACTAGTCACCCCTTCAGAGTGCCCACTAGTGAGTGCCTTCCTGGGGCACATGACATCTCCTGTCCTTTGCACTGACTGATGACAGTCAAAGCACCGGCCCTCTCAAAAGGCTTCTTCAGCCTGGGTTCCCACCTTCCTGCTTCCCTGAAATGGACTGGGGCTGTCTCTCTTTGTCAAAAGTTTGGGGCCCTTGAGGGTTTCACCTTTTTCCTTCTGTTGGTGCCTGATACACCTATCTTGCGGTCACCCTCATGTACCTTCTTGGACTTGACCTTTTTAATGAGCTTACAATCCTCCAGCAGGGCAAGCCTCAAGCTGTATCTAGGGAAGTTGCATCAAAATCAAAACCTATGCTGAGAGGTCCCGGAGATGGCTCAGAAGGTCTTGGGAGTCCAAAAAATTGTTAATAACATACTGTAGTGTCCCTGTAGCCACTGAGGAGGTCAGCTAACTTAGAATTAATTTATTTGTCCTGGGTACAAGAGGGAGCAGGCCCAGTCCTCTTCTGATCTTCCACAGGCCGAGAAAGTGCTCTCAGGAGGGTGCCTTGGGATGCCACATTTATGGCTTGCAGCAGCTAGTGGGTGGAGGTGACTCCTGCTCCTCCCTAACAAATGGGGTAAACATTCCCAGGGGCAACCCAACCCATTTTTTCAGAAATTCCCTTTTGCCCAACAAGCAATCCCACAGTGCACCTCACTCCTAAAACCCAAGGTAGGGTAACTGTTCCTCCCTTGTGCAGACCTCTTGTGTCCACCCAGAGGTATTGTCAGGCACATGAGCTATTTCCTCTTCTCTGTCCACTCTAGACTAGTTATGAGAGTTGCTTCCCTCTCACTGGGTTTGGAATCAGCCTGAATCATGTAGGACTTTGGCAATTGCTTCACCTATGTCCATTTCAAGTTAATGAAGTTCCTTTGTCCACCAAAACAGTCCTTCCTGTACTGATAGGGATCAAATACCCAGTCTATTCTGTCATCAGACCTGAGCCATTGCTGTTTTGTTGGAGACGTTTTCACATTTCTCTCATTAAAGTCGAGCACTAGCTGGACAGATTCTGGCAGGCTAATGCAAATCAGCCTTGAGGAGTTTCAAGCAACAAAAAATAAACTTTCTAAAAGTGAATTGTCCCAAGTATTTAATACAAATCAAACCTTAACAATGAATTTGACTTTTAATAAATAAGAAAAATAGTCTTTGAAAGGCTGTTTTAGTCATTTCCTGTCACAAATTACAAATTATAGTTTAGAATCTGTACATTATCTATGCTTCAGATACAGCCCTGCCAGCTTTTGAGATGTTGTCCCTCAACAATAGTGACAACTTTAATTTACCACATGTTCCACTTTCAGATATCAGGCACCACACCAACAGGGTGACATGGTGTACTTAATGGTGACTTATTAATACTTAAAAGCAAGGTTTTCCACCTACCCAACAAGGTTATTTTGAAACAGTTGACAACAGATTTTAGGCTACTCCAGTCAGGTTAAATGTTTGGCCTGAAGACCTTTTACAGGTCGACCCTATGAATGGCACCATATATACTATAGTCTAAAGGTGACATTTAACTTTAAAGCAATTCGTGTATTTTCTGTACCATATACTAGGGACCTATATGGTGGTTAAAAATGACAGTCTGGGTTAATCCAAATTAACCATGTTCAAAGGGGGAACAAAGACAAGAATATATGGCACAAATTTCATAATACACCCAAATAGGGACCAGAAAACAATGATAAATTCTGGGTTGACCATATAGAAAAGGTGGTTTTACTAAGGGAATTCTCAGAGAAAAGGTAACTTTGGCAAGAGAGACAAATCAGGGATGCCTGTACTATCATTTGTCAATAATTATTGTAAATGAACCTTTAGTTAATAAATAAGTGTAGTGTGTCACTGTTAAGCTGCACAATGCAGGAAGGAATAAAATTAAACTTCAGTGACGTGGTTCTGTATTTAATGGCTGAGGCTGATAATGTTCTCTATACCGCATATAAGTTAATTTTCAGTGTCATTTGGGTACACCATTAACTGTTAAAAAAAACAATGTCCAGTTATTGGAACCAATCAACAAGTCTTTCTGGTAGATATAAAACTCATGTTAAAGAATTCTCCACAGGGAAATCATGGAGACTGAGATATCAAAGAAACTGATCTTCTTTGTTCCTTAGATTGAGAACCATTATTAGATAAAATTCAAAATCAGGTTGGTAACTTGAGCACTTTCTTCTTTAGTCTAGAGGAGCAAAATAACATACTTAAGCATTAATGCCTGCAGCTATAGGCAACACAGGTTGTTAATTACTCTCCATTCAATTACCTGAAAGGGAATCTAATTAAAAACCTTCATTACCCTGAAGGAAAGGTAAATAAGGTTATTACCACCCCCCCCCCCCCCAAGAAAAGGAAGTGCTGCAAGAGAAGGAGCTATCTGTTTACATAAAATGTAGAGAAAAAAAACAGCTCAGTTCTGCTGCACATCTTTCTCACCCACTTTAGTACAATTAATGGTTCACAGATGGCTGGCGGGCTCTTCCCTTTCATTTTGATAAGAGGAATGCCCAATTAGCCATAAAGTAGAAAAACATTTGTTAACATTCCTTTCTATAATACTGCATACCATCAGCAGGAGGTGTTGGTTGTCCATGATGGACTGAGTGCAGGGCGTGATCTCAAGCAATGCCTACTACAGCTGGCTGAAGATCATCTGCAGCTGGGGTTGGCCATCTGTGAGCAATGGGATCAGGACCTGGATTCTGGCCAGTTCCTGTGATCTACCACCACTGTGCAAGGCTAAAGGACATGTGCAGAGAGGGTTGGCTACACATTGTAGATTGAGCAGAGAAGGTTATGCACAACAGAGGATGGCTAGCCACCATGGGTGGGGCACAAGGTCTGCACATTCAAAAAGAGATTTATTTGAGAACTCCCTAAAAAACTCAATTAAAGAGACTATCTTTATCAAATCATAGGCACTGCAAGGTCACCTTCATTGGACATTGGTCGCACACATTGTGTTGGGTGCAAGCGTAAGGTGTTGCCCCCAATTCATCAGAGGTTGTGCACAGCAAAGGTTGACATCCTTTGAAGGTTGGGCAGGGCAAATGCAATGCTTAGATCATCACAAAATTACTAACAAAAAGATACATCTTCTAAATATACAACCTCATTTAACATAAACTAATATTCAAACCAATAAATATTACAAATGCCTAAAATGTCTCAATGATAGTGTTTATGTGATGTATACATTATGTCACTGATAACATTGCTTAGGTCATTTGTAACTGTATAGTCGTATGCATTTCATTTGATGTGTGAACATAGTGTGCATGGCATGCGTGCAAGTTACAGCTTGCGGAGTTAAACCTAACTGGTAATGTTCAGTATTTTTATGGGGGTTTTTTGTAACCATAAGTGTACTTTAACTGTTGTTTTTTTAATTGAGATTCAGATATAGCTAATGTCTCATAACCAAATTAACTTGAACTTAAATTAATAATATCTGTTATTATCTGACTCTGTGTGTGGTGCCACCATGTTCTCTGAGTGCCAGGGTTACATTTCCATAGGAAAAGTGTTTTTGCTTTATTAACTTCTTTGCAGTTTGATAAATCTGTACAATACTTTTAAGAAAAGAAAAGTATGTCCATTTCTGCTCCTTATTCGAACGTTTTGGGGTAATCATGAAGCAGAGTCAAAGAAAAAGGAGGTCCAGGAATGTTGATTTCCCATGTTAATTTGCAAAGAATTGTTTTGAGAAGTAATACAGAGAAATTGGCAGAACAATATTGCACCAAATTTGGCAAACAGTTAGAATGTTACACGGAACGGTTGCTTTTTGTGCTTTAGAGTAAATCTGTTCAGCAATTTTTTAAAAATTAGGGCTTAAAGAAGGGCTCGGTGGGCCTGAAGTGGTTGAAAAGTTTGGTATATCTAGACAGTTGGTGTCTAGATATATCCTGGCTTGCCAATTTCATGGGAACTAGTCAATCCTAATTGGCTGGCCACAACCTGAATGATATGTTGTGGCAGCAACTATAGGACTCAGGGACATAGCCCCTGAAAATGAAATTAAAAAAATATAGGGTTGCAGAGTAAGCACACCCTGAACCACCGGGGAATATGGGGGAGGGATCTCAAGGAGACTCCCCCTTCATTGGGTGGCCACAACATAGATAACATTTTCTGGCAGCTATTACAGAACTCTGGGCGTTGCCACCATTGTAATGCATTGTAGCGAAAGCCTGTTTTTGAGGGTCACAAAAAGGAGCACATATGAAGAGTGATGACAGATTTTAGTCACAATAAAAATTATTCATTGGTGTAATCATACTCATTTTAGGAATTCTGTTGAGTTTGTATGTGATTTTACCCTATGAAAAGTGCTGACCTTTTGCTGGGATTTTATAAATCAGGTTTGAGAGAAAACTGCTTTCTGCCATGATTTTCTCATAGACGTTGTGGAAGGTACTTCACTCTAACTTCCTCAGCAATGTAGGAATAAAGTGTGATATTCCAAGTAGATGATATAATTCTAACAACAGAAAAAGCTTCCCAGTTGATTCCCTAGTGCTCTACTGTAACTGTAGTTTCCCACAGAGTAATAATGAACAACTATAGAGCTATAATTCTCAATTTATAGCCAACGTGTGGCACACCAGAAGGCCATTTTAATAGAATCAAAGCTATAAAACATAAGCATTTGCTTTTTAAATATAAACTGGAGAATTCATTTTGTCATTGAAATTATAGTTCGTGCTCTAGACAGCTAAAATGAGGAAACATTTTCTATGACTCTGATTATGATGTAGGTGCTATTTAGCACACCGGACAAATAACAATACCAAGGGATGCATTATTTATCGGGTATGATAAATAGCACCTATTATACGTTTATGAGGAATAAAATGTGGATTGTGGGGCTCAACTCACCAGATTCTGCATGATACAGTAAATACTGTAGCTTTTACACTGTTAAGTTTCATCAGGGTTGGCCTGCTAAGAAAATAACCTTGAGGTATTTAACACATTCAATAATTATCTGATGTATTAAATACATTTTAACTTGCATTTCAAATCATGTGGAAACAGAGATTTACACAGACCACATCAAGAACAGGCCATACAGGTTCTCAAATATTTTTGTCATCCATGTCAGTACAACATTCTGACATGCAGAGTGAAATATGTACTTTCAATAACAGCAGCTGTCTGTGTGTTAACTCCATAGTGATAAACTATAGCTTCACCACAGAGCCTAATGAGCAACTAGAGTGCTAATATCATGTAATTATTACAAATGTGTGGCACTCCTAAAAGGCCATCTTGTTTGAATCAAAGCTGTAAATCTGACAGCGTTTCCTCCAGAGGAAATCACAGCAAAGGAAGAAAATAAGGAAATTCTTTTTTGTAATAGAAATTATTGTATGTGCTCTAGAAAGCTAAACTGGGGATACATTTGTATGAGTTTTTAGAAAGCCTCTTCATCCATGCCAGTAAAACATTGTGAAATGCAGAGAGAAAGATGTATTTCAACACCAGCAGTGGTCTGCCAGGTAACTCCCTAGTGATTGACTGTGGATTCATCACTAAGGCCTAATGAATAACCAGAGAGCTAACATTCTGACTTTGTGACAAATGTTGGCACACCTGAACACCATGTTGTTGTAACCAAACCTGTAAAACTGAAAGGAATTTCCTACAGAGAATACTGCAGTAAATGGACAAAAGGAGGGGGTTATTTTTGCCATAGAAACTATGGGTAGTGCGCTAGAAAGTTAAAATCAGAACACACTTTCCATGATTTCTCAGATATCTTCCTCAGTTTCAGTAAAACATTCTGACAAGTTGGGAAAAATATAACAAAAGGGTGCAATGGGGCAGGGTGTACCTACCCTAAACCTCATCTTTATTTGGGGGTGCTAATGGGACCAAAGTACGTATTAAATCCTGTCCTGGATTTCAGAATCATTGACCATCCCTCTGTCCTGCTGCCCTGCATTGGGTCTCAAGATTTGTTAATGCTATCCTAAAACAAAATGTACAAAGAATTTGGTGCACTACAGCTGTGCTTGTCCCATGCTCACTGTGCATGACCAAAGGCTATGCGCAATGATGTGTGGCTGCCCCAGAGAGCTTGGGCAGCCAACCTTCGGTGTGCATGGCTAAAGGCTAATGGGGCTTAGTCGCTTTGGACATTGTGTCAGCGTCTACCAAAAGAATCACTGTGCATAGTCAAAGACCGTGTGCATGGAAGGGCTGGCCGCAGAAAAATGTTGATGTGGTATATGAATACAAAACAATCTTTAAAAAAACATCAAAGAGTAGATCGAGGTTATGCTTTGATTTGTTTACAAACCTTCAATGTTTGTTTTCAGGAACTTCAGATATTTACTTAAAAACCACAGTTAAAATACAATTATAGTTAGAAATTAAAATGAAAAAACACTGAAGTTAGCAAGTTATGGCTTAGACCACAATTCATAACTTAAACAACAACTGAGAGACTTATGACTCATACATTAAATTGAATGCTTACGATCTTGTAATATTTATACCAATACAAAACACCTCATCTGTAAGGTTATTTTATAACATTTGTAATTACACTTAGCATACTTAGGTTGAGGTTGTGAGCATTCAAATTGGTATGCAAGTTATCGTTTGTCTGACTGTTGTGTGCATGATGAATTGTGGTCTCCATGGTAAGTCATGATTTTCAGTGGTTTTCAGTATAAATGAGTAACCATAAATGCACTTTAGCTCTATTTTAAATATATAATGACCCACTGGAATCTTTTTCTTCCATTTGATGACAGGGAATGTCCCTTAGGGGCCAGCTCCAAGGGCTAGGCAGTCATGGTTCCCCTACCCTGCTCCTTTTTTTGTAATGGCAGCAGTGGAATTTTTCTTCATTTTGAGCCCTCCAATCACATCACACTCCCAAGGTGGCGTGTGGAACCAACTAATCATAACACGTGTTTTGATGTTTTTTTCCCCACAAGACCCACATGGAAGGCCCACGGAAACACACATATATATATAAAACCTTAATTTCTCTAAAATGGCTGAGCAGATTTAAACCAAATCACAAAACTCAGGCTCTCAGGATTAGTATTTAGGTTTCTGCCAGATTTGGTGTAATTCTGTTCCTATTTTTTTGTGCATCATTGTCTAACTCTTCCTATGGGAATTGCTTTGGTAAAAAAGTGTTTTGGGACACCACCTTTTTCTCAGAACCTAATTGATGGGTCACAGAAAAACTTTCCAGGAAAGGGCTGACGTGAATCCATTTTTTTGTAGCATTTTGTGAAGATTCATGAAAAAGAGTCAAAGATAAGTATAACTATATGTATATATATATATATATATACATATACATATATATATCAGTCTGCAGTGCTTTACCATTCTCAGATCAACTAGGATTATGTGGTAATTGAGGACTAAATTATTCAAGAGTGCTATCTACATTTACGGGGCACAACAAATGCAAATTATACAGTATCATGTGCCAAATTCTCTGCAATAATATATTGATTTATTTGAGTGGAAAAATGTATGTTCCATAAATTTCCAAATTATGTTCCAAATTATGTGGCAAGTGCAGTAAATTCATAATTATTAAGCAAACCCCACAGCCACCAAATTGCTTAATTTTACTGCCCCTAAATATTGTTAGTTGTTTTATCAATAATCTATTCCTTATATGTAAACAATACTTACAATTTCTAAATTCGGTTGCTACCCTTTGATTGCTGCACTGTCAAATGAACAGCTTCACAATCTCTCCCTTCTATAGGCAGAATGTGTTTTATAAACAATGTAAAGAATAACTTTTTTCTAAAAGTCAAGTTTTTTTTACTGTATAACTAAATATTGCTCTCTTCTTTCTAAAGACAACCAAACAGGGCAGTGCAGTATTTCAAATACTATTTTCAACAATGAAAAAATTGTCTTTTAAAATATTTAAAACTAATTACCCCACAAGAAACATGCAGTGCACAATTCAGAAACTAATTTGTGGTACGTGAAGTAGTACGACTCACATACTACAAAATGCAATTCAGAGACCTACAGCTGGAGTCCCCCACCTCTCCTATGTTTTTGTGCTGAGATTGTTGTCAAGGTGTGGAAGATCTCCACCAAATGTGGAAAGTTTCAAGCAGTAACTTCACACTTGCAAATCCTGTTGTAGGATGCTCCATTCCTTGATCTGACTGGATGGAGACATATTAGCCTCCACCTTGGAATAAAATCTACAATCAGACATGGTGAATAGCATAAGAGTGCAGTGACACCTTGGGGTAGTAGTAAATATACATGTGAGTACATATATATGTGTAAATGTGCCTTTGTAAACTGGGCCCTGCATATAAAATATGCATAACAGGTAACATGTGACACGGCCCTATACTGCTATTATGTCACCACATCCCCTCTACGGCAATATTAGACCATTTACCCAGTTACCAGTTATGTATTGTCGATATTGGGATGCCAAAAAGGCCCTCCATCTTGCACTGCCACCTCTCCTACCTTTGTCATTTGTCATTCAAAACCCTTCGTCATCTAAAGTTACAAAGGAACAGGAGAATTCACAAGACAATTTGCTGACACACTGAAAATGCTGAATTATTCATAAATGTCATTGACGATTTATGATCAGATCATGCAAATTAAGCTTTTTGCTGAGAGACTCATTTAGAATGGAGTGTGATAGTAAAAATTACTGGTGATCTGATAAATGCAGGTTTACGTTTATATTGTCGTAATTCTGCACTACATAAAAAAATCACTGCTAGTAAAAGGTTGATGACAGGCATGTGCAAACAACGTGTACCGTGCAATTCACTACATTTTCTTGCACTTGGAGTCTAAATATAGGCCCAGATTTAAAAGAAAATGACGGTGCGCGATGCTGCGCCAAAATTGGCAGTGCCGCGCTCCTTCATTTTCACAACACAGGGATGTGCCGTATTTAATAGAATGTGCTGGCGCTAAATTTGCTGCCGTGCGCCAGCGCAGCCACCCTTGCATCATGGTGCAAGGATGGCTGCGTTGAGAGGGAGTTTTTGTGCAGGTTCCTACACACAAACTGGAATGGCGATTTGCTTTTTCTATGTGTGCTGCAAAATGCAGCACACACAGAAAGAGTAAAAAACGAGGAGAAATAAAAGTATTTCTCCTTGTTGCGCCCTGCTATTGCCGCCTCTGGGGTGGCCTTAGCTTTTGGCGCTGACTTAGGTTTCTGTAAACTTGTAAATCCAGCATCAAAATGCAATGGGTGCTGCTGTGGCACGCCAACAGGAATGCCCATTGCACACCCCTTCCACGCAAAGTGCTGCGTGCGAAGGGGCCAAAGTGACTTAACGCCACCTTGTAAATACAGCGCATGGCATAGCGCCACCGGAGCATCACGAAAAGTGACACTCCGGTGGTGCTAGGGGCTCTTAAATATGCCCCATAGTGTGGTAATACTTTTCTGGACTCTCAAGGGCATATTTATACTCTGTTTGCGCCGGAATTGCGTCGGTTTTTTTGACGCAATTCCGACGCAAAACTAACTCCATATTTATACTTTGGCGTTAGACGCGTCTAGCACCAAAGTCCATGGAGTTTGCGTCATTTTTTAGCGTGGACACCTACTTTGCGTTAATGATATGCAAGGTAGGCGTTCCCGTCTGAAAAATTGACTCCGAGGCGTGTGCGCCGTATTTACACTCCCGGGCAAAATTCACGCCCGGGAGTGGGCGGGTAAAAAAAAATGACGTCCAGCCGCTTTTGCGCCGTTTTTTAGCGCCTGGACAAGGCAGGCGTTAAGGGACCTGTGGGCTCGGAAGGAGCCCAGAGGTGCCCTCCCATGCCCCCAGGGACACCCCCTGCCACCCTTGCCCACCCCAGGAGGGCACCCAAGGCTGGAGGGACCCATCCCAGGGACATTAAGGTAAGTTCAGGTAAGTATTTTTTTTAAATATTTTTGTGGCATAGGGGGGCCTGATTTGTGCCCCCCTACATGCCACTATGCCCAATGACCATGCCCAGGGGACATAAGTCCCCTTGGCATGGCCATTGGGCAAGGGAGCATGATTCCTGTCTTTGCTAAGACAGGAGTCATTTCAATGGGGGTTGGGAGTCGAAAAAAATGGCGCAAATCGGGTTGAGGCGAAAATTTTTGCCTCAGCCTGACTTGCCCCATTTTTTGGCACCCAAGCTCCATATCCCCCTACGCCGGCGCTGCCTGGTGTACGTCATTTTTTTTCACGCACACCAGGCAGCGCCGGCGGCTAACGCCGGCTAACGTCTTTGAATAAATACGGCGCCCGCATGGCGCTTCAGAATGGTGTTAGCTGGCGCTAATTTTTTTGACGCAAAACTGCGTTAGCGCAGTTTTGCGTCAAAAAGTATAAATATGGCCCTCAGTTTTACGTTAAGATGTTGATGTTAAATCCTAAATGAACGCGGTTAATAGTGAAGTGGAGTTCTGACTACCAATATTGCTAAAAGATAGAAAAACTGAACATTCATATTGTTATATTGAGTCTTTCCCTGAAATAGTGTGAATCTTTTGACAATTGAGTACTGGCAATGTTCTTTTATCTTACGATGGTCATATGTTTTGAAGTCAGAAGCGACCTTTCGTGAAAGAGTCTCATGCTTCCAACATACTGCCCGGCCTATGTGCAGACTTCAACGTATTTTAAATCGGGTATTCACTGAAGGTGTTTTATTCGTAAGTGTCCAGTTCTGCATGCACGCAGGGCACCTCTGACATCTAGTGGTGGCTCCTATAATTCACAGTTAGCTCGCTAAAGGAATTGGTTCAATCACAAAGCAACATTATTAATTTTCGATCTCTGTTTATTAAGAAAAACAATATATGGCACGAGTTTGCTAAATGCAGAGCTTGTGTATTCATAGGTGCAAGTAAGGTGTCCATAGAGTAAACTGCTTAATTAATTACAAAATGTCAAATCTTGTCGCTTTCAAATATAAAAGTCTTAATAATGATAACTCGAAAACGACTATATTGAAATAAAACGTGTGAAATTTGACCAGAGAATAAAAACTCTGTATCTTGGGGTCCTGCAAAAAAGCTTCATGCCTTTCCAGGTGCAGTGACTATAAAACCGCAACGATGAGACCTAATGTCAATTATGTATCATTAGATTCTTCAGAATCTTCAGTTAATAAAAGAGGCACACAATGGGTTGACTTTCCAGGCGTTTTAACTGACGTGAGACCGCATGCGCCTGTATCAGTTCAGGCCAGGATGAAAGAGAATGAAGAACGTTTATTCTCTCGTGTGTTCTTTAAACACAATACCCCATTAAGTTACAAATCATAATTGTCATAATGAAAGACATGAACAACGAAGTGGGAGTATTGTATAGTATTATCTCGTCAGGGTGGTTAGTTGACTCTAAGACTGTGTTTTGCCGCATTCTATTGTCCCTGTCGCAACACAGCAACAATGGCCTCCGCAGAACCCGCGGTTGGATGAGCTCCAGGGGGCCGAGCTCCAGGGGGCCCCTTCACCAGAGAACACTGCGCGGGCGGCAGGCCCCTGACTGTGTCTAGGGGAAGGGGGGCCCTCCAGGTCCTTTGCAGGGGGACCCCCTTGAGTTTCGTTACGCCACTGTCTCGTGAACTAAATTGACTACAGATGAGTTGCTCTACTGTTAGGATGACCCACCGTCTATTTCGATGGGTGGGTCATCTCTCACCACTTACAGAATTTTGCTTTGCACAGACATTCGTACATGACTTTGGAATTGTAAAAAAAATCGGGCCCATAAGCATACTTTTTTTTTTTAGCGCCGCATTTGCGTAATTTTTTGACGCAAAAGCGGCGCAAACTTGCAAAATACAATTGGGGCATATTTATACTCCGTTTGCGCCGGATTTGCGTCGTTTTTTTTAACGTAAATTCGACGCAAAACTAACTCCATATTTATACTCTGGCGTTAGAGGCGTCTAGCGCCAAAGTCCATGGAGTTTGCGTCACTTTTTAGCGTGGACACCTACTTTGCGTTAATGATATGCAAGGTAGGCGTTCCCGTCTAAAAAATTGACTCCGAGGCATGTGCGCCGTATTTACACTCCCGTGCAAAAATCACGCCCGGGAGTGGGCGGGTCAAAAAAAATGACGTCCAGCCGCTTTTGCGTCGTTTTTTAGCGCCTGGTCAGGGCAGGCGTTAAGGGACCTGTGGGCTCGGAAGGAGCCCAGAGGTGCCCTCCCATGCCCCCAGGGACCCCCCCTGTCACCCTTGCCCACCCCAGGAGGACGCCTAAGGATGGAGGGACCCATCCCAGGGAACATAAGGTAAGTTCAGGTAAGTCATTTTTTTTTTTTTTTTTGTGGCATAGGGGGGCCTGATTTGTGCCCCCCTACATGCCACTATGCCCAATGACCATGCCCAGGGGACCGAAGTCCCCTGGGCATGGCCATTGGGCAAGGGGGCATGACTCCTGTCTTTGCTAAGACAGGAGTCATTTCAATGGGGGTTGGGAGTCGAAAAAAATGGCGCAAATCGGGTTGAGGCGATAATTTTGCCTCAGCCTGACTTGCCCCATTTTTTGGCGCCCAAGCTCCATATTCCCCTACGCCGGCGCTGCCTGGTGTACGTCATTTTTTTTCACGCACACCAGGCAGCGCCGCCGGCTAACGCCGGCTAACGTCATTGTATAAATACGGCCCCCGCATGGCGCTTCAGAATGGCGTTAGCCGGCGTTAACTTTTTCGACGCACAACTGCGTTGGCACAGTTGTGCGTCGAAAAGTATAAATATGGCCCAATTGTATTTTGTAAGTTTGCGCCGTTTTTGTGTGTCAAAAAGCGGCGCAAATGTGACTCTAAAAAAGTGTAAATATGGGACTCAGATCGAAACTCATGATTGGGTGTGTCTACTTCTCTCTAGACACTGCGTTAAAAGTGACCAACATTGAATGCCATTAATGTCCTGTCCTACATTGATGGGCCGATGGTAATTGCGCTTAAACGGGCATCCCATTAATGACCGCACTATAGATCTCAGAACCGAAGCAGACATCATCAGAGGTAATAACAGTCTGGAATGGCCATCGCTGGTGATGGTTAAACAAAGCAGGCATGGGTAAAGATAACTCTCTGCACAGAATGGCCTCTTTAACAGCGCCATATGTTATTTTTCACTTAATTACATCTAATGTCTTTGGTTCGAATCCTTGAAAATGAACCTAAAAATCGGCAAACACCAGTAGTTGGTTTCTGCATTCTGCTTCTTGACAATTGTGCTAATAATGTATTATGCAATTTAGATTCATTCTGTGTAGATTAATCCATGCTGTTATGGATGATTATGCGCCAGCGAATGTCTACACCGAGGACAGATGACTGACGCCCTAGTCAGTCTCCCACAGGATTTTAAATAGTTATGTTTAATACGAATGCAATTCCACTGGAAATCGAAGACGATTGGCACAAATATCGCAACTCTACAGGTCTCATATTAGTTATTTCAACATAAATTCTGCGTTTGCATATGAATTGAATCTCCCAGTGTAGTCTGGGCTTGCATTCCTATCTTACATAAACAGCAATATCTGAATGTGTTCATTTAAGTGTCACATTTGCAGTGGTACCAAGATGTTAATAACCCTATCCTTGATGGCTTCAAGATTAAGATATGTAGCTTGGAAATAATATGTGAATAGAAACAGGCAAAATATTTTCCATATCAGTGAAATACTGAACAATTCCCTATTGTTTGGTTTCAAGTATTCAAACAATTTTAGTTTTCCTCTCACAATTTTCCATGTACAGTTCACTTATTGGGGACTAGTTTGAGAAGATAATGGGGGTTATTCTAACTTTGGAGGAGGTGTTAATCCGTCCCAAAAGTGACGGAAAAGTGACGGATTTACCACCAGCCGTATTACGAGTCCATTATATCCTATGGAACTCGTAATACGGCTGGTGGTATATCCGTCACTTTACCGTCACTTTTGGGACGGATTAACACTCCTCCAAAGTTAGAATAACCCCCAATATCTTGTAGGAAATGTGCATTTAATGTATCCTGCAGTCACAAGACATGATTGGTATCTTATGTGATTTTTGAATTCAAGGGAAATATAACTGTATTCATATTTTTATGTAGACAACTGGTATATACAGTAATTCTCTAATACATGGGGTAGGAAATACACACAGGACCTGGAATTTAAATGCCACCTATGGACAGCAGCATCTATTGTGCTTTCCACATAGTGGGGCTTAAAAAAAATGGCTTCAGGCCTATCACTGTAGCCTGACTTCTGCAGTGGAAAACCCACAGCATGACCTATTGACCTGTCAAAATAACCCTTTTAACATGTCCCCCTTTTAAATATTAGTAGGTCACCCCTATGTAGGCCTTGTAGCCCACAGGTACGGTGCATAACATTCAAAAGTAGGGTGTGTAGAAAATTAATATCACCATGTCACCACAGGGACAAGTCCCTAGAAGCTAAACCAGAGTACAGATTAAAACATTAATATTGCTAGAAACTAATTAAACTACTATTATTTAGAGTAGTTATTAAAAGTCCAATTCGGTGGTGAACTCAGATATTTAAGAAATGTTAAAAAAAAGTAACTTTTGGAAAGCTATGTCTACTCTGCCTGAAGCTCCTCAAGGCTAATTTGCATTAGCTCTCCTGCAGCTGCTGAGCCATTAATGAAGTGTGAAATTCCTTCCAGGAGTCTCTCCAAAGATCACTTTGACTGACAAGTGGCCCTGAATAAGCAGGAATAACTCCTGAATGAAGGACTACCTGAGACATATGTAAAAAGGTTTGCACTGATGAAAGGGATCATACAGGAGTAGAACATAATTCTTGTGTATCCCACCTAATTGCTGAAGGACCCTATTTTGTCTTACCAGACCTCTGTCTTATTGTTTGCTGTGGGTGCAGGGCCTGCTTCAAACTAGATTTTAGTATTAGATGTGGGAAGAAAACAGTCATTTCCATCCTGCATTTCAATACACACACCCATTTCTCAGATCCCAGATTTAGACCCTCGTTATGACCCTGTCGGACGGGGGAGAAGGGGCGGTAAAACTGCCAACAGGCTGGCGGAAAAAAAAATGGAATTATGACCATGGCGGTTACCGCCATGGTCATCTGCCACTTCTCCACTCTGATCTCCAGGGCGGTGACGACCGCTGGGCTGGAGACTTCAGGACCCTGCATACCGCTATGGATTTCAGGTGGTTTGGAACTGCTACGAAATCCATGGCGGTAGGCACTATAGGGTCTTCCCCCACCGCGAGTCCTCCCCACACATCCCCACCCCCCTGCCACCCCCCAAAGGTGGCAGGACCCCCCTCCCCACCACCACCCACAATATGCACATACACACACACCCTCCCCACCCCAACATGCACATACACACACCCCTACACGCACACATACACTAAAACAGCACATACACGCACACATGCACACAGACATATACGCACACATTTCCCATACACACAACACCCCCCGCATGCATACACGCACTCACACACCCCCTCTACATACTCCCATGCACGTACACAACAAAGAACACCCCCCACCCCTAACGGACGATCAACTTACCTTGTCCGTTGATCGTCTGCGAGGGGACGGGATCCGTGGGGGCTGCTCCGCCGCCAGCTCACCATCACCAGAACACCGCCACAGCGTATCATGGGATGTGACTCGGTGGGCGGTGTTCTGATGACAGGGCGGTGGAGCAGCCTCCACTTCCCCGCCCACCGCCAGTATGGCTACTGGCGGCTCTCCGTCCGAAAAAGGACAGAGGACTGCCAGCAGTCTTAATACGATGCGTGGAAAACCGCCTGCACTGGCGGTCTTCAGCACAGCAGTACCTTGGCGGGCTTGAAAAAAGACCACCGAGGTGGAAATGAGGGCCTTAGTGTGGCTGAAGTCACTATAGCCATCCTCAAATCGCTCTGCACTGCATTTTAGGCATGTTTGTAGTAAGGCAAAACAGAACCACTGAAAAAACGTGGGCGGCCAGAGGATGAGAATGTTTACCCATTGGGTAGAGAGTGTCCAGGATTCACTCCCACCTTCAAGCTAGTGCCAAAATGAAAGTTGCACCCCAAGAAACCCTCTGCAGAAAACGTTCCAGAGCTGCAGAAGATCAAAAGAGGAGTGGCCCTGCTGCCTGTAATCTAAGAGCAGCCCTGAAAGACTGGGTCAGCTCCCTCTTCTACCTAGGGCAGGGACATGGACTCCAAGGATCAGTAGGATGACACCCTGTGTGGCTACAAAACACAACAAGCTGCAATAGGCCTTCTTCTTGAAGCATCCAGTTCACCAGTGGCAACTGGACCAGGACTGGTCTTTCTGTTTACCTCTGCCTGGCACCTTAAGAGTCTCTAAGTGACCCATCTCGCCCAAAGATTCCCACACCCCTGGGAAAATGTCTAACTCCCATTCTGCTCTGGAACTTAAAACATTTTCAGCAAGACATTTCTAAGGCTCCAGAGCACCAGAGGGACCAACCTGCGTCAGTATCCCTCTTTCAGTTTCACAGCAGTGGCTGCAGGTTCAGGAGCATCCTATGCTAGAAGGACTTTTCTTCTGTGAAAGTGATAAAGTTCCATTCTACATTGGGACTTAGAAGAAATGTCAAGATTTTTGTCTAAAAAAGTGACAAAGTCCCATTCTGAGGAGTAACGTAAAAACTTTTTGGAACTTTTGAACTTTCAGACTTTCACCGTTACCACTCTACTTGATGTTTCTGACCCTTGCTTTATTTTAGTTGTAATGAAATCACACCTATGCCTTGGTCTGCTGTTTCCATGGAATGACCTAAGAGCTTAGGGCTTTATAATGCTATTTTTTAATTAAAACTTTAAAAATTCTTATCTCTGGCTCCCTGTATTGGATTTTGCCATTTTGGTGTCATTATGCTAATGAAATTTTATTCTGGTTTTCCAATTTGGTTTGAGATTTTTATTGCTTGGTGTTTTGACTTTACTACCGTTTTGGTACTGCATAGATACTTTACACATTGCCCTAAATTAAGCCTGTACAGTCTGTGCCATAGCTACCAGGGGATATTGGTCATGTTTTTTTAGTGACTTCGAGGGTTCACCCCAAAAAGAAGTATTGGTAATCCTGGAGGAGCGTAGTTGACCACCACAAAAATCAATCCACTTTCTTACACGGAGATGTCAAGATGAGTTTAGGCAGAGCTTGAAGATTTGTCCTAAATTAAGGTTAAAGGGTTTTACCTCAGGAAATCCAGGACAGCACAAGTGGCATTTGATAATCCATACCTGCATTTTGAGGGAGGTCTGATAGTCTACTCAAGGTAGATTATGCACAGGATGATGTAATATGGCAAATGACATTGGCTTGCAGTAAAACTGGTGCCATTGCACCCTTCACAAACAGGTACATATCACTATAAGCAACAGAACCTGCACAACACTCACTTGGACCCATCAAGAGGGTTCTTTGGATTAAACAGGTAGCAGTGTCCAGCTCTAGCAAATACATATAAAGTCAAACACATGTGCCATTTGCAGAGGAGAATTCAGAACCAAAATATATGGATCTTGTTAATCTAAATAAGTGAGATTTTCATTTATATTATCCTGCTTACAGCCTTACCTTACACCTTTACATTTCCTTAGACTTACATTACAGGAGACTAGCAAGGGATATGATAGTCATTTAAGGTCTCTTCTCAGTTGTAGTCTCCAAGTTCAGTTGAGGAAGTACATGGAGAGAGAAAGGGCACTTAAAGTCTGGTACAATCCTCATCAGAAAGGTGAAAGGGACGGGGAAATGTAAGTAATGAAGACGAGGGGAAGGACTCAAAGTAATGGAATTTGGGCATTACCTTATCATCCCTTCTCTCTTTCCTTACCTACTTAATTGAGATGTGCACAGCAAAGAAAACTTCAAAAGACATACATTTTAAGACAGAAGGAAGCACCAGAGGTGAAAAAATGAGTAAGGATCACCTCCTGCTCCCTGTAGGATGAAGATTTAACTTTTGGAATGAAAGAAGGGAATGGATGCAAAGTCACTCTATTTTCAAACACCCGACAAGAGGGCTGTCTACAAAATAATGCTGCCAATTCCTCCAATCTCCCATTGGAGATGATCATGACCAAAAATACTTTTTTATGAGATTAAGTCTTGATATCTATTTGCTGTAAATGCTTGAATGTGAGTGTGTTTTAATGTCTCCAAACCTAGTAGGAGATCCCAAGAAGCAAATTGTCTCAGAGGAGGAGAATGTACATTGAAGAAATCCTTAAGTCAGACCACCAGCATCCAGTAGGTTACCACAAGACACTCAAAATGCTTTTATGAAGGTCCACTGATTTTTCAGAGAGGATATTCTGAGCCCCAAAGAAGCTCCATCCTCAAGGATAGAGATGAGTCATGACCTCAAACAGAATGGCAGTAGAAGGATTAAATTGTCTAGAATTACTCCATCTACAGAAAGACACTCAATGTCTAGAATAAGAGTGGAAGCTCTTCTAGTTGCCTGTAATGGAGTTACTAACTTGTAGGGAAGCCCCCTCCTTGGAATCCCCAACCTCTCCATTTCAGAGCCACCAGCCTGAGTCCATCTAGAACCCCTGTTGTAAAATTGGAAAGAAGCATGGAGCTGGATTGGCTGCAAATTTCATTTTTCCCTCCTCCTTTGTGGAAGTCAGAAGACGAAATCAATTGGAGCATGCCCAAGCCAGAACAATGGGGATCACATTGACTTTCTCCCTCCTGAACCTCAACAGGAATGCAGGAATAAAGGGGGAAACCAAAGAATCCTGGGAGTCCACCTGGATGAGAGAGCATCCACTGCAAAGACCTGTCTCTCGCTTTGTGGAGAACAGAACTTGTTAACCAATGTATTTGATATGTTCGCTAATAGGTCAGTTGCTGTGGGAACACACCTCTGAACCAAATTAGGAAAAAAATCAAAGAATGAAGGCAAAAGTCCACTGATGAAGGAACTCTTTCTGCTCAAAGAGTATATCACCACATTCAGAGATCCCTGAATGTGGATTGGTGAGATCGACATGATCCTCTTTTCTGCCCACTGAAAGAACTTCTGTAAAATTTGTACCAAAGAGGCACGTCTTGTCACTCCTTGTTGTTCAAATAGTACTTGATGGTTATATTATCTGTTCAAATGAGGGCTTCTCTTCCTGAGATCTGCTAAGACAAGGCTTTCAAAGCTTGGTGAATAGCTTCTACTTCTCTCCAATTTGAAGACCTCCTGCTTTCACTCAGAGACCATCCTCCCTGGGCTTGATGAGGACTGAGCAGGTCTCCCCAACCTCAAAGACCGGGATCTGTGGTGATATCCGAGGAGCAGGAGGAGAAAAGGGGATTTCCTTGAAGAGGTCTGATGAGTTCAGCAACCAGAGTAGAACATGATTGCCTTCCCGTGACAACACAACCCTCAGAGAGATTCATTGAAAGAGGATCCCACACTGAAAGAATGAATCTCACCAGTAGAGGTGGGCAGAACTCATGCAATTTCACTCCACAGAATTTTACAGAGTTACATAAAAGCTGTGCGTTATTCTGTGGAGTTTTACAAATGGGAAAATTACATGTTGCACTGCTCACAATGTGATTTAGTGCCAGTAGCAGATTCCATGCTGAAAAATCAGTGAGAATCTCAACACAATGTGCGCAAGGATGTGACTCTATTCTATTACATTTTGCTGGCACTCGAGTAGAAAATCTACTCAAGAAGCAGCCCTCTGATTATGACTGCTCCCCAGGCCTCTCATGTTAAAAGATCACACTGAAAGGCTTTCTAAGCTATCGGAAATCACACGAGAGGTAACTTGAGGGGGTTTGAGCTCACCAGATCACGTGCTGCAGTCTTGCAACCCTTGTCTTCACATTATTCAAATGGAAACAAAATTCCACCATACAGTGATTGGATGAATTTGGCTATAACTCGTATTAAAAAAGTAACACAGAGTCACCAAATTCCTCCAATTCCATGAGCTGAATTAATAATTCTGCCAAGGTCTACACATCAGTTTTTGGAGATGGAATCTTGCCCAGGGAACATGAAACACAGTGGAGCCAAAATGGTCCTGCACCTGAAGGCACAATAGGATCCTGGGAGAAGACTATAGAAGTAGAAACCTGTTATGAGATTAGATTTTTAGAAGTCTTACCTGCGGAAATGTCACCATCCCCTGAGCATTGAGGAACCAAGCTCCATAAAAGAGTCTTCCAGGAAATGAGTCATTCCTAATTTTTCCAAATTTATGAGAAAACCATACTTATGCAACAATTTGAGGACTCTCGGAGTATAACGCTAGACCAACTCCCCTGGGCCTGTCTGCATGAATGATCCAGATGTACACAAATGCCTGCCTAGTGAAGCAATGCAATCAATGAAGTGAACACCCTCATGAACTCTTGCAGCACAGATTTGAACCTGAAAGAAAGGACTGAGAATGAAGCCCCACACAGCAAATCATAAGTGCCTTTGACATTCTTCACAATAGGTGTATGGAGGTATGCATCTTGAAATCAGTTGTGGCTGGAAAATACTTGTCCCTTAGCATAGGAATGATTAACTGAAGAATCACATTTTGAAGTGTACTGTTCAAACCCAAATGTTCACCTTTTGATTATTCAGAACCAGTCTGAAAGAATATGATGCCTTTTGCAGGATGAACAGCATAGAATATAATCCTTTGCCTTATTCTGAACCAGCAACCTCAACAGTTGGTTTTTACAATAGAAGATCCATAATAGCCGTAGAGAGGACTTTACACTTGAAAGGATCCTTTGGCATTGGAGTAGGAACCATACCTGTTTAGCTGCATTTCTGTGAAATCTATGGGGTAACCCTTTCAAACCACATTCAGTATGCACTGATCACTGATATCCTGATTCTGGGCTTAAGGGAACCTTTGGATTCTGCCACCACAGGAAATATGGAAGCTGGAAATCTGTAATTGTCAGGACCTCCTCTTGGACAAAACTGTCTGATCTGTTGAATCAGATGTTTTGCTCTGCATTTTGGGCTGAAATATTTTCTTGCGGTAAGACAAGGATTTGTAACCCTTTTTGTGTAGAGCGAGAAGAATGCCACCAAGATGTTTGAGGATAGGATGATGAAGAGGATCTACCCTTATAAGGAAGGGAATGCTTTCTATCTTTGGAAGCTTTGGTAATGATATTATTTAACTTATCAACAAACAGCTTTTTTGCTATCTAAAAATACTTTTCTAAATATGTTCTCACAGAAACCTCTGCTTTGCATTCACCCATCCAAAGGTTTCTTTGCACTGCTACCACAGCATAAGACGCCACTGATGCTGCTATGTGAATGTCAGAAGAGATGTCTCCCAAATATTTTGCAGTAGCCCATCAAAGTCCTTAACAAAAGATTGTGCAGAGTTTGTGGTGTAAGTGGAAGTCCTTAAAGTCAGTTTCTGAGCAACACAAGCTCTCCATCTTGTTGTCAGTAGCATCTGAGTGGAGCGGCATCCTCTGGGTTTTAGGAGGTTCTCCTGACCATAGTTGCTAAGATAGCGTCTTCTTTGTGGTTATGAGGTAAACCCTCATTAGAGTCATCATGTGTATTGAATTTCTGAAAAAACTGACGCACAACACCACAATCAAGCTCTTTTCACTCTGCAAAATTCAATTCAGGTCTTTGACTTTTGCATGAAGAAGAATGGAAATTCCTGGTGGTTTAGTATACTGGAGTAGCAAAGCATCATTGTTGTCTTCCCTGGAAAAGTCTGAAACCCCAAATTGTGCCAGATGTGGACTAGAATTTCTGAACCCCATCTCTCTTACTATATTTCCCAGTGAAGTAAATAGTGCTTCATCATCGTCAGAAGAAGAAGAGGTCATTGAAGCCCTGCTTTCTTTCTTAGGTTTCTTCTCTTTGGCTTTAAGGTCTTTTGCTACTGCAGACTCGATCATTTTTTACACCTCTGACGTGGTCATGAGACCAGGCTCATCTGCCAGAGCAAGAGGTGGAGTCAGGGACTGTTTCTCCTAACTTGAAGAGATCCCTCCACCTCTGAAGAGGAAGAAGAAATGAACCTTCTTTTGCACTTTTTTTCCCATCCATGGCTCCAGAATACCCTCATTTACAGAGACACAGAATTCTTTAAAAAGGAAAACTCTCCTCTCGAAAACAACCAGTTCACTGGGGACAAAAACCGCAACAAACACCCTTTAACCACCAATGTCTGAAAGGGAGTAGAAACTTCAAAAAATATTTAAATACATTGAAAAACGTGTCTCTCAATAGTGCGACTTACAATTGTTTCTGCATGAAACCTGCTGCTTATGCCGGTCACATCAGCGCTGCTTTCTGCACCCGGAAGTTCAGACTGAGCCTCAGATACCGCCCAAATGATCTTACGGCTGGTCTGAAAGGAATGCAACAGAAACCACTTCCGTGTCTATCTGTGTGGTGCTCCCCACTGATAAGAAGGCGGCTTAGGGTTGATCAACAATACCCTGGCCGATTACTCCATTCAATTTCTTTCTTTCAAACATTTGTAACTCAGCTGTGTAGTGCCTGCTGCTTCACATATGGATATGCGCTGGTAAGACACGAAAGACACAGGAGGCCTGGAGAGGGGCTGCTTTTGGTTTGCAGTTAGGGTGATTATAATTGGTTGGCTGGTAAGGTAAGACTGTAGGAAAGTACCATCCTTCTTGGTATGTTACCCCCAATTTATATCTGTTTGTCAGTGTGTTTTTACTGTCTCACTGGGATCCTGCTAGTCAGGACCCCAATGCTCATAGTTTGTGGTCTATATGTCAGTGTGCTTTACTGTGTTGTCAGTATACTTGACTATGTCACTGAAGTTCTGCTAAACAGAACTCCAGTGCTTATGCTCTCTCTGTTTACCAAATTTGTCACTGTAGTCTAGTGACTCCATATTCCAATCATATTGGCACACTGGACCCCCCTTATAAGTCCCTAGACCTTTTGGCCAGGAAATCACTCCCCGCGTGCACAGCACCACCCCTGCTGTACCCGTGTCCTCCCACCCCGCCCTCGCTGCTGCTGAGTGTCTAGTGGTAAGCGTAATGCTAATTTTTTGTTGTTGTTATTCTGTAATTTTGTACTTTCTGTTTATCTGTACCTCTATATTGCGCCTTTTTCCCGGTTTCCTGTGCCGCTTGTGTGCCCCTCTGTCCCCCTTGCACTCCGGCTCCCCCGAGCCGCTCTCATTCCCGCTGCTGCGTACCTGGGCCCACCCCCTTCGCACCCCCATTCGCTCCCACCTCCCAGCTACTCCTCCCTCCCACCTCCCCTTCTTAATGGCGGTCGCTGTGTGACCCGGTGAGTGACCTCTGACCTTTTGGCCAGGAAATCACTCCCCGCACGCACAGCACGACCCTGCTGTACCCGTGTCCTCCCACCCCGCCCTTGCTGCTGCAGAGTGTCTAGTGTCTAGTGGTAAGCGTAGTGCAATTTTTTTTTGTTATTCTGTAATCTTGTATTTTCTGTTTTTCTGTACCTCTATATTGTGCCTTTTTCCCAGTTTTCTGTGCCGCTTGTGTGCCCCTCTGTCCCCCTTGCACTCCGGCTTTTCCGAGTTGCTCTCATTCCCGCTGCTGCGTTCCTGCGGCCCGCCCTCTTGCGGCCCCATTCACTCCTAGCTGCTCCTCCCTCCCACCTCCCCTCTTTAATGGCGGTCGTGCGCAGTGGGTGCGCCAGAGGCAAGCCCGTCTGTGCCTGTCCGTGCCTGGACCGCGCCCAGCGCCAGGCCCCCTGGCCCGCGTGGCCCCCGCACCGCCGCACGCCGTTACTCTGCCAGCGACCTCCACGCCTTCAATCTAGGGCACTCCTCCACCTGCTTCCAGTCCACCTTGAAGAACAGCAAAAGACCCTTCGCCTGCCAAGCCTGCCACTACACCTGCACCCTACAGCGCTACAACTGTCCGGCCGACAGCCAACTCAACTGCATTCTACTCAATTCCCGATCCATCCACAAACACGCCATCGAACTTTGGGACCTGCTGACCTCCACATCACCGGACATCGCCTTCCTCACCGAAACCTGGATGAACTCAGCCTCTGAACCCGACATAGCCATCGCCATCCCTGAAGGCTACAAGATCACCAGGAGAGACCGCACCAACAAACCAGGAGGAGGAATCGCCATAGTCAACAAAAGCACCATCAAAGTCTCGACTAGCACCCTCGACACCCTCAACAGCGCTGAACAGCTCCACTTCAACGCCAACACCATCCTCAAGGGAACACTGATCTACAGACCCCCGGGCCTCCGAGCACAATTCTGCAATACCATCGCCGACATAGTCAGCGCCCAGGTCCTCGCCTCGGCAGACTACATCCTCCTCGACAATCTGAACTTCCATCTAGAAAACAACAACGACGTCAACACCAACAACCTGCTGGACAACCTCGCTAACCTCAGCCTCAAACAACTCGTCACATCGCCCACTCACACCGCAGGCCACACACTCGACCCCATCTTCTCTGCCAGCAGCCATGTATCCTTCAGCTCCACCACCAAACTCGACTGGAAAGGCCACCACTGCATCCACTTCTCCTACCTGAAACCGACCACTCCCCACCACCGCACAGAACCCCCCGGACGCAACTGGAGCAAAATCTCACAGATCAACTGATCTTCACCCTAGCCCAGTCCCCACCGCCAGGAACCTCGGACCCCAACACAGCCACCACCGACCTGGTTAGAAGACTATGCCAACACACTCGCTCAGCGCAAAAAACCCTCAAACACTCTCCACAGCGCCAAGCCCACCTGGTTCACCCCAGACCTACTGAACTCCAAACGAGAACGTCGCAAAAGGAAGAAGACCTGGTGCCAGGATCCTACCGAACCCCACCTCACCGCACCCAAGGAATCCATCCGCAAGCATCACCAGCTGATCCGCACCACCAAAAAGACCAACTTCAAAAACCACATAGACAAAAACGCTTACAACAGTAAAGAACTCTTTGGCATCGTCAAAGAGCTCTCAAGCCCCAGGACCTGCTCCAACAAACTCCCACCCTCGCAAGAGTTCTGCAACGCCCTTGCCACCCATTTCCGCCACAAGGTAGAAGAAATCCACAACAGCTTCAACCCCAAGACCGACCTCAGAGCACAGACCCCCACGAACCTAACACCCCGAGCAACACCAACCTCCTTCACACCTGTACCCTCGTCAACAAAGAAGACATCACCAACGCCAAGGCCTCCATCCACTCCGGATCCCCAAGGGACCCCTGCCCTCACCAAGTCTTCAATAAAGCAAGCAACATCATTGCACCCCACCTCTGCAACACCATCGACAGCTCTTTCGAGTCAGCCACCTTCCCAGAAATCTGGAAACACGCAGAAGTCAACGCCCTACTGAAGAAGCCCAAGGCGGACCCAGACTACTCGAAGAACTACCAACCGATCTCCCCCCTCCCCTTCCCAGCCAAGGTCATCAAAAAAGTCATCAACGCCCAACTTTCCCGTTTCTTGGAAGACAGCAAGGCGATCAACACTTCACAATTCGTTTTCCGAAAACATCACAGCACCGAGACCGCACTCATCGCTGCCAAGGATGACATCAGGACCATGCTCGACGAAGGCGAGACCGCAGCACTCATCCTCCTGGACCTCTCTGCAGCCTTCGACACAGTATGCCCTCACACCCTCCGTACACAAATCCACAACGCCGGAATCCACGAAAAGGCGCTCATACTAAAACTCCTTCAGGACTGCAGCCTGAGTGAAATAGTGCACACACTATTTCACTGCCATTTTCACTGCACTAGGTAACTTATACGTCACTTATATGTCTAACCTTCTGTTATTGAAGGCTAGGTGCAAAGTTACTGTTTCCTACTAACCTTGCAAAAGCAAAGGTGCCCCCACGTTGTCCAGGACCAATTTCCCAGACTTCGTGAGAGTGGGGACACCATTATAAGCATGCACTACATATATGCCAATACATACATGTGGCTTCACATTGGTAACTCTGAAAATGGCCATGTGAGGTGTCTAGGTTTGGGAAATTGTACCCCCAATCCAATTCTGGTATTAGGGGGGCAATTCCATGCACCCTGGGGGCTTCACCATGGACCCCCAGTACTGCCATATCAATTCTCTGAGGTTTCCACTGCATCCCCAGCTGCTGCCACCTCACAGACAGGTTTCTACCTACTGGGGATTCAGCAGCTCAATCCCAGGAAGGCAGAACAATGCATTTCCTTTAGTAGAGGGCTGTTACACCCTCTCCCTTTGGAAATAGATGTTACAGGAATGGGAGGGGTGTCCTCCAAAAACCTCTGGAAATGCTTTGAATGGCACAAACAGTGCCCTCCTTGCATGATCCAGTCTACACCGGTTCAGGGACCCCGGTCTCTGCTCGGGCTCAAAACTGAACACAGGAAAGGGGAGTGACCACTCTTTGACCACTCCCTGTACATCACCACCCCAGGGGTGGTGCCCAGAGCTCCTCCAGAGTGTCCCTGGCATTAGCCATCTTGGATTCTAAGGTGTGGGGATCCTCTGGGAGCATCTGAGTGGCCAGTGCCAGCAGGTGACGTCAGAGACATCTCCTGATGGGTGCATACCTGGTTAGGTAGCCAATCCCCCTCTCAGGGATATTTAGGGTCTCTCCTCTGGGTTTTTCCTCAGATTCGGTTTGCAAGACTCCACCAGGACTCCTCTGCATCTTTTACTTCATCTTCTACCAACGGAACCGCAGCTGAACTCTCCAGGAACTCTACAAACTTCAACAAAGAAGCAAAGACGACTTCTGCAACATTGTAACTTCAGCGACTGCCAGCAACTGTAACAGTTTCCAGGTTGTGTGTCCTCCAAGGCCTGCCTGTCTTCAGCCTGCACCAGAAGAACCGAAGAAATCTCCTGTGGTTTGACGGAGTCACTTCCCTTCTTAAGCAGTCACCTCTCTGCAGCTCCGACCAGTGGGAGGGTCCCCTCTCTAGACGACGAGCTTGGATCCAGCAACACAGGTGGTGGACTAAAGTGAATCTGACAGTCCTAAGGTCCAGCTGTCCAACTTTGGTGGAGGTAAGAGCTTGCCTCCCCATGCAAGATGGTACCCCCTTGCACTGTGTGACTTGCAGTTGCCAAGGCTTGTGTGCGACCTTCCAAGAAGTTCTTCATGCACAACACAGCTTAGGCCCCCAGCACTCCATCCTGCAATGCCCAGCTTCCTGAGTGGTTGTCCGGAGGCGTGGGATCCCTTTGTGTCATGCTGCACCGGCCTCCATTTGCACCTTCATTGTCTCCGTGCTATGGGACTCCTGTGCACGCTGCTTGGTCTTCTGAGGGGTCTCGCCCCCTCTGTCTCACACTCCTGAGTAGAGGCCACCAGGTGCCTCCTGGTCCCAGGCAGCACCATTTTCTGCTAACCGCGAGCTTTGCCTGTGCCAAGGCTTGTTGGTAGAATCCAGCAACGCAACCCAGACTGCAATCACCCATCCGGCGTGGGATATCTTCCGCACCAACCAGGAACCCGCATCTGTCTTCTCGGGTGCATAACTGACTTTGTCTTCTCACCAGTGGTTCTTCTTTTGCACCTTCAGCCGGGTTAGCAGGGGCTCCTGTTCTCCCTGGATTCTTCAGTGCTTCTTGGACTTGGTTCCCTTTTTCCATAGGTCTTCAGGTCCAGGAATCCATCATTGGTGTCTTGCAATCTCTTCTGGTTCTTGTATAATCTTCTATCACAACTTCTTGTGTGTTTCAGGAAACCTACTGTGGTTTACTCCTGTTTTCCTGGGCTCTGGGGTGGGGTCTATTTCTTACCTTTGGTGTATTCTAATACGCCCAGCGCCCGTCTACACACTACACTTGCCTAAGTGGGGAACCGACTTTCGCATTCCACTATTTTAGTATATGGTTTGTGTTCCCCCTAGGCCTGTTGCAATCTAATGTGATTTTCACTATTTGCACTGTTTTCTGTTTACCTACCTGTTTTTGGTTTCTGGTGTATATACTGTGTATATTACTTACCTCCTAAGGGAGCATAGTCTCTAAGGTATTTTTGGCATTTGTGTCACCAAAATAAAGTACCTTTATTTTTTTAACACTGAGTATTCTCTTTCATGTGTGTGAGTACTGTGTGACTATAGTGGTATTGCAAGAGCTTTGCATGTGTCCTGGTTCTGTCTTGGCTGCTCTGCTACAGCTACCCCTAGACAGATTAGCTGCTAGACACTGACTACATTTCACTAGTAAGGGATAGCTGGACCTGGTATAAGGTGTAAGTATCTTTGGTGCCCACTACAAACCAGGCCAGCCTCCTACACCAGTCCAGTTTGAAAACCTCAAACAGGGCTCATAAGTCTCTTCTCTACAAAAAAGTGCCTCCAAATTACACACTCATAATCCCTCATCACCAATCCTCAAGACCAACTCAAGATTAAGCTTTAGCCAACCTTTGCTAACGTTTGCCTCACGTGGCTGAATGAATCCTCAAGGTTACCAGAACAAAAAAACTGTTAAGCAATGAAAAGTGGTCATAAATGAAAGATAACTACTGAAACATTAAAAAAAAATAAAGAGCACATAGAACAAAATCTTCTTTCTCCTTTCCCATAGCTACATGCACTTTAGAATCAGAAGCACAAATGTATCCTTTCATAAAGAGCATAACAGTCATTATGACCGATGAAGAATGCCATTCTTGAATGATCGCGTGGAGGTACACATGCAAAATCCTACTGCAGGCAGAAGGTGTGATAAAAATGGCTGAAATTCAGGGTGAATGTAGACATCGTCTAGCAAATTGAACTTGACTAATAGTGTCAAAAGATGAAGGAAGTGGATGTGTTCAGTTATTTATATTTGATATGCTTCTTCATGCATATGGAGCAGGATAAGTTAGGCTACACCCTTTCTGTGTCTATGTCACAATTATGCAAATATACATGTTCATATATGAAATTATAACCACTGTGTGACTATATTTCCTTAACATGTGTGATGCATTTAGATATATTAGTGGAATGTAATCAGGGTACAAATATGAGATTTACATATATGTGCACAAGTGTTCTATTGAACCATGTAATCATGTTTTCTCCCATTTACGTTTTAGATTTCTTCCTAAAATTATACGTGTGTATGTATAACCATGTAGTGGAAGTTCATATTGACTGTTGAGTTAACCTAGCCTGACTGAAGCCCTCATATTAAATGCTTTGCCAGTATGTTATATCTTTTTTCTTGCAGGTGTTTTATCATTCTTCTTGTTAGCTAGAGAAAGGATTATTGCAGCGGACTTTAGAGAAATAATGGTCAAAGGAGGCTTTCTGTTAACCATGTGCCAGGACAGGGGGACACTCAAGGTTGCTCTCTGCAGTCCCATTTTCGATGAGATGGGAAACTCAAGAGAAGGTGCATTTACTCCTCTCGGTTAATAATTTGGTTGGTTCCTGGTGGTGTAAGAAGAGATAGAGATGGTTTTGAAGATCCTGTTATTTTAATCGGTATTTCACTCAATCAATCAATCAATGAATCAATCTGGATTCCTATCAGCTCAGCTAACCTCCCGCAAGGGTGTCCAGGGACTGAGATCTTGCATGGATCAGTTGAAAAGGCACGTCTCGAGTCCCTTCCTGAATTCTGGTAGAGAGAATGAACTTTTGAGGTGCAGGGGAAGGTTGTCTCAGGACTTGGCAGCAAGATAGGAGAAGGAACGTTGATTTGGTGGATGCAGGGCATATGAGCAAGTGCGAGGGGGGGCAGAGCACAGAGTGCAGGTGTATGGAGGGTTGGTGGACATTCAGGTGGTGGTTGATATATGCTGGTCCTTGGCTGTGGAGAGCCTTGTAGGCATGTAGCAGCATTTTGAATTGCCATCTTTTCTGTATGGGAAGCCGTGGATGTTCCTGAGGAAGAGGGTAATGTGGGTCCATTTGGAGAGGTCGGGATAAGTCTGGCAGCAAGATTTGTATTGTCTGAAGTCTCTTTAGGATTTGGATAGTGAGTCCTGCGTAGAGTGCATTGCCGTAGTTCAGTCGGCTGATGACTAGGGCTTGAGTGACAACTTTTCTGGTGTTGATGGGGAGCCATCTGAAGATCTTTCAGAGCATGCAAAGGGTGTGGAAGCAGGCAGAGGTGACTAAGCTGATTTGGAGTTTCATGGTGAGTTTGATGTCCAGGATGATGCTGAGGTCTCAGGTGTGGTCTGTCGGTGTAGGTGTTGGTCCGAGTTCTGCGGGCCACCAAGTGTTATTCCATTCGTCTTAAGGCAGCTTCAGGCAGTTGATCTTCATCCAGTCGGCTACGCTCATCATGAAGTTGCGGAAGTTGGTCCTAGAGGTAGAGGGGTCTTCTGATTGCAAGAGGATGAGCTTGGTGTTGTCTGCGTGGAATATGATATTGAGGCAGTGGGTTCTGTTTATGTTGTCTAGGAGCACCATTTACATGTTGAACTGGGTAGGGCTGAGGGATAAGCCTTGAGGGACATCGCAGATGATGCTCTTGGCTTCAGAAGTGAAGGGTGGTAGGCAAATTCTCTGGGTTCGTCATGTGAGGAAGAATACAGTCCATTTTAGGGCATCTCTCTGGATCCCGATGTGGTGGAGTCTCTTGATAAGGGTGTGGGTGGGATACGGTATCAAACACTACTGAGAAGTCGAGGAGGATCAGAGCCGCTGTCTCTCCCCAGTTGAGGAGGGCGCCTAATGTCATTGTGGCAGCGATCAGGGTGGACACAGTGATGTGGTTGGTACAGAAGCAAGATCGGGAGGTGTCCATCAGGTTGTTGCTGTCCATGTGTTTGGTGAGTTGGTGGGTGATGTCCTTCTCGAGGACTTTGGTGAGGAAGGGGAACAGCGAGATGGGGCATTAATTCTTGAGTTTGTTGCAGTCGGCTGTGGGTTTCTTGAGAAAGGGTCTGACTTTGGCATGCTTCCATTGATCAGGAAAGGAGACTGTGGTGATGGAGTGGAGGTGAGTTCAGAGATGATTTCCTTGCTCCTGACATTGAAAAGGTGGTGGGGGCAGGACACCATGGTTGCTCCAGAGTGGATGGATTTCCTGATGGCTGTGGTGTTCTCAGTGGTGAGTTGTTTCCAGCAGCGAGCGGATGGTTGCGGATGACGTCTGATGTTCTGAGGAGGCTGTCAAGGTCAGTGGGTTGGGATCTAAAGTTTCTGTAGATGGTGACTATCTTGTTAATGAAGTAGTCAACCAGGGTGTTGCAGAGTTTTAGGAAGGGGAGATTGCGTTCTTGGAGGCTGATGGGCAGGAAACCTCACTGACGATGTTTAAGAGTTCCTTGTTGTGCTTGGGGTGGCTTAAATGCCATCCACCCGGGTGCATTTTTTTGAGTCTTTCAGGTGTTGATGGTATATGTTGAGGGCTGATTTGAAGGTGGCTTTGTCTGGGGATCCTTGTTAGTGCCCCATTGTCCTTCTAGGTGTTTGCAGTTGCATTTCATGGTCCTCAGCTCTGGCGTATACCAGCTGGCTTGTTTGGTGGATCTTCTGGTTTTGACAGGCTTGATGGGGTGACTCTGTTGCCGCAGTTGGGGATCCAGGCAGAAAAGTGTTTGATGGCCTGTTAAAGGTTGGTTGCGGAGTCGGGATGGGTGGTGTTGAGGGCATCCATCCACTGGGTTTCGGTCACTTTGTTCCAGCTGTAGTGGGAGGATCTGGGTGGCTTGGTGGTAGTCCCTCGATGGTGACGTGAATGATGGCATGGTTGATCAGAAGAGTTTGGTGATATGACTGTCCTTGACTCTGTCGCTGTCAGTGAAGATCAGTTCAAGCGTGTGTCCTGTGATGTGTGTGGGGTTGGTGACTAGTTGGGTGAGGCTGATAAGGCTAATGAATTCTAGGAGGTTGGCAGTGCTTGTGTCTTTGTGGTCGTCAAGGTGGAAGTTGAGATCACTGAGGAAGATGTAGTGCTTGGAGTTGATGACGAGTGGGGTGGTGAATTTGGAAAGGATGTTGCAGATGGCAGGGTGTGGCTCTAGGGATCTGCAGCTAAGGTGCCTCTGATGGTCATTCTGTCACTAGTTTGCAGTGGAAGTTGAGGCGTTCCATAATCGGTGTTGAGTCATCTTCGGTTGTGGTGCAGTGGATGGTTTCTTTGTGGGTGATGCCACTTACGTGTTTGTTGTTGGGGTCCCGGTGTCTCATCTTGTAGCCACAGGGCATCGCAGTGGTGATATCGTGGGTGGTAGCAGGGTTGAGCCAGGTCTCTGTTGTGAAGAAAAGTTTGGGAGTGAGGGTGGTGATGGTGTCCCAGATTTCTGTGGCAAGTTTGCAGAGTGATCGGGCATTGAGCACAAGGAAGTGGAGCTGTTCCAGGGAGGTCACGGCCCCAGAGGTCCTGGGTTGCAGGTGGAAAGACTGTGGCAGCAGGTGAAGGGTCCTATCATTGATTAAAAAGATACAAGGCAACAGTTGTTGTTGAAGAATCCAGGGTCCAGGGCTCTGAGTTCTGTGGAGGTGTATCAGTGGGTGGCCAGAGGGCCAGGGCTCCTGATGCTAGTTGCAGTCCAGGCGCAAACGGGCACAGATGGACTTGCCTTTGGTGTGGCCTCATTGCAGCTTTCATAAAGTAGGTCCTGGGAGGGTGGCAGTGGAAGGAAGCAGGGGAGTGAACAGGCAGGAACAGTGCAGGCGGGAAAGGAGCAGATGGCTCCTAAAATGGTGCAGACATTATTAGAAAACCAGAGCCAGAAAGACGGTAAGGTGCAAATACGAAAAAGACTTAGAGACTCACTGGCAGCCCAAATTCTATTGATATCATGCATAAATGAGGCAAACACAAATACAGGAAAGAAAAAGACTTAAGGAGTATGTTTGAAAGCCCTGTGGTGTGCCACAGGAAAAGGGCAGAAATGCATTGTGTTTACAAGATACAGTGCGCTGCCTAGCACCAACGCAAGTATGATTGCACCATGGAGCAAGGGTGACTGCATTGTCCAGAGAGGCATACACATATTTCTCCTTGTTGCGCCTGCCTTAGGGAAGCATACAGTTCTGATGCATTCCCAGGTTTACAGATTTTTGTAAACCTAGAAATGCGTCAAAGCCCATTGGTGTTGCATAGAATCACCTACCATAATGCCCATGGCATGCCTCCCTGAAGTAGGTAGTGTAAGGCAACCCAGTGACCCGCGCTGCACTGCCTTGCACCATATCTACAAGGTCAAGAAAAGCCACACAAAGTGACTTTGCATGGCCTTGTAGATATGAGTCTTCACTATGTGCCACCGGTGCATCACAAAAAGTGACACACTGGTGATGCACAGGGGATTGGCTTAATGGGGTCACGCTGTGGCATCCATTATGTAGGTCCAGGGAGAGGAGTGGGATGCTGGGTGGTGGGAAGTGGGGGAGCAAATTGGTGGGAAAGGAGTGGGCAGCTCCTAAAATGGCATGGACAGTATAAGAAAAACAGAAGCCAGAAAGACAGGAAAATAACAGTAAAGTGCAAATACGGCAAAAAAAGACTTAGAGGCTAACAGGCAGCACAAATGCTATTGATACCAGACAAAAAGGAGGCAAACACAAATAAGGCAAAGAAAAAGACTCAGATGCTGACAGGCAGCACATATGCTACTGACACCAGGCAAAAGAGGCAAATGCATGAAAAGCACGTGGTCTTAGGCAGAGTCAGGGAAACCTGCTACAGGCACAGCTGATCGGGGATTGTGTTTTTATAGTGAGTTAGGCCGATTCCTGCTAGACTCTGGGAGGGAAAAATCCCCTTGCTGAGCTTTCATGAGAGTATAAAGCTTTCTGCTAGACCCTCAATTTCCATTTTCCAAGACTTCTACAGAAGTGTATGCTATCCTGACAATGTCCGGTCTCTCTGAATAGAAATCCTAATGGATGATCCTGTAGTTGATCTATGCTCAGAAGAGAGAAACTGCTCTTCTTTATGGAACAACTACTTACAACAGTTTGTTTAATTATCGTAGTGACTGTCACAATTCTGTATCTCACTTTATTACAGCTTAATCTACTGAGATATGTTTGAATTTATTTTTTAAAATTTTATTTATGTTCTGGATTGATAGTATCAAAAAATAAAATCTATTGAATCATAATTGGTGATTCTTGATCCTTATTGTGATTCACAAGTCAGAAATGTATTGCTGATGTCTTCTCCATTTCAGCGCTTCATGTCAACCACCAATGAAGAAAAATCTTTGATGACTTTGCTACGACATTAAATTGTAAGTACCAACTTGTCATCACAGACAAATTGCCTCTCAAATTTCCTCAGAAAAATTCTGGAGCACAACAGTCAAAGAATTAGAATTACATTTGCCTCAATGTTAGAAATGGGGTCTTTGGTTCACAGTCAGGTGGCCCCCCTGTCCAAGCAAGGACCCTCACTCTAGTCAGGGAAAAGAAGAGTCAACCCCAGTTAACCATTGCTCAGCCCCTTGGTAGCTTGAAACGAGCAGGCAGGCTTAACTTCAGAAGCAATGTGTAAAGTATTTGCACCACCACACCCAGTAATATGTCAAAACACTACAAAATGGACACCACACCAGTTTAGAAAAATAGGTAATATATCTCTCAAACAAGAACAAAATAACAAAAATCCAGCATACACAAGTCAAGATATGAATTTTAAAAAGAATAAGAGTCTTAGGCCCTAATTAAAGGCATTGGCGGTAAATGATGCCTAACGCCGCAGTGACGGCCGCCAAAAGACCGTCGCCGTGGCTAACATCCATCCGTCAAATTATGACCACAGCTGGATTTCCACCACAAGAAGGACAGAAACCCAGCTGTGGCCATACTAGCGGATGGTGTGAAGGTGGTGCTCTACCACGAGCATCACCACACCAGTAGACCCCTGCCAGCCGTATTATGAAAAATAATACGGCCTTGTGGTGTTCTGCTGGCAGGCGCTGCTGGCGGTACCAGCGCCCGTCCCGTTCCCTGCCGGAAGACCCCCTGGATGCAGGTAAGTTGGGTTTCTGACAGGGGAGGGGGCAGGGGTGTTGTATGTGTGGGGTTGTGTGCATGAATGTGTGAGTGTGTGCGTGAATGCAAATGTGTGTGTAGTGTTGTTTGCGAGTGTGTATGCATGTGTGAGAATGCATGTGTGAATGGAAATGTGAATGCATGTCTGCGTATCAGTGTGAATGTGTGTACGGATGTGTGCAAAAATTAATTGATGCATGCGTGAATGAATGCATGTATGCCTGTGTGAGTGAGTGTGTGTATTTGTGGTGCGTGTCTGCGTGAATGAGGGGGTGGGGGATCAAAAGCAGGGGCGTGGATGGAGGGAGGGTGGGAGGCTTCTGGGGAGTGTTTGGGGGGGTGGTGATCCACCTACCAGTGAAAGGGAAGGTAGGACCTACCTCCATGGTTTTCGTGGCGTGCAGTAGGCAGGGTCATAATGCCGCCGGCGGTAAAATAGGGCCCACCAGCCTGGAGATTCTTTTATCTGGCCTGGCGGCTGCTACTGCCATGGCCGTCAGAATGGTAAATTGGCCGCTGGCTGCAGCCAGCCCGGCAATGTCATAATGTACTACTGCTATATTATCACAGTTTGCCGGGGTCAAAATGACCCCCGAAATCCTTAGAAAACAGTTATTGTTAGACAAAGTACCTGGTTTGTATAATAAATAAAGCCACACAAGTCAGTGATGCGTAGATTCCTTACGTGCAAGTGAGGCCGTGCATCGTTTTCTCCTTTCGGTCAGGTCGGCAATGCGTAATTTTACTCCCTTGCAAGACAGTGATGCGTCGATTTTCAGATGGGCACCTCAGGTCCGGGAAGGCTTTGTGTTGATTTTTCAAGCCGAGTGATGATGCATTGAAATCCTGTCACACGGGGTCAAGAAACCGTGCTGCGTGGGGTTTGCATCATTATCAGCAGCAGCTAGTGGGTGTTGCACATCGTTTCTGCAGCTGTGATGCTTGATCTTCCAGCAGCGATGCAGGCGTAGTGTCGATTTCAGCTGTGAGGCCCGTGGCGCATTGTGTATCAGCCGCATTGCGGATGGTGCATCGAAAAGTTCCCCGCACGGCGGGTCTTTGTGTGGATTTCAGTCTTCTTCCACCAGCTCACCTTAGAAGGGCCCAGGGACTGGATGGGGCACCACTTGGCAGGGCAGAAAACTCACCAGAGAGTCATGGCCCTGAGACTTCTACAACAGGAGGCAAGCTCAACTCAAGCCCTTGGAGATTCCTATCAAGCAGGAATGTACAACAAAGTCCAGACTTTGTCCTCTTTCACAGGCAGAAGCAGCAACTGCAGGATAGCCCAACAAAGCACAGTCACAGGCAGGGGTAGCACTTCCCAGCTCTTCAGCTCTTCTCCTTGGCAGAGTTTCCTCTTGAATCCTTGAAGAAATCTGAAAATGTAGGGTTTTGGGTCCAATACTTATATGCCTTTTTTCCTTTGAAGTTGGCAAACTTCAAAGGAAAGCCTCTGTTGTTCACAAGATCCTGCCTTGCCCAGGCCAGGCCCCAGACTCGCACAAGGGGGTTGGAGACTGCATTGTGAGAGGGCAGGAACAGCCCATTCAGGTGTAAGTGACCACTCCTCTCTCCACTCTAGCACAGATGGCCCATCAGGATATGCAGGCTACTCCCCAGCTCTCTTTGTCTCACTGTCTAGAGCGGGGGTCTTTAAACTGGGGGGCAGGCCTCCCTAGTGTGGCCTCAAGTCATCCCGGGGGGTGCCAGGCTCTGGCCAAAATAAGCATTACACAGATAAAAGTGTTTTGTTTTAAGCAGAAACATGTTATTGCATTTTTTTTAGGCAATAGTACTTAACTGCAATGTTTAAATACGTCTAGACATATTTAAACATTGCCAACTTTATTAGAAAATTGTGAAAAAGTCTGTGGGGGACGCAATGATTTTTATTTTTCAAATGGGGGGCGCAGCACTGAAAAGTTTGGAGACCACTGGTCTAGAGGGAATTCACACCAGCACAACTGTCAGTCTCACCCAGGCAGGTAATCCACAAACAGGCAGAGTCACAGAATGGTTTAAGCAAGAAAAAAACCACTTTCTAAAAGTGTCATTTTCAAACTAGCAATCTAAAAACCACATTCACTAAAACATATATTTTTAAATTGTGAGTTCAGAGACCCCAAACTCCACATTTCCATCTGCTCCTAAAGGGAATCTGCACTTTAATGATATTTAAAGGCAGCCCCCATGTTAACCTATGAGAGAGATAGGCTTTGCAACACTGAAAGCTGAGATCAGCAGTATTTAATTGTTAGGACATGTAAAACACACATGTACATGTCCCACCTTTAACATACACTGCACCCTGCCCAGGGGACTACCTAGGGCCTACCTTAGGGGTGCCTTACATGTATAAAAAAGGGAAGGTTTAGGCCTGGCAAGTGGGTATACTTGCCAGGTCGAATTGGCACTTTAAACCTGCACACACAGGCACTGCAATGGCAGGTCTGAGACATGTTTACAGGGCTACTCATGTGGGTGGCACAACCACTGCTGCAGGCCCACTAGTAGCATTTGATTTACAGGTCCTAGGCACTCCTACTGCACTTTACTAGTGACTTACTAGGTAATCAAATATGCCAATCAGAAATTGGCCAACTACACATACAAATTACACAGGAGCACTTGCACTTTAGCACTTGTCAGAAGTGGTAAAGTGCCCAGAGTACCAACAACAGAGTCCAGCACACAGTCCAAACATGGGAAGCAGAGGCAAAAAAGACAGGGGAGCCCACGCCGAGGATGCCAGGTCTGACACTCAATCAATAACTTTTCTTTTAAATGGGACTCACAGCATCAGTGAGGGGTGTGTACCCAATAGTTGAGAAAGCAGTAAGTCTGGACCTGTCAAATAACTTGCTCATATCTCTGCACAGCAAAATAAAGTCTCCTTATTGAAGCTTTTTATTGCCAAAAGATTTCCACCAATTCAGCTGAAAGTCATGGCTTACAACAATGCAGACCATCTAAACTTCATGCACATTTAGCTTCACCTGGAATAAATGCTACATAACATGCCAGCAGGAGGGTGAGAATACAGGAAAATGAGTCAACAAGCACACCATCACTCACCTCCTACTCCTAATTACCCCCCCCCCACACACACAAGAAGTATAGGACTTACACCATGCCGGGCAAGATGGCCGGCACTAAGAGAGGCTCTGCCGGGCCGCAGGCCGATTATTCTATTTATTTATCCTCCAGGCGGTGCTGGCTGGGGCGGGCTCGAGCCGGACCCCGGGTGAGCCCCAGTGACTTTTTGGAGGCGGTGAAAGCGCAATTGGGGCCGGAGCTGGGGCCCGGATTCGCACGGGCGGGCCGGACATTGGGCCTTAGCCCCCGCACGCGCTTTGGAAGGCAGGGAGGCCTTTGAAACTGCTCCCGGTGAGCACGCTGTGCTGGGAGTAAGAAGGGTCCGGGAGGCCTGATCGGTGGCTTGATCGGGCCGCGGCTCCCGCGGCCCCCGTGGCTCCCGCGGCCCCTGCGGCTGTAGCATCCTATTTGGGCCTCGTGGCCCTCTGGATTCTGCAGCACTAGTGCTACTGGTGACACCGGAGCACGGGCGGCCCGGTGGAGTAGGCGGGCGTACGAGGAGCTGGCCCAGAGCTGAAAGTGGACCGGCCCTGAGAGGAGGTAGACTGACCTGTGGACTGTGGCGGCCTACGGTGCCAGATATTGGTGAGTGGACGGCCGACGGAGTCGCGGTGTGCTGATGAAGAGTGACTCCCGGGCGCGGTGCCCTGGCGGGGCCCGGCAGATTTAAATCGGAGGACGTGAGCTGTGCTACCTAGAGTGCCTGGCTGGATGCTGGGGACGGTCTCTGGAGAGTGGGTAGCGGTGAATTGGTGCTGCTGATGCCGGCTGGGCCTGTGGCGGTCCACTGAAGGCCTGCAGTTGGAGGTGGTTCTGGCTGGGGCCTGGGAGCAGTCCTGTGTAGCGCGGATTCACTGAGCTGGAGTTGGTGCTGGTGGAGTACAGTGAGGTACAAGCACGGACTGGCCTGCTGTTCGGAGAGTTCTGGTGCAAGCCTGGTGATGTGGGTGCTGGCTGGTGGACCTGTGGAGCAACTTGGGTGACTGGGAGAGAGCTGCCGGTTTGTGGGAGTCCATTGCTCTGGATCTTTTCTACCGCTCTAGCGCAGACAGGAGTCCGAAACGAGTTGAACTGAACTATGGGCAAGGCTGATCAACGTCAAGCAAAACTCACCTTTGAGGGTGGGAAAAAGAGGAGTGCGGCTCCTGCCTCTCATCCCAATGATGTTGAAATTGGAGAAGGGAGCCCGGAGGTGTCTGTGCGGTCCATGTTCTTGGAGCTTAAGACTAGCCTGGCTGGCATTGACGCCAAGCTGGACCATGTGACGGAACAGCTTGACCGCATCAAAGCCCGGGTAGATGACCACGATTCCAGGTTTGAGGCTCTGGAGTCGTGTACGTCGGAAATGGAAGATGCACGCCGGGGAGACAGAGAACAGATTGCACAAATGGAGCGCATCCTGGAGGTGATACGGAATAAAAACGAGGACTTGGAGGCGAGGTCCCGCCGTAATAATATTCGCACCGTGGGGCTGCCGGAGGCGACTGACATGGGCCGTATGGAGGATTTTGTTGAGAGTATGTTGTCCGATCTGTTCGCGGGCGAGCTCTCGAGGATGCTGGTGGTGGAGAGAGCGCACAGGTCCTTGGGGCCTCGGCCTCCGCCGGGAGCTCCTCTGCGCCCAATTATAGCGCGCCTCTTGAATTACCGGGATCGGGATGCTGTTCTTCGTCTAGCAAGAGAGAGGAAGCCGCTGGTATACAAGAACTCAGAACTTAATTTCTTCCCTGATTATACCCCGGGTGTGCAGGCTCTGAGGCGTGCTTTTTTGCCAACCAAACGATTGTTAAGCCAGGCCGGAGTCGGGTTCGCCCTGCTGTACCCTGCCAAGTTGAGGGTGCGACACGAGGGGAAGGTACTGTATTTCACGGACCCAAAGCAGGCAGCCAGGTTTGCTTGACGACTGCCTAGAAGGCAGGGGGCTGCGGAGCCGGGGGGGCCGGGAGCGGAGAATGCCGCCTTGAGTGACAATGACTAGCCGGCTTCTGATTGGCCTAATAGTACTGGTTGGGGCAGCTGGGGTGTGCGGGTCCGCCTCTGTGCACGGGTCCACCTGGTGCATAGCTTTGCTACTCAGCCCATGGGCCCTTCTTCCCTAGTGTATACTGGGTGGAGAGCTGTTAGGCCGGCTATCGCCCCTAGGATGAGTCCTGCCAGTTTTCACTTTGGTTTAAAGGGGTGGGTTTGGGGGTTGAGTGGATGGGGCACTGAAAGGGTCCGATTGGGGGGCCTGAGTGGGTGGGGGGGGTGCGGAGCTCTTTTGACCGCAGTGCAACTGTTTCATATGTAGTTCTTGTTGTTCTTCTCTTAAGATTTTGGCAGGTGGTGATACGTTCTCTTGTGCAGCAATGTATGTATGTAGGGGGGGTGTGGGGAGATGGTATGACTGTGGTCCGATGTTTGACGTGGAACGTGCGTGGGCTCAATGACAGGCAGAAGGCGCAGTTGGTGGCTGCATATGTTAAGCGGCACGAAATTGATATTTGTATGCTGCAAGAGACACATTTGGTGGTGACTGCGTTGGGTAGATTGATAGCTGGATGGGTTGGTGAGACTCACTGCTCAATGTATTCTGGCTACGCTCGAGGAGTAGCAATATTGATCCGCAAGGGGTTGCAGTGGCGCACTCAGGAAGTTGTTGTGGATCCAAATTGCAGATAAGTTTTACTGAGCGGTACGTTGCTAGACAGCTTGCCGGCTTGTGGTGGTGTATGGGCCAAATGTAGATGACCCCGAGTTTTTTCTGGAGCTGTGGCGCTTGGTGGAATCGCTAGGTGCTGGTGCAGTGATTTGGGGTGGTGATTTTAACGTGATTCTGGATGCTAGGATGGACCGTGAGAGTGGCTCGGGTGCAGCATGTCTCGGCAGCAAAATCTCTGGCGGCGGTGATGCAGAGCGGCGCGTTAGTAGACTTGTGGTGGCAGAGGCATGGAGATGCGAGAGAGGGTACGTGTCTGAACTATGTTCATGGCACCTGGTCCCGTATCGATCGCTGGCTGAGTACCAGGGATGTGGAGGTCTGGACGAGAGCGTGGACCATCTCCCTCACACATTATCGGACCATTCGCCGGTCAGGTTGGAGTTGAAGATACCTTGCGAGTTGCGCCAGTCGGTTATGTGGCAGTTGCCTTGTGGGGCGCTTCGAGATGAGACCTTCCGGGAGGAAGTACGTGAGGCTATTAAGCTGTTTTTTGCTGCGAATCGGGGATCTGTGTGGTCTGCCGGTACCCTATGGGAGGCATTTAAGGTAGTTATTCGGGGAGTAACTCTTGAAGCAACATGGCACAGTGAAGGCCCTGAGGCGGGAGATGGCGGACATCGAGGGGAGGCTTATAGAGTTGGAGAGGCGTCTGGTTGAAGGCTGGTCTGGCGAGGTACTTGCGGAGATCCGGCGAGAGGTGTCCTTATATGAGGAGGCCTCCGTGAGAGAAATTTGTTTTACCGGGAGGCATGCGCGGGCTCGCCGTTACGGGGAGGGTGAGAGAGCGGGGCGCACGCTTGCAGATATGCTGCGCAGGCCCTGGGCCAGTAATTATGTTACTGAGGTGGTTGATGCTGAGGGAGAGAAGGTGACGGGAGTGAATGGTGTAATGCAAGTGTTTACAGAATATTTTGCGCAGCTGTATGCTGCCCCGGAGGGCCTGAGTGCGGCGGCTGCACAGACGTATTTTGCAGATATTGTGCTGGTGTGGTTCGTTGAGGCACACAGGTCGTACCTGTATGAACCGTTCACTGTGGAGGAGGTGGCGGCGGCGATTCGAGGCCTGCCTGGTGACAAGTCCCCAGGCGTGGACGGCCTGACCCCAGCGTTCTATAAGGAATATGTGGATATTCTCGCCCGTGCCTTCTGGAGGTGTACGCGGATTCACTAGAGACTGGGTCGCTGCCGGCCTCGCTTCAAGAGGCTTTAATAGTAACGATTCCGAAGCCTGGGAAAGACCTGGATCGATGTGATTCGTATCGCCCGCTCTCCATGATTAACATTGATAATAAAATCCTGGCAAAAATGAGTGCGGCGCGTTTGCAACCACTTCTCCCCAAGCTGGTGCTACCGGATCAGTCGGGATTTGTCCCCGGGAGGTCCACATGTCACAACTTGCGCACATTCTTCGCGGTGGCAGGCTCGCTGGGGGCAGAGGATAGTGCGGCGGCGGTATTTCTTGATGCCCCCAAGGCTTTTGACTCCCTGGCTTGGGATTATATGTTTGCACTTTTGGCCCGGGTGGGACTTAGCGCGCGATTCGTGAATTGGATTAGATTGTTATATACTCTGCCTACTGCTCGGTTGCGTCTTAACTCCTTTTTGCGGCGGGGATGGAGCCTCTGGCGGCGGGGCTGCGACAGAAGTACAATGATAGAGGCTTACAGTTTCGACAGCGACCTGTCTTGGTATCTCTGTACGCTGATGACATCGCGCTATACGTGCGGAATCCTGGACGGAATCTGTACATTTTACTGGAAGAAATTGTGCGTTTTGGTACTTTTTCTGGCATCATGATCAACTGGTTGAAGTCGATGGTCTTGCCTTTGACTCCTAGTGTGGCAAGGTTTGATTCCCGATACCCCTTGGCCTGGGTGGAGGGGCCGGTGCGATATTTGGGTATTCAGCTGAGCTGTGACGTTGATACACTATGGCTGGCTAACTACGGTGCTGCAATGTCGTGGCTTGAGGGAAAGGTTGAGACTTGGCGCGCCTTGCCACGATCGTTAATTGGGTGTATTGCTATTGTAAAGATGGTGATTCTCCCTAAGTTCCTGTATCTTTTTGTAAACCTTCCCCTTCCGCTCACGAGGGGTTTCTTATGACGCCTGCGCTCTGCGTTGATTCGTTTGGTATGGGCGGGACGTCGGCCTCGCATCTCCTGGGAGAGGCTGACGCTACCGTTTGAGTTGGGCGGGCTTGCAGCTCCAGACCTGGAGTTATACTACCACTGTGCACAGGCACACTTCGCGTACTATTGGCTGAATCAGATTCGATACTTGCCACATTTGGCGCCTGAGAGTGATGCTGTGTGGCCGGACGGCTTGTTGCGTGTGTTTGGGGGCCAGGCGCGGTCTCAAGTTAAGGGAATTGATACCGTGGCATGTACATTAAGAGCGTGGGGGATGTTGATGCAACATTCTGGGGTTGCTGCACCTTTCGCTCCCTCTTTGCCCGTTATGGCAGTCGCTGATGCTCAGATGTTCCGGGATGGTGGGGTGCGTGGTTTTCTCTGAGATGCTGGCTTGACAGAGCTGGGGGATTGGCTAGTGGACGGTCGTCTACTTGATACTTCAGAGGCGCTGGACGGTTGCGACGGGACGGCGTTGCAGCGCATGTATGCTCTCTGGGTCCGTGCTTTGTTGGGCGACCAATTTCTTGGCTCGGCTGGGGCACCCTTGGAGTTCCAGGCGCTGGAGGTGTTATGTAACGCGTGGTCGCCGAGTAAGCTGGTTATCAAATTGTATAACTGTATGCAAGAACAGAGAGGCGGCTCTGGAGAGTCTTCCAGGATTGCGTGGTAGAGAGAAGTGGGGGAGCCTATCACAGAGGCAATGTGGCGCGGCTGTTGTGCTCATATGAGAGTGCTGTCCCCGAATTACAGGTTGTGACTGCTGCACTTTAAGTTTTTGCACCGTCTATATTGTACACCCAGCGGGCTTCACTCTATGGGCTTGCGTGCGGATGCGTGCTGTGCACGCGGTCATGCGCTGGATGCGGGTTTTCTGCACCTGGCGTGGGAGTGTGCGGAAGTTCACGCTTTCTGGGTGGAGGTTTTGCAGGCGATTACTGAGATGATCGGCGTGGAGATGACCATCTCTCCTAGAGTTGCGCTGCTTGGGTGCGTGGATGAGATACAGGGACCGCATAGGCGACTGGTGGGCTTGCTTCTGCTGCTGGCCAAGCATAGAGTTGCCATGTGCTGGGGCAGGAGGAGGGCACCGCGTAGATCTGAATGGCTGCGGGATGTGGCCTTTTGTCACGATCAGCTGACGGTCTTCTGGGAGCTTGTGCCTGAAGGATCCCGGCCAAAGGATATCTGGGCTCCGCTGAATGAGTATTTGACGTCCCGGAAGGAGTAGGTGGAATGGCTGGAGATGCTCATGCTGGTAGCTCATTCCCTCCCTCGATTGGGTAACGATTTTGTGCTGCTGAGATTGGCTAGCATGATCGGGTTGTGCGCCCCACCTGCCTCTTTGTTTTTTGATTTTTGTTGTTGTTGTTTTCCCCCTCTGTCACTGATATGTTGAATCTCTTGTTGAATACGACAAACCTCTAGGACTGACTATGTGGACTATGTTGACTGGAAGCCTGGGGAGGTGACCAAAAGAAGCGTTCCTTGATACTGATGCACACTGTGAGAAACATTTGGAGATTTCTTTTTTGCTGGTTGGGACAATGCTGTAGCTGAGGAGGGTTGTAACATGTGCAACTTGTTGTTACGATGAGGGGGTCCGTTTGTGTTAATGTACGTCGTTTGTATATTGCAAAATTTAATAAAAAATAAAAAATAAAAAACATGGTATAATATCACATGAGCCATTTGAGTACTCAAACAATGATTTATGTTCATATATCATGGCATATGTAGAAGCCAGGGGTAGAGCCAGTGAAGCAGGAAACTGTTTGCAAAAATACTTGAACCTCAAAAGCATTACAATCAGCCGATGACTCCATACTTTAGTTGACTAAGACAGCTCTTGCCTTGGTGGTCAATACAATTACTACTTGAGTATGGATCTGCCAGACAACTGCTGCAATAGCTTTTTCCTGTAACTGCTGCTGAGCATAAAAGGACAGCACTGACCTCCGATATGTGTGTCTGATATATAGCAGGTCATTTCTGCTCATAATCATGCAAACACTTACACAAGTACAGAGAGTAGTAGGAATCCAACTCGTTTTCCTAGATAACACCACCATGTACACATCTATGCCCCTGTTACAGTCACAAGGTGCCATTTCTACCTCAAAAGTCGAACCACTGATGAGAGAAGCAACAAAAACTGGACCACACTCAAATTCTTGTCAATGTGTACATTGCATATATATATGCCCATTAGTAATAGATGTATTCATAGAATGTGTGCATGTTAGTATTTGCTTATGATATTTCTGAAAATTGGTGTCTTAAAAGAACTCTGGTGGTCATTCTGACCTCGGCGGTAAAAGGCGCCTACCGCCGGTCAGAAATCCTCCATAATTCTGCTGCGGTCGCGGTAACCCGCCACGGTCATTCTGACCCGCAGCAGCCAAACCTCCGAAAATCCGACAGCCACAACAGACCGCCAGACCAGCGGTCGGCGGAAAAGTGGAGGTGACCAAACCTCCACCGTCACGCCAACAGAAATACGCCCATGCCATTACGACCCACGAATCCACGCGGCGGTCTTTCAAACGCGGTTTTCCATTGGCGGTACACACCGCCGCGGTCAGAATACACACAAACGAACAAAACTCAGCCACATTGGACGATTTGAATTCCACACACCTGATACACATACACACACCACTCCCACACACACAATACAATATAAAACACACACCCACATCACCCACAAACCCCTTCGACCAAAATCCTAAAAGAAGCACTGAGAGACACATCAGCGATCACAGAACACCATCACACAGAGGCACACTATACCATCACCCACACAATATCCACACACAAAACAACACACACCACCACACTCAACACACTTAACTACACATACTCCACCCCACCCATCATACACACCACTCCATGGCACCCCAAAGACACCCTCGCTTCTCAGACGAAGAACTCAGGGTCATGGTGGAGGAAATCGTTCGGGTAGAGCCCCAGCTCTTCGGCACACAGATCCAATACACCAGCATTGCCCGGAGGACAGAGCTATGGCAGAGGATTGTCGACAGGGTCAACGCTGTGGGACAGCACCCCAGAAATCGGGAAGACATCAGGAAGCGATGGAACGACCTACGGGGGAAGGTGCGTTCCATGGTATCCAGGCACAACATCGCCGTGCAGAAGACTGGCGGAGGACCCCCACCTCAACCCCCACAATTTACAACATGGGAGGAGGAAGTCTTGAACATCCTGCATCCTGACGGCCTCGCAGGAGTCGGCGGAGGAATGGATTCTGGTAAGTTGAAGCTTCACTACTGCTTCCCCCCCACCTGCATGCCAAATCATACCCCAACCCTCACCCCCATCCTCGAACCCCACCCTCACCCTCACCCCCATCCTCGAACCCCACCCTCACCCCCACCCCCATCCTCACCCCCACCACCATCCTCACCCCCACCCCCAGCACACCTATTCCCTGCCAATGTCTCACCATCACAACCCACACATCCCAAAACCTAGGCCTGCATGCGTCCACTAAGCATGGACACCCATCACCAAAGCATGCCCAATGCATATACACATCCCCCCCACAAGCCACCCTCACCAAAGCCCCCACACACGAATGCCAGCACTTGGGGACACGGGAACCCACAGATACACCCATATGCCACACATTGAAACTATAACCATACCTCTATACCCCTGCAGGACCCGACCGCCAACACACCGCCACGGAGGGCCCAGAATTCTCCACACCCCCCACCCAAGAGGCCGTCAGCGATGACAGCAGCTCTGTCGACCTGGACACTGATGACCAGCCCGGACCATCGGGGACCTCTGGACAGTCGGTTCCCCTCACACAGGCACAGGCCACTACAGACCCAAACCCCTCTGGGAACACCAGCACAGTTCCCACCCAGCAGGCCCATGCCTCTGTCTCCAGGGCGCGTCAATCTGCGGTGTGTCTACCACTACAGGGCACCCAGGATAACCCACCACCCCAACAACAACAGGGACCTGGGGGCAGTGGAAGTGGGCACACCGGCCAGGGGGCAGAGGCCCAGGGAAACAGGGCAACTCAGAGGGCAGCTGTGCGACAGGGGGGGGACGGGCCCAGGGAACCCACTCTCCACGAGGCCCTCACCACCATCATGGGAGCATACAACCGCTCCCAGGAGACAATGGCGACGGTACTGGCCCGGTTCCAGGAGATCCAGGTACTGCAGGAGGAACACTATCGGGGGTACAGGGAGGACATCAGAGCCCTCACCTCCACCCTGGTTACCATGGTAGGGCTGCTGCAGGAACTCATCAACACCAGGACGGACACTCAACAACAACAAAGGGCCCCTGCCACTAGCCTGGACCAAGAACAGCCAACCACCTCCGCCGGCGCTAGTGGACAGGAGGCCCCCGCACAACAGCAGCCCACCAGACCCCCACCTCCTGCAGGAGAAGAACCACCCCGCAAGAGGGCCCTGAGATCTCGCAAGAAGACAGAGTAGGATGTCAAGACCCCCGCCAGCAAAGGATACCACCTGATGTCATTCCACTGTCCCACATTGTCACCCTGTCCATCCTTGAACTGCCCATGCTCCATCTCTCCACAGGCCTATGGACAATGCACCTGTGTGACTCTTACTCTGGACTCTGCCATGGACATTCCTTCACCATAGCCCCCACCCACTTGAAACCACCCATCCCATTTTGAGCACTGAAATAAACACCTATTTTGCACAAAACTATCTGGAGTCTGGCTGTGATTTCAAAATATTGTAATTGACATGACAGTGCAAATATGTCCTTGTACATAGTGAAGTCAACAAACAGCTGCCACAAAGCTGTAGTCCATGGGGAAACGAAGCACAGGACTCGTAGTGGGGACCCCAGATCTGAAATAGGGAGGGAAAAGCCACAACTCAGTCATCATACACTGGGGCAAATAGACAGGCAGCAGAGATGCTGGAGAGTAGTTTACATTAACAAAATTATGTTTGAATTGTTACCTGTGTCCTATTGGAAGTACTGTGCAATGATTCTGTCCCTGTTGTCTGTTTCAGCCCCGTCGTCTTCCTCCTCTTCACTCTCCACAGGTTCCACAGCTGCCACAACACCACCATCTGGACCATCCTCCTGCAGGAAAGGCACCTGGCGGCGCAAAGCCAGGTTGTGAAGCATGCAGCAGGCCACGATGATGTGACACACCTTCTTAGGTGAGTACATTAGGGATCCACCTGTCATATGCAGGCACCGAAACCTGGCTTTTAGGAGGCCGAAGGTGCGTTCGATCACCCTCCTAGTACGCCCATGGGCCTCATTGTACCGTTCCTCTGCCCTGGTCCGGGGATTCCTTACTGGGGTGAGTAGCCACGACAGGTTGGGGTACCCAGAGGTCCCCCAATAGCCATACACGGTGTCTCTCTAGCTGTTCCATCACGTAAGGGATGCTGCTATTCCTTAGGATGTAGGCGTCATGCACTGACCCTGGGAATTTGGCATTTACATGCGAGATGTACTGGTCAGCCAAACACACCACCTGGATGTTCATGGAATGGTAACTTTTTCTGTTCCTGTACACCTGCTCCCTGTCTCTTGGGGGAACCAAAGCCACATGGGTCCCATCAATGGCACCAATGACGTTGGGAATATGTCCAAGGGCATAGAAATCACCCTTCACTGCAGCCAATTCGCCCACCTCAGGGAAAAGGATGTAGCTCCTCATGTATTTCATCAGGGCCGACAACACTCTGGATAACACCTTCGAAAACATGGGCTGAGACATCCCAGAAGCAATTCCCACTGTTGTCTGAAATGACCCACTTGCCAAGAAGTGGAGTACTGACAGGACCTGCACCAGAGGGGGAATCCCTGTGGGTTGGCGGATGGGGGACATCAGGTCGGGCTCCAGCTGGGCACACAGTTCATGTATAGTGGCACGGTCAAGCCGGTAGGTCAGGATAATGTGGCGTGCTTCCATTGTCGACAGGTCCACCAGCGGCCTGTACACGGGAGGATTCATCCGTCTCCTCCCCAAACCCAGCGGACGGTGCCTAGGAAGGACAACATGGAGCACACAGTCAAGCAACCCACAGGTACGTACTCACAGCTTGCACAGTAAACGATTCTCTATGCAGTGAATGGCGTGTCTGAGTGGCTATGCAAGGCCTAGGCCTGTGTGACGCAGTTGAAATTGAGCCATGTGGACCCTCGAAATGGCGGCTGCCTGACCTGTGAAGTGTGACAATGGGATGTGAGGTCAATGCGCTGGCGTGGCACACCGCGGCGGTCGAAGACCGCGGCGCGAAGCCGCATTGGTTAACATTGAAGCCTATGGGTTTCAGGAGCCAATGGCGAAGGGCGCCGGCGGTGGCGGTACGCACCGCCGCGGTACGCACCGCCGCGGACGTGACCGCCATTTTCTATCTACTTATTCACTTGCGACTTGAACTTTCACAGGAGAGGACCTATACTGCAAGTGTTGCTGTGACCTCGGTCTGGAAGGGACAATGGCTGCTGCGCCTGGGGAAAGGGCCCCTGCCTTCACTGGAGAAGAGTTGGAGAAACTTGTGGATGGGGTCCTCCCCCAGTATGCGCTACTCTACGGTCCTCCAGACCAACAAGTGAGTTTAATTCAATATGGATTTGGGGCCACTGGCTGGCTTGGGGGTCTGGCGGGGATGGGGGGCATGTTGGGCCTGGCGGGGGGCCTGGCGGGGATGGGGGGCATGTTGGGCCTGGCGGGGGGCCTGGCGGGGATGGGGGGCATGTTGGGCCTGGCGGGGGGCATGGCGGGGGGCCTGGCGGGGATGGGGGGCATGTTGGGCCTGGCGGGGGCATGGCGGGGGGCCTGGCGGGGATGGGGGGCATGTTGGGCCTGGCGGGGGCCTGGTGGGGGGCCTGGCGGGGATGGGGGGCATGTTGGGCATGGCGGGGGGCCTGGCGGGGATGGGGGGCGTTGGGCCACTGGCAACGAAAATGCAGACAAACTTGAACGTGGTATTTCTCCCTCCCTGTACGTGTCACATAGGTCCGCGCCCATGAGAAGATCGGGATTTGGCGTGCCATCGCCAAGGAAGTCCGGACCCTGGGGGTCCACCATCGACGGGGCACCCACTGCCGCAAGAGGTGGGAGGACATCCGCCGCGGGACCAAGAAGACCGCCGAGTCTCTGCTGGGGATGGCCTCCCAACGTAGGCGGGGTGCCTGCCGTCAACTGACCCCCCTTATGTTCCGGATCCTGGCGGTGGCCTACCCTGATTTGGATGGGCGCGTGAGGGCAGCACAGCAGACACAAGGGGGTGAGTACAAGCATAATCTACTCTGTTGTCACGCAGTGGAGGTGTCTGGGTGGGGGAGGAGGGCTGTGGGTCCCCCTAGGCCAGGGCGATATCTGTAGGCTGGGCACCCCCGTAAGCCCCTGTGTCCCCAGCCACCACCCTCAGTAGTGTGCCAGTACAGCCATCCCTGGGCCGTGTCATCCATGGGTGCAGTTGTCAACTCTAGGCGTGTAGGGCATGTTCCACGGAATGCGTAGGGGACCCCAAGTGCGCAACTTAGTGCAGGGGGCATCTGTGTCTGTCATGTCCGCTAACTGTACCGGTGATCCACGTACTCAAAATCTCTTTATTTCTCTCTCCCCCCCCCTTTTTGTTTGTCTTTCTGTGCTTGTGTGCATCAGCATCATCAGGCGGAGGAGAAGTGGCATCGGGGCAGGAGGGAGCTGCATCTCACATGGCCCAGGAGGGCCATGCCACAGAGTCTGACTGGACCAGTGAGACGGAGGGCGAGGGGAGCTCCACAACGGGGACGACTGGACCCTGCAGCGACACGGACACGTCCTCGGAAGGGAGCTCCCTTGCGGGGGTGGCACCATCCGTGCCCCCCGCCATTACAGGTACAGCCGCCACCCAGCGCACCATCTCCGCCCTCCCAGCAGCCCCTCAGCGTTCGCCCCGTGCCCGCTCTGCCAGGAAGCTGGGCATCTCCTTCGCCCCAGGCACCTCAGGCCCTGCCCCTGCTACCCCCGCTGCCCTCAGTGAGGAGGTCATTGACCTCCTCCGAACGCTCATTGTTGGGCAGACTACCCTTTTGAATGCCATCCAGGGGGTGGAGAGGGAGGTTCATCGCAGCAATGCGTACCTGGAGGGCATTCATTCGGGTCAGGCTGCCCATCAGCGATCGTTCCAGGCTCTGGCCTCAGCACTGACGGCAGCCATTGTCCCTGTCTCCTGCCTCCCTCTACTAACTCCCTCCTCCCAGTCTCCTGTTCCTCTGCCTGTCCCACCCACACCATCAGACCAGCCTGCACACACCTCAACACCCAAGAGCAGCTCATCCAAACATAAGCACCACAGATCACGCAGACATTCACACAAGCAACATTCCGATGCAGACATGCCAACAGTCACTACCACCCCTGTGACCCCCACCTCCTCGTCTCCCTCCTCCCTCCCTGTGACGTCTACACTCACACCTTCATTCACCTCACCATCAGCCAGTGTTTCCATCACCAGCACACCCTCCAGTACAGTCCGCACACGTGCAGTCACCACCCCCACTGCCATTTACACGTCCCCTGTGTCCTCTCCCACTGTGTCTGTCACCCCCTCTTCCACACCACACAAACGCAGCCACCCACCGACCCAACAGCCATCCACCTCACGACAGCCTCCCGCTCCTGCACCTGCACCCAAAGACAGCAAACTTGTCTCGCCTACAACCACATCCTCTCCCTCCACTCCCATACCCACTGTACCTACCACTATCCATTGTCCCAGGAAAATCTATCTCTCTACTGCTACCTTCTTTCCTGACCCTGAGCCCCCCCCCTCCTTCTCGTCGGGGTAAGAAGAGCACCTCAGCCACCACCAGCCCTGCAGCCCCCTTGACAAGGGTGCAGGGGTATTGGAGCCCACCAGCCCGCAGGTCTGGATCTTCGCCCAGCAGCAAGGGGACAGCCAGCCCACCCCCTGGGAAGAGGAGCAGAAGGCGGAAGGGCCGCCGCCGGAGCCCGGGTTCTATATCCCCCCAGGACACTAGCCAGCCACCGTCAACAGCCACAGCTCCAAAGGGAGGAAAGGGCCACAGACTCCTGACTAAGGAGGGCAAGGGAGCAAGGCGGAGAAGTCAGGCAGCAGGCCTGCTGCCCACGGAGGACCCGTCACAGCTGCCCAGGAGGAGCCCGCAACCCCCATAGCCGCTGCCCAGGGAGGAACCGGCACAGCTGCCCCGGGAGAGCCCACCACCCCCATAGCCGCTGCCCAGGGAGGACCCAGCCCAGCTGGCCAGGAGGGCCCCACCACCCACAGCCCAGGTGGGCATTGAAGGAGCACCATCCCCGCTGCCCAGGAGGGCACCACCAGGCAATGGGCAGTTGGCCATAGAATGGCCGCCGTCTCCAGCACCGCTCCGCTGGGGACGCCGTCTCAAGAACCGCTGAACTGGGCCCGCCGTCTCCAGCACCGCTCCGCTGGGGACCGCCGTCTCAAGAACCGCTGAACTGGGCCCTTCAAGGCAAGGACCGCTGAACTGGGCCCTTCAAGGCAAGGACCGCTGAACTGGGCCCTTCAAGGCAAGAACCGCTGAACTGGGCCCTTCAAGGCAAGAACCGCTGAACTGGGCCCTTCAAGGCAAGAACCGCTGAACTGGGCCCCGCCGTCTCCAGCACCGCTCCGCTGGGGACCGCCGTCTCAAGAACCGCTGAACTGGGCCCGCCGTCTCCAGCACCGCTCCGCTGGGGACCGCCGTCTCAAGAACCGCTGAACTGGGCCCTTCAAGGCAAGGACCGCTGAACTGGGCCCTTCAAGGCAAGGATCGCTGAACTGGGCCCTTCAAGGCAAGAACCGCTGAACTGGGCCCTTCAAGGCAAGAACCGCTGAACTGGGCCCTTCAAGGCAAGAACCGCTGAACTGGGCCCCGCCGTCTCCAGCACCGCTCCGCTGGGGACCGCCGTCTCAAGAACCGCTGAACTGGGCCCTTCAAGGCAAGAACCGCTGAACTGGGCCCCGCCGTCTCCAGCACCGCTCCGCTGGGGACCGCCGTCTCAAGAACCGCTGAACTGGGCCCTTCAAGGCAAGAACCGCTGAACTGGGCCCTTCCAGGCAGGAACCGCTGGCCCTTTGGCAGACGTGGCAGGGCAGGATCTGTCTCGGGCAGGGCTGCAGGATGTCCTCTGGCCAACATGCCTCCTCCAGTGGCAGTGGAGTCTGTTATGGACTGTTTGGACTGTGGCTTTGCACTCCCCAGGATGGCCCAGTGGGCAGGCCACCCACTGTATGGACTGTATGGACTGTGGCTTTGCTCTCCCCAGGATGGCCCAGTGGGCAGGCCACCCACTGTATGGACTGTTTGGACTGTGGCTTTGCTCTCCCCAGGATGGCCCAGTGGGCAGGCCACCCACTGTATGGACTGTATGGACTGTGGCTTTGCTCTCCCCACGATGGCCCAGTGGGCAGGCCACCCACTGTATGGACTGTATGGACTGTGGCTTTGCTCTCCCCAGGATGGCCCAGTGGGCAGGCCACCCACTGTATGGACTGTATGGACTGTGGCTTTGCTCTCCCCAGGATGGCCCAGTGGGCAGGCCACCCACTGTATGGACTGTATGGACTGTGGCTTTGCTCTCCCCAGGATGGCCCAGTGGTCATGGAGTCCCCTCGTGGATCTGGCGTCGTGTACTCAAGTGGCTGAGGTGCCCCCCCTTCCCTTCCCCCTGAGGTGCCTGTCCTTTTTTCTTTCTGATGCCCCTGCAGTGTTCTCTCCGTGGAGTTCTTGTCGTGGGACTGGGCCTTGCCCCTTTGCTCAGGACCACTGTGGTCCACGGACAGTGGTTGGACTACATTTAGAAGATGTATATATTTTGTACATAGTTTATTTATTTATTTGGATTACTGCTGTCCATTTTTCAATATATCTGCCCGTTTAAGATCTCTTCTTTTGGTCTTTGCATTATTTCGGAGGGGGGGGTTTGTGGGTTGTGACAGTGATCTGTGGGAATGCATTGATGTGTGTGTTGTAGTGGGTGTGGGTGGGTGTGTGCCGGTAATCTTTTCCCTCCCCTGTGTCGTAGGTGCAGTACTCACGGATGTCTTCCGCGCCGCCGGGCGTGCTCCTGGTACAGGAGCAGGTATAGGAGTGCGGGGATGACCTGCAACTCGGGTTCCATACTGCCGGAATCTCGCGTGGAGTATGTGGAGGTGAGCGTTTTCCCGTTCGTAGTCTGTTTCCGCCGTGTTTTTATCGGCGGTGCTCCTGCCCCGGAAAAGGTGGCGGATTGGTGGGTCGTGATAGGGTGGGCGGTACATTGTCTGCCGCCTGACTGTTGGCGGGGACCGCCGCACTGTTTGTTTGTTCCGCCGTGGCGGGCGGAGTGTTAATGCGGTGGCCTGTGTTGGCGGTTCCCGCCAGGGTCAGAATTGCATATTTTGGACCGCCGGCCTGTTGGCGGGTTGGCCGCCGCTTTATCACCGACCGCCAGGGTCAGAATGAGGGCCTCTGTTGTTAATAAAAATCATAATCTCTTCTATTTTTCTGTGTACTGAGTACTTACTACTGTTGTAAAAAAGGTTTATAATTGAAAGTATATAATTGTTCTTCATCACGTAAGGATGTTTAAAGTTTCCAAGGGACCAATTTGATCAACAAGAAATACACTACAGTATGTAGTGTGGATAGGCAGAGATAATGCATAACCAACATTACCTGCCTACTAGAGGCTGGCAAGTCCCCAATAGCCTGCGCACTGAAATTACACAAATCCCCTAGAGAGACAAGACATTATCAAAAAGAGTACCTTCGTTTCTTATTCTTTTGATAACTAATAAGATAATGTGCTTGTCAACAATGTGGCCAACCCCCAGACATCCTGATGTTACCCAGCATCATTCAAGCCTCAACTGCTGCAAGGCACAGTCATTATTATTACGATCACTCTTTTATGTGCAGTCACTTCTTTGGGATTATATGCTCATTAATGCACTTTATGACTCAAGAAACCTGCCTACTCTTCCTACGATTTTGCCAGGCATTCTCTTATATTTCATATATCTCTATTTGCAAGTCTACTCTACCAAACAGCACCCTAAAGTTCTGAGTCATATCGCTGACACAAAATAACTGGAAAGTATTTCCTACTTTGATGGTATGTTCTTCAGCACAAAGCTGATCTTCAGAATGAACCTCTCGCAGATCTACACAAGGAGTCCTACGAGGAACAACTCTAGTCACTTTTCCCTTGGACCTGTACTGAGGGGATATTGAGCAACTCCAGATGTTAGTGCACATCAAGTGGAGGTCACTCATGGATGCATGAGACTCCACCGGGCTGCCCCATTTTGTTAGCAGCTACATTGCTATAATATTATTATTTGATGTGAGAGATTGGATCACTGTGGAGCAGTGACTGTCACAATCTGCTGTGCTGTAGATATTTTAACAAGCAGCAGAGGAGCTTGTCAGTTAAGGTGATGAGTGACAAATACACACACATTATTAGGCCTCTAGCCTGCCAGACACATTCTGATCTTTTAGTAATACATAAGCCTAAAGGGTGTCTCTATGTAAATGCCAACAACTGGCTTCCAGAGTGATATCTTCTGGTAGCTAGAGCACCAGAAGTCATATTACAGAAAGTTCCCTAGAGGCACAACAAGTGTCTTTGTGCTCCCCAAGGCACTTTGGAATTATAGAATGGGCCATAGACGCTTCTGCAGACCCTTCTGTAATACTGAAATGTAGGGCCAGCGCTATTTGAGAGGGCATTCCCTTATTTACATGGGTCATCACCCCATACAAATGATGAAATCACTTTGCATCTGCACCCATACCATATTATGGATTTGGGCGCAAAGGCACATAAACCATCAGGAGGCACTCTGACAGTGAGCCTGTACTGCCATTTGTTAAATTTTGTTTTGACCAATGACTTTGTGTTTCACCACTGCGCATATTAGTTGCTCAATGTTCACCAGTAGCACATGGTATGTTTTGTTCAGTTTAGCCGCCTATGGGCTTTGACATGGCATTAGCCATTACTTTCTGTATTCAGTTTAGCCGCCTATGGGCTTTGACATTGCATTAGTCATTACATTCTGTATTCTGCCTACTGGCTTCGACATTGCATTAGCCATTACATTCTGTATTCTGCCTATTGGCTTTGACATGCTGTATCCAGTCTAGCCGCCTATTGGCTTTGACATTGCATTCCTATTGGCTTTGACATGATGTATTCAGTTTAGCTGCCTATTGACTTTGACATGCTATTAGATATTCTGCCTATTGGCTTTGACATGATATCATATATTACATTTTGTATTCAGCTCCGCTGCCTATTGGCTTTGACATGATATTAGACATTGCATTTTGTATTCAGCTCAGCTGCCTATTGGCTTTGACATGATATTATATATTGCATTTTGTATTCAGCTCAGCTGCCTATTGGCTTTGACATGATATTATACATTGCATTTTATATTCAGCTTAGCTGCCTATGGGCTTTGACATGATATAAGACATTGCATTTTGTATTCAGCTTAGATGCTTATTGGCTTTGACATGACACTAGACATTGCATTTGATATCTAGGTTAGCTGCCTATTGCCTTTAACGTGGAGTTAGATCTTGCAGTTGAGAATCCAAGCTGTATTTTTCCAAGCTGTGTTTTTGCACCAGATGAACCAAGATGTTTTTTCTCACAGTAGACTAGACCTGATAAGAGATAGTACATGGGTGTTTTTCTCTCCGCTTGTGCTTGGGAACAGGAGTAGTCTCGGAGACCTGGCCAGTCTCCAAAAGGCTTGCTCAGTTTCCCAGGTCTGAGAGGAGGGGGCACACATTTGTAACGAATGACACAGGCTGCAGAGATTCAGATTCGAATCTGCCGGACCTCGTGCTGGAGCTTGGCGCCAGCTGCCAGCAATCCCGTGTGGGTAGATGAATCTCTTTCTCGCGGCTGACAGGGGGTCATCAGCTTCCAGACCTTAGAAAGATGAAGCTGTAAATAGTTTCCCACACGGTGAAGTATTTGTTTTGCTTTGCATTCAATATCTTATAAATATAACCTGCTGTGTATATTGCAAACTGATCTATTTTGTTTGATTAACGCGGGCTTGAAAGCTACTAATTCGTCAACATAAAAATTGTGGTTAGGGAAGAATTAACAACAATAAAAGTCTTCTTTGAACTCAGAAGTGCATTTCTGGTGTGTTATGTTAGTGCTTTAAAACTAGCTAAGAGGAAAGCACTACAGAGCCACAAAAAGGTAGAGTGCACTGTCAGTGTGCCCCCAGAGGGCAGCCATCTAGGGTGGCCAAAATGGTCCCATGGACCCCCCGAACATTCCCCGCAGGTGGGTGCAGTCACTCACTGCATTCGCCTACAGGGGGTTCTCTGTGCCCTAGAGTGCAGGTGGGGGGGGGGTCGCCTGCACAGTGAAACAGAGCAGCTGATTAAAGCACCCACTCCGTATTTCACTGAATGTGCTGGCCTCGGGGCAGGCACAACTTCGCAGCCGCCATGGGGGAAGTCCATTCATTGTAATCAGGTGCACTGATTATGTTTGCCCCAGCCCACCTGTTTAAAGGTACGCCATTGCGTGAACATGAACATGAACCATTGCGTCCCATACATAATACAGCCACAGGTTCGTATTCATGCCTACTTTAGGTAGGTTTATGGTGTTATAGGTACAGTTGCAATTACTGGTTTGTGTGGTGACATTTCTGATTGCATCTCTCAAATAAACAGATTTGTGAATACTAAAGGTGCAATTTTTAATTCAAGCTATATTTTCAAAAAATATTTACATTGGGAATTTTGATTAGGGCTGAATATTCTGATTGAAGATCATGAAGGTTTAGCAAGTTCAGCATTTAGAGCCTAATACTTTATTAGACGAAGATGTTGAGAGTTACCGAGTTACTTTGTCACGCAAATCTGCTCTCAGCTCCCTCCTCATTTTCACTGAAATTCTGATCACGTGAGTTTGAGTTCATATTCAACTCATCCTTTAGGTCACCATTTAGGAATTACTGTTCTCAAGCTGTAGGTCCCATCTGCTTAAGGATGCCAATAGTTTTCCCCTTCCAAATGTATTACTGAAATTTTTTATGACAGACAAAGGGGGTTATTCTAACTTTGGAGGAGGTGTTAATCCATCCCAAAAGTGACGGAAAAGTGACGGATTTACCACCAGCCGTATTACGAGTCCATTATATCCTATGGAACTCGTAATACGGCTGGTGGTATATCCGTCACTTTACCGTCACTTTTGGGACGGATTAACACTCCTCCAAAGTTAGAATAACCCCCAAAATATTTTCTGTCCGAGAAGGTCAGTATTTGTATGTAAATATGGTGTTGAAAATGGCCATGCAACTGCCCAGAAAAAATGTTGTAAGGTGCTTCCAAGAGTTCTCAAAAGCACACTGCACTCATTCAGCTCATAAAGATTTTGTTTAAATTAAAAACATTTCAATCCAAAAACAATTTAAAGGGAGTTGGGATAGAACTAGAATGTATTTGAATTAGTGCCCTATCTTTTGTATGCGTATGTATTTGCGTGACTACAAATATGACACCTTGAAAAATCTAATAAACAATATTATGCTAATAGAGTATAGTATGCATGTTGGTTGCACCAGACTTAATACAGCTTCCAACGCAGGGCACATGTATCAATATTTCACACAGCACTTTGCGATAGAGAAAGAGCAGGAATGCACTTTATGTAATATATCCGGGCGCATTCCTGCATTTTCCTTGCGCTGGCACCCTTTTGGCTGCCTAGTACCAATGTTTGCACTCTTGCAGTGCAGCAGGCACCTGATGAATCCAACTTTAGAATACACCGAGGGATTATTAAAAAAAGGCATATTCAGCTCAATGTGTTATTTCATACAGACATTCTAGACCCCATACTTAAAAACGAAACATCCCTCAATGAATTCCAGGAACCTTTTAAGCTTATAGCCTTCCTGGTTTTGTTGATATTACTTAGGACTGTTTTCTGGCACAAAGGCCTTTTCTAAAGTTGTTTGAGCAAGAGGACTTATTAAAACATTTAGCACACACCCTACAATTTCCTGTCTGATCCTGTGGTGCTGGAATAATTTTCAGACTGGGAGTGTTACCATCAGTGTTATATGACTGAAGTCAGAGGGATTGTGAAAATGTCAAACATCACACACAGATTTAGCATAGCAGGTGAGTCATGCCCGTTTAGCAAGAAAGTGGCAAAGGTCTGGTATGTAACTAGTGGTGCATTTTGTGGCATACTGTCACGAAATCTATTACTTTTACAGGTATCACATTTTCCATTAAAATAGCCACAAAATTGGCACTCACATGCAGGTTCACTGATAAACAATAGTTTACAAACTATAATGTGTGAAACCCAGCTTTCAGCAAATATTGTTGGCACATCGCTAAGTAAAGTATCTTGATTTGTTTCGATTGCATTGAACTCTTCGGTTTCATCACACTTAAGAATTTTAAAAAGAGTGCTTCATTTGTGCTTTCCTAACTGGTGATATATTTTGAAATATTTGTACAGTTTATTTACAGATAATTACAGGTATGTAAATTTTGTTGTGCTGCCTATGAACTCAGTGACATATTTACCCGCAATTGGCATCGGGCAGCGCTGCAAGTCTTTTTGCTGCAGTGCCCTACTCCAATCTGAAAGAGCAGGAATGCACCGTATTTATAAGAATGTGCATTCTTGGCCTTTCAGCCAGCTCTGGTGCACAATTTTGTACCTAGCATCAACGCAGGAACTCTTGCTCCATGGTGCAATGGTGCCTGTGTTGTTGGCAGGATTTTTTTGTGCGGAAACATGCAGTTTCCTGCACAGAAACAATCCATGGAGGCTTCTTCCTCTTTCTTTGTGGCTGCAGAATGCAGCACACATAGAAATAGGAAATAAACTAGGAGAAATAAAGATATTTTTCCTCATTACACCTCCACTGGGGAGGCATACAGTTTTTACGCATTCCCACATTTACACGTCCTTGTAAATCTGGGAATGCATCAAAACCCATGGGTGTTGCATGCGAAAACCCACTGCAACTCCCATGGAATGCCCCCCTGATGCAGTGTAAGGCAATGCAATGACTTGCGCTACATTGCCTTACACCATATTTACAAGGCCATGAAAAGACATGCAAAGTGGCTTTGCGTGGCTTCGTAGATATGGGTCTGCACAAAAAAAAGTGACGCACCGGCGGCACGGTGGGCTTGTAAATATGTACTTAAGTATACTGCAAGTGCACGAATACAAAAACTTAACCCATAGCTCTTATTTTTCACAACTTATAAATAGATGCAGACATAACCTAATTGAGTCATAAAATCAGACAATGCATGAAATAATCCTATAGCTAGAGTCAGGTTCAGTATCAAGTTAAACTACACCTGCTTAAAGTTTCCAGTAGCAGTTAACATATGTGCAATTATTTTTGATCTCACTGTGCTATCATTCATGCAGAAAATGGAAAGGCAACCTATTCGGTGATAATGAATATAGATAAATAATAAAGGCGGGTAATTTAATTTGATCAGTCAAAGGCTAACACAAAGCTATTTCCTGGACCGTGGTTAAATTAAAATTAGTCCGTTATTTCAAGCATTCTCTTTTAAAATGCGTCAACAAATCATTTATACCCTGGATGGAAAGTGGATTAAGCAGTTTCAGGTAAGTGATGCATAATTCCCGTTCATGACCCACGAATGAGGTTTTTGTTTCTTTCCAAAGAAGAGTGGTTCGTGTGTGCATGATTTTAGTTTACTGTAGTGTACTTTAGAAGGTTTGTCTCCTTCAGTTACTCTTCCCTTAGAATAACAAGGGTATCTCCACTGGCATGCAATTGATTACATTTGACACAATGAAAGATCAGCGACAGGAATGGGTACTTATTGAAACCCGTAAGCAGTAATGCAGGTACACCAAACACCAGAATGTTACATCCTTAGGGCAAGGCGTGGTGTGTGAACCACTGGCCATGCAATTAAAACAATCTCAAGAGCCACATAACTCTTTACAGTGACTGGCATCACTTCACACTGATGTTACTGGAAGTTAGCAGTCTAGCTGTCAACCCAATTGCCAGTTAATTGCCAGTACACCAATAGGCCGCCAAAGGCGCAGCAAATGCAAGCCCACCTCCACCCATCCACGCCTGAACATCGCCAGGTGCCAGGACCCCTGCTCCTTTTACTGTAGAGGTTAGTCACCCTATTAGAGTTTCAGACTCCTTAACAGCCTTATGCCATTTGGGAGACTTGTGCATGATAATTTCTAAAGCTAAATATTCCACTAATCGTTTCACACATGCTTTAGAAGGTCATGAGGTCCCCTAAAATGTAAGTTTGCATGTATCTGCTGCACCCCTAGTACTAACACACTGGGGGAAAGGAATGGAGACAAAGGCACTTGCACAGGAGAGGTTGTTTCCCCAGGTTCACTTGACTCCACTCTACTCTCCTCACCACACCAGTCGTTACATCGCTTGAATAGCTTTCTTTGCATTGTTAGGTCCTTACCTAAACATTTCATAATTATCGTAGTTTAAAAGGTTTAGATCCTTCAGTCACTCTTCTCGTAGAAGAACAAGGTGAGCGCCACTGGTATGCAATGGATTACATTTGACGCAATTAAAGATTAGTGATAGTAATGGCTACCTATTGAAACCAGTGAGCAGTAATGCAGGTACAGCACAAAACCTGAATTCTACATCCTTAGGGCTAGGCGTGGTGTGCGAACCACTGGCCATGCACTTAAAACAATCTCAAGAGCCACATAACTCTTCACAGTGACTGCCATCACTTCATGCTGGTAATATTGCAAGTTAGCAGTCTAGTTGCTAACCCAGTTACTAGTTAAAAACTGATGTCAGGGGGACGTGTGCAGTGGGCGTGCCACTAGTGTACCGAAGGGCGCACCAAAACCAAGCCCGTCTGCACCCATCCACGCCCAAACGTTGCCAGGACCCCTGCTCTTTTTTCTGTAGAGGTTAGTCACCCTATTAGAGTTTCATACTCCTAAATAGCCTTACGCCATTTGAGAGCCTTGTACAACATTATTATTTCTAATGCTAAATACTGCATTAATTCCCTCACACATGTTGTAGAAGATCCTGTGGCCTGCTTAAAATGTCAATTTGTGAGTATCTAGAACACTCCTAGTAATAACATAATTAATG